>NW_028258317.1:53156893-53459924 GCF_053883595.1 Heterocephalus glaber
CCCATCTGTCAATAGCACCGCCTTCCTACAAGGTTAAATGACAAAATCAAAAGCTCCTATTACTTCTGGTAAACTAGCCTGGTAAAAAACAAAGCTAAGGAGTTAGGCCTCCTTTTCAGGAGAGAATTCTAAGTGTCAATTAAGAACCACAGCTGTCCACAGATGTACAAAATCAAGGCGGCTTCTTGAGGAAAAACGGTAAGCAAAACTGCAGCTAGGGTTCCATGGATAAAAGGATAATTTGGTATCAGAAAATCATATCGACATTATTTCTCATTTCAAAATGCTAATACACAACACATACAGACAAACACACACACACACACACACACACACACACACACTTTGCCTTGATAGGTGGAAAACAGTATTTGGTAAAATTCAACATCTATCCCTAGTAAAGTTTTTAGGAAAATAGAAGAACAGCCAGAAGTGGTGACCCATGCCTATAACCCCAGCACTCAGGAGGCTGAGGCAGGAGGATAGCTTCAAGTTCAAGGCCAGCCTAAGCTACATAGTGAGTTCAAGGCCAGCCTGAACTACATAGTGCAACCCTGTCTCAAAAACCCAAAGAGAGAGGGCCAGGGATTTAGCTCATTGGTTCCACTGCCTGCCTTGTAAGAGCAAGGTTCCAAGTTCAATCCCCGGTACCAAAAAAAAAAAAAAAAAAAGAAGCCCAAAGAGAGAGAAGGAGAGAGGATGAAGAAGAATTCTTCAATAAGATAAAAAATAACAGGTCTGAAACCTTTCCTCAGCAGGGTCAACAGTAAAATAAAGGAAGTGATCCTACAAAAGTCAGACTCAAAGCACAGACATCTATTCCTGTCACTACCATTGCACACTGTCCAGAAAACAAGAGTTAGATAACAAAATAAGATGTAAATGCTAAGAAGGAGACATACAGGGTAAATAACTGACAAACCCCATCTAAGTTAAAAGCACATTCATTGTTTAAAACACTCGGAACAGCAATAGTTTTCTGCATGCTATCACCAGTCGGAAGGCAGCTGAGAATGAACGTTCAGGGCCTTCAAGAAGAGAAGCCTAAAATCTTGATGGAAAGAAAATGAAGAAATGGGACACTTCCCATGCTCTTGGATGGCAGGACTCAGTGGAGTGACTATAGCAATTCTGTACAAATTTGTCTATGAAATTAATACATCATATGAATTTCTTTTCCTTCAACTTGACAAAATTATTTCTGAAGTTCATTTGGAAGAAGAACATGCCCAACTTGCCAAGAAATTTTGCAAAAGAACAAAACATACGGGAGCACTTGCAATCCCAGTTATTAAAATATATTATTGAAGCTTATAATAATTAAGATGGTGAGATAGCAGCACAGAAAAGACGAATTGGTGGAATAGAGTAGAGCCTGAATATAAACCTAAGAATCTATAGGGATTTAGGGTATAATAAATGGTGTATTTCAGATCAGTGAAGCAAAAAATGTTTAATTCCATAAATGATGAGACATCAGGTTTAAAAAAAATCTGCATCTATCCCTACCTTATACTTTTTACTTATATGAATTCCAAATGGCTATATATGTAAATGTAAATGTAAAAAATAAAACCACATAGGTAAATATTTTTAGAATTTTTCTATCCTGGGATGGAGACTTTCTAAACATGAAATCAAAGCCAAAATTCTATTTGAAGGATAGTTTTGAATATATAAAAATGTTAAACTTCCACATGACAAAATACATATATATATATATATACAAGTAAAAAAAACTAAACCAAATCTGTGAACTAATACAAGAAACTGAACATATGATAAAAGAATAGATTCTATACGACAAAAAGGACACTTTCTAATTAAAATGAATAGCCCAATTTTATAAAAGTGGACAAAACATGCAAATAAACAATTTATAAGAAACACTGATAAAGCTAGATGTGGTGACACAGACCTGTAATCCCAGCATTTGGGAGGCTGAGGTAAGAAAAGTGCAAGTTCGAGCCCAGTCTGTGCAACTTAGTAACTTGGTGAGACTGGGTCTCAAAACACAAACAAAAAGGGCTGGGGATGCAGCTCAGTGCAAAGGCCCTGTGTTCAATGCCCAATCAAAACAGAAAAGGAAAAGAAAGACTAATGACCAAGAAAAAAAGCCTGGATTACATATAAAAATATAAATGCTAATTATCTACAAGGAAGGAGATAAAGAGTAACTTCTACTTTCTGGTTTTTTTTTTGCTTTCTGTTATTTTTCCCTATATTTCTTAATTTTTAAAAGCCAGTACACATTTCTTTTATGAGATGAGTTTTTTTTTTTTAAGTTGTGTTAATTTTTTTTTAAATGTCCCTGAAAACAACAGTGCATGTGAGTTTAAACTTCCACAAATGACTGATCAAGAGTATAGTGTGTGCAATGAACTGTCCACTGAGAAATCACTGGGGCCCACCAGAGGTGTCCAAGATTCAAGGGAAAGGGAAGAGTCGTTCTGTTTCCTTCTCAAATTGTTAGAAAGTAAGAAACCTTCTGAACATACATCTGTTCTCTCACTCCTACATCTCCTCCTCTCCTTTTCCCATATGTGGAAGGGAAATGGCCCTTACGAGAACAGACAGAAAGCTTCTTTCAGCGGTGGGACTGTACTGCCAGGAATGGCAGGGCTGCCCCCAAAAAGGTCCATCGTTATAGCAAGTAGGCAAGAAGAGTAAGATCATAAAGAGGTGCAAAGATCAGAGTCCAAGAAAGTGTCCTCATCAACCACACCCCTGGGTGCACATGTCACACACAGGTCTGCCCAGACTCCGGGCCTCAGGTGCCCTGTTGTCCGTGACCATCTGGCCTTTCTCCCTGCCAGAAAGGAACAAGGACTTGCAGTTATAAAACATGAATGGTTGCTTTTCTTCCACCCTCCTCTACCATCATGTGCAGAACTACCAATAAATGATGAAAGTGGCATGCACACCATCCCTGGGTATCGAGAATTTCACATTCTCCTACATAAATCATTTCAGTTAAAACGAGACTCAAAAATCAAGAAATCAGTCAGGCATGTTGGTGCATACCTGAAATCCCAGCACTAGGGACGCTGAGGCAGAGGGACTGCCATGAGTTTGAGGCTTGCCTGAGCTACATAGTGGGAGCCTGTCTCAAAGAAAAAACACCAAAAGATCAAGTAATCAAAAGCCTCCAGCAGAAATACTGCTCCACCTGTAGGATGAATACAAACACTTGATGGGCTTTGAGAGGATAATCCTGCCTGAACGCCATCCCATCTCACTCACCTCTCACTGAATCCTTGTGATTTGGATGCCTTAAAGTTTGTCGATTCAGTCAAGTGACTACAGAGCTTGAATGTGAGATTTTACTGCCTGGCCCTGTATGTATCTGTGGAAAGGTTCTGAAACGGGAAGTGGGTGTGTGTCTGTAACCCCTGTAGGCACACTTTGTCATTCAAGCCCTTTGGTGTCTAGGAAGCAAGCCTATCTGCCTATTTATTACTTACTTGCACTTGCACAACTCCAACCTCAAGGATCTGTGTGAAAGCCTATGCAGTCCTACAGTGGACTTCGAACAAAAGACAATGGACAAGAGATGTGACCATTTAGATTCCCAATCCAGCAAGAGCAATGTCTGATAACGTCTTAGATCTGTGACACACCGCCCATCTCAGAAACTCTGAATGGAGTACAGAAGCAAAATATAGACTGTAAATATACTTTTTTTTTTAACACAGTGAATGTCTACCTCTTAAATACTTTGATAAAAGACATTTAAAAAAGAGAGAATTTAGAATTGGACAATGTTATGGCTTATAACTAGATGTTATAAAGACTCATGTGCTTTTCAGAGGTGGAAGGATCTAGGGTGTATGAATATGGATTAGGGTCTGTAACACTGGGATTAAAGATGTGGATAATGGAAGCCCCACCCTGGTGTGGGTGGCACTGCCCAAAAGGCTGATAGCCTGAATGGAATAAAAGGGACAGAAAGAAGGCAGGCCTACTGCTTGCTGCTTTGCTGCCTTCTGCCTGCTATGGCATGGACTGTTTTTCCTCTGCGATGCCCCTCTGCCATACCATCCTGCCTTGGAGCCAGCTGACTATGGACTGAAACCTCTACAAACTGTGAGCTGAAATAAACCTTTCCTCCTTTAACTTGTGGGTATTGGGTGTTTTGTCTCAGCAGTGAGAAAAGTAACTAAGATAAGATCTTAGCCATCCTCCAAACACACTGCTAGTTCTTTGAGGACCAATTCCAAACCCAGGTTAGCTGACCCCACGGTCACCATTACTCTGCCTCTGCCCAGTCCTTTGTGGGAGAGATAGATAACGGATAATCTACTAGGCACCAAATCCTAAACAAGACATAAATGCTTAATGGCTGAACCATCCTGAGATTATAGATTCTTTTAGTCTTTGCATTTTGGATGATTTCTATGACCACAGAATTCAAACCGGTAGTGTTTCAGAAGAAGCTTAGTCAAAGGGCAAGTGATTTGCCTAAAGACACCCTGTGTGATAGTGTGTGACCAGATTAAAACCATCTTTCAAATGCCTCCTTCAATTTTGTGCACACAAAAGGACTTGAGATGTGAAAGAAGAGCCAAGGCTTAGACTAAAAGTAGAGAAAACCTTTAACAGTGTTTGCTAATTCTCACACTCCCTGGTCCTTCTTTCCATATGCATTGCCTCTGGGAGGTCAAACATAATTTAAGACAAATCAGTTGCCACTACTCAAGTTTTAGGTTTCAAAATAGCATTTTAAAAATACAAAGTCCTTAAGTTTATACTCTTGATTTGCCAGAGCTCCTCACCAAGACCTGAGGGGTCCAGAAAAAGAGATTGTGTTTGAAGACCAGATGGTCCCTAGCTTATGATGTTTCTTAGATTGTTCATCTTTACAATGGTGTGAAGCAATAGGCATTTGGTAGAAACCATACTTTGAATTTTTAACTTTTCCTGGGCTAGCAATATTTGGCAGAATTCTCTCTCTTGGTGCTGGGCAGTGGCTGGGAACTGAAGCTCCAAGCCAGCCACCGATCACCAGGGAAAATAACTGACGCTTTTCAGTGTGCTGTGTTGCTAAGCTAGGGTGTTTGGTAGGTGAATTAAATGCATTTCAACTTAAAATATTTTCAACTTATGTTCATCAGGATTAACCTCAGCAAATAGAGGAGCATCTGTACAGAGAGCTTTCTAAGCATTGCCTGGAGCTCTTGACTCTCCTATTGGAGACAAGCACAGGACGTCTGCTGCCTGACTCCTCACAGCATACCTAGATCTTCTCTAAACCTGTCTAAGGAATTCCCTGCATGTGCCTCACACCTGACCGGCTAAAAAGGGTCATGACTCAGTGAATGCCTTAGAGATTTCCAGCCTTCCACATGTAGGGGGGGGGGAAGGACTATGTATTGCTGAGCCTAAAACAATGCCTTTGGGAGAATACCACAGGACAACATGCATGGCAGAGCCCAGAATCTAATGCCCAGAGCCACTGGGCTTCTAGAAGCCCTCTTCAGCAGAGAGTGCCATTGTGCAAGGATGGGACACCAGCAGGTTGGAGACTACTGAGGTCAAAGGATGGCCTGCCACGTGGATGGCCTTCGCAGGATGCCAAAACAATAGGTGAGGTCTCTACCCCATAACCGTTCTCTTCCAGGAGGCAGGCAGAGAACCCCAAGTCCAAGCAAGTAACCTGACTTCACAAACTTTTACCACTCCCCCCAGTAAAACTTATTGGAGAAGGGACTGAGACCCTGAATTATCAAGATAAACTTTTCTCCCCCACAACAGAAATGGAGACTGGGGTCTAATGAGCACATGCCTACCCTACCAGGCAGCAAGGCTGTGCAGGTGTAAGGAGTCACAGTGTTGGTTGAGTCTTCTCCAGCAAGCATTTCCAGCTTTGCCCTGAGGGCTCTGCACACTACTGGTACCAGTGTACAGCTGATCATAAATCCTATCCACATGCATGGGCCACCATTCAACAGTTTTTCAAACTTTAACCTGTTGATGTCTGCGATGGAGTAGACCATTAATTCTGATGGTTGGTGTTTGTCAGCAAAGACGTCTAAGAAGTATAAGCCTGGAGGGCATGGTGGCATAGGCCTATGTCTTCTCTAGTTACTGAGACAAAATACCTGACACCCAAAGTTAAAGGAGGAAAGGTTTATTTAGCTCACAGTTTGTAAAACGTTTCAATCCATCATGGCTGGCTCCAAGGTAGGGTGGCATGGCAGACAGGCACCACAGAGGAGAAACAGTTCATGGTGGGTAGAAGGTAGCAAAGCAAGCCAGGGAACCAACAAGGGACATTAGTAGCTTCTTTCTGCCCCTTTTTATACTCTATCGAGGGTACCAGGATTAGGGCGGTGCCAAACCAATCAGTGGGGTGATTTTCACACACCCTTAATTCCAGCATCACACACTCTAGATTTAGCCACCTCTGAAAAAGCCCCACCTATGGCCACATGAAGCTTTTGGGGAACATCTAGACACAAGCCATAGCAGCCTGTAATCCCAACTTCTGAGGAGGCTGAGGCAGAAAGATCACAGGTTTGAGGCCACTGTAGGTAACTTAACAAGACCCTACCTCAAAATAAAAAATAAAAAGGCTGGGCATATAGCTCAGTCTTGTTACAACACTTGCCTAATATGTATAAGGTCCTGGTTTCAATTCCCAGTACTGCCAAAAACAAAACAAAACAAAGAAAGTGCAGGTCTGAGCTGTCTAGCCATCATGAAGCAGCCCCCGTGGCTCCCCCTGGGATCTCAAAGAATGTGGCTCTCCGTGGACAGGCATTCCTGGCAGTATTTTGAAATGTAGGAGCACACAGGAGTTGAGAGAAATGACTCTTGCTGGGAACCCCTTCTCACCAGGGGGAGATCTGGGGCTGGGTGTGCTTTGCCTCACGGAAGACTGAAAGCTGGCTGTTTGGCTCTCATTAAGCTTAGTTTTTAAAAAAAACAATAATGGTATAAAACTACAGTAGAATTATGGGTGCCCAGGGATTTCAGTCACTTTTATGTGGTTTTGTAAATTAAAAAAAAAAATTTTAAGTGTTGTTTTCTTTTTTTCAGTACAGGGGGTTGAAGGACAAGGCTGAGTTTGACCATGTGATCCTGCTGCCTCGGCCTGAGTAGTGGGATTAGAGGTGCTATCATACCTAGCTCTGTATTATTTTTAAACTACGTTTTGCTTTGACTTGGGGAGTTTTGGTGAGCATCATCTGAATCTCAGTGGTAACCACTATATAAACAGTTCATCTTTGTAGGGACTGGGTCTTTATTAACACATAAGCTAATAAATGTTCATGTGAACATGACTGATTTCTCTGAGCATTAAAATGGACGGTCTGGAGTTAGATGGAGTGAATGGCTCTGAAGATCATACTGCTGCTGTTTATATTAGCTCCATGGGAGGCTTTTGGTCTCAGCTTTTAGACCATCCACGCAGTAAGGCCTGTGAGTATGCGTACTATTGATACATCAAAATAATCTATTTTGTGCAAAGACCCTTCTGACCATTCATTTATGGCCTTTGGGTTCAACTACAGAGATTAAAGCAAAAAAAAATACTGGTTTGCCTCCCATTTTGTCAACTGTTCTTTGGAAAAGCCTGCTTACAGGTCTAATGGAGCTGATAGAAGGAACAGGTGTTAGTTTTGCCTGCTATGCATTTATTCCTAGTAGCACACCCTGAATTTCCTTTTGCAACTGCTTCCCCACTCTGTGGTCCAGAGGTGTCCCCTCATCTCCAGACACAAGAGGCTGGATATGACCCAGTCATGCCAGTGATTGATTTCAGGGAGGAGCACAAAATTTGAGCTCAGCTATGGAGTGTACAGTCTCAGACTTTTACTGGACTCACTGTGAACCAGCAAGTCTTTCCATAGGGCTGGCTGAATTGGCAGGGCCAAGGCTGGCCATTCAGAGAGAGTGCCATTCAGAGAGAACTTGCCTAGGAATGAAACCAGACCAAAGACAGCAAGGGTGAGCCACAGAGAGAGAGCAGACACAGAGCACCTATGTATACCCAGCAGTACTGAAACTATCCCAGTTGTGCCTGTAACTGGAGCCAATAAACTTGTATTTTTTTATTAAGACAGTCCAAGTTTGGATTCTGTTGCTTACAACCAAGAGCCCTGACAAATACAGGTATGGATCCCAAAACTGGTTTTTCAACTGGAAAAGAAGCAGCTTTTGGGTAACTATGGAAAATATGGGGTAGGTATGGTCAAGAGTCTGAGATTTCTGCTGACTCTATCAACCAAGTTTCATAAAAACCAGCCATAAACCAGAACCAGAACAACACACAAGTAGACAACTGAAGACAGGAGGCATTTGAGCCAAATCCAGGAGAACCATGTAAAACACTGTCTCTTTCCAGGGGTCAACAGTCACTCATGCACAACTCCAAGCTCCTAGAAGTGAGCTTGGAAAATTCCAGTGTAACTTTAGACAAGGTTAACTAACTAGTCTGATTCCCCCTATTAAGACTAATAGCACTTTTCTATCTCATAGGAATGTAAACTGTTTAGCTTGGAAGTTGGCATATGACACATGTTTGATATTATTTTTATTCACAAAACTCCCAATGCTTGCTCTTACCATTTAGTACAGCTTTTTACGTTTAATAGTTACTATTACTTAAATGAAAAAGATGCTGGATTCATCTGGAAATCTAAACAAAAGTCCTAAGAATCACAAGTTATTCATTTATTTTTGGTTTTTTGAGACAGGGTCTCACTATGTAGTGCAGGATGGCCTTGCACTCACAATGTGGCCCAGGCTGGCCTTGAATTTGTGGTGATCACCCTGTCTTAGCCTCCTAAGTGCTAGGATTACAGGCATGCACCACAATGCCTAACTAGAAGTTACTTATTTTGAACTGTAATAACATTCAATTAAGTGGCATATGCATGCTAAATTCCTTAAATATCCCGTGAATTCAGCCTCCTAACAACCTCATGAATACATAATTACTGATTCCATTTTACAGATGAGGAAAGTGAGGCTTGGAGAGGTCAGTTTTGCCTGAATTCTCATTAAAGAGTGATGGAAGCAGGATTGAAACCCATGTCTGAGAATCCCTAAGCCTGTGCTCTCACCACTCCACTGGTGCCTCTGGGCTGAGGCAAAGGCCTCTCTGGAGGCCTCTCACATTCAAGTTCCTCAGAGCAGGCTGGAATCCTGACACCCGGCTCAGACACAGGCAGGCCAGGCCTTACTCTGGCCACTATCTCATCAGAGCTGGCTTCCCAAGGGGGCACATGGTGGAACCTCCCTCCCACCCTGCTTCTCGGGGCAAAAAAAAGATCTGTAAGATTCCCTTCTAGTTCTGAAGCATCTGCCATCCTCAGATAGCCTTTGGGGGTCTGCTCTTTGCCTACCCACTGCTCTTACTTTGGGGTAAGTCAGGTCCTGCTAGAGACACTCACTTCCTCCAGGATGGAGGCTCAGCTTGAAAAATGTTCACATTTCAGAGAGCACAAAAAACCACTGCCTCCGTTTCAAAACCTTGTCATTAATTTTGTATGGCTTAAGCTCCAACACTTTAATCTACAGGGTCTGCCCCAAAAATGTGTACACACTTCGGGAAAGAAAAATAATATGTCTGGAAGCTAATGACCACCACTTTGAGCACCTCTTGTAATTATAGAGGCCAAAGGTAATTTGTATTAATCTCATGATGTCTCAATAAATTTAGTATTAAAATATTTATACAAGTTTTTCTTTTCTTGAAGTGTATATACATTTCTTTTTTGGCAGACCCTGTATTTAAACAATGTCCTTGGGCTGGGGGTTCAGCCGCCTGAAGTGGTCCCACCTTCTGCCTCGCAAGCACAAGGACCCAGTTTTGATCCCCGATACCACACACACACAAAAATAATAATAATAATAATAATAATAATAATGTCCTCACTTCTTTTAAAAGGCTCAATTTGGTCAGTCAGGGATGAACTCCATTCTTTTGTTCAAATTTGTGATCATTTCCAATTTTGTTAATAAAATGCAGGGGCTGGGAATGTAGCTCAGTGGTAGAGTGCTTGCCTACCATGCACAAGGCCCTGGATTCCATTCCTAACAAGGCAAAAAGTAAATACATGTTTAAAAATAAATTCAAAAGTCTAACAGCTCTGCCCTCAAATGCTGAGCTAACTGGTTCTTGCAGCTCTAAAACCTTTAGATTTCCAGTCCAGATTCTTACTTCTCATTGAAGGATTACAAAGTCCAGTACACCCATGATAAAGCAAGATGAAAGGGGAACCCGAAGGCACACCACCATAAGCAAGTGCAGCACAGATGGAAACAAACGCCTTGGGACACCCCACAAATAAAAACATGGATGCATCTCACTGTCGGAGTGGAGATGCATTCTCATGAATAATAACGTCAGTCCTATTATTTGCTGAGGGGACTGCCTGAGGCTGGGACAAGACAAATGTTTTCTCTTGGTCTTAATGGACCAAAAAGGTATTAAAGTTTCAGGAGGATTCCAGGAAGACAGGAGCAGGAGTCTCCCGCAGCTCTGCCTTGGCCTGGTCCTGGGAGTGCTGCTTCTACAACAAAAGAGCGAGACCACCGATAGACTTTACCTCTGCCCTTTTACTTGGTTAATTCCACTCAGCAGTTCTCTAAGCCCACGTTAAAAATGTTAATCACAGATTGAGAGCCTCAGGAGCATGGCAAAAAGGATTCTAAATGAAGTATCCCTGAACACCCACTGAACCAAGCTCAAACCACAGGGGTTAACATTTTCTGCTGCCAAACCCTCCAGGGTACCTGGTGCCCTCCTGGGACGCAGGGGAAAGGGAGCTCTCGGAGGAGATCAGACAGGCCCAGAGCCACAGGGCAGTCATGACAGACAAGTACTTTCTGGATCCTGGGCTTCCAAGCTCTCCAAGCACCCCGAATTGCCCTGATGCAGCAATCCTCATCCCTATGAGACACTGGGCACATGCTTTTTTACAGACAAAATGGTGGATCAGACAACCTCTCAAGGTCACTTCCAACTTCCAATTTCTATTCTTTTGATACTCAATTACTGTGCCCACCCAGAGCTCTGAGGGAGGCCTAGGCATGTGACTAACCTCCAGCAAAAAGGGGGGCAGAGGGAGAGCCAGGATTGCTCCAAGACCGCTGACAGTACTGCACTTCTTTCCCTTTTTAACCATCTCTGGGGTTTTTATTCCTTCATTTTCCTTTTGCCCCTCCTTTTCACGTGTGTTGCAAAGAAACAGAAAGCGCCTTTGTACCAATTACTGGGTGCCAATTTACACTCTTCAGTGGGCGCTGGGCTCCTGGAGAAACATTAGGAAAAAGTGGGAGGCTTCTAGCAGTGGAGGCACCGCCTGCTGCAAGCTTTTTCCCCAAGGCTGAGAACAGCCAAAGGGAGAGGGAGAGGAGGAAGTCGGAAAGACTTGAAAGACTAACAAACACAACAAAGCTGTTTTTTTTTTCTTTTCTTTTAAATCAAGACTGCTCATGATCATAAGAGATTTAGAAATCAAACTGACGGGGCTTCCATGCCCAGCTGTTTCGGAGGCTCCCACAAGAGTACTAGGAAATCATCCACCCACTGTTCTTCTCAAGGAACTTATTTGGGAAGACCATTGTCAGCCACTTTTCCAGTGTGTCACATGAGGCTTCTCTCTGGGAAGTTTAATCTGGGAATTTCCCACAGATATTGTGGAATGACTAGTTCTTGGGATGCACGTCAACAATGGAGAAAAGAATGTAAATCTGACCCTCATGGTCATAGTCCAACAATTCATTTCCCTCAGGTCACATACTGGTGCCTGAAAGCGGTGGGGTAACTCCATCTACACAGCGCTGTTTACCCCGGTGCCTCCCTCCCCTCCCAGGGCCCGACTTACACCCCCTCCTCTCTTCTCGCCGCCCACAGAGGATCTGGGAGGGAAACCCAGGGGAGCTCCTCGTGCACTCTGTCAAATCTGATTCCACTTGGCTTTTCGGTTGTGACACTCATCCTGCCAACCTCACAGAAGCTCCTCTGAAGCCACCCTACTTTGTCACTGCTAGGACAGACAGACAAGGATGGCAGGGGACAAACAAGAAAGGAGGAGGACCAGTAACTGGTCCTTCCCTGCTTCCCCTTCCTGGGACTAGGAATAAAGGGGTCACAGCCCTCCATCCTGAGGGAGACCTCAGCACGGGCTGGCGCATCTTTCCCTGGGTCCGAGGGGCTCTTTGTCTCCTATCTGAAACCCAGGAGCAAATCTTTAGGAATCCTGATAAACCTTGTCCGTTGTCCTCTCAGCCATAAGTGTATGGTATCAGAATGTCATGAGGGGGCTGGGGATTTAGCTCAGTGGTTCTGCCGCCACCTGCCTCGCAAGCACAAGGACCCGAGTTTGATCCCCAGTACCAAAATGTCATGAGGGGAGTGACAATTATGGTATGGAGAGAAAAAAGTCTCATCTTAGGGGAGACATCATAGAAAAAGTAGAGAAACAGTGACCCATGTCAGCCCTTCTCAAGTTTGGTTGTAAACACATCTTGAAACCTGTCAGGTTAGAAATGCCATTCCATAGCATCTCTGGGGAGCCCTCAGGAAGGAATGGGCAGAGAGAACACATTCTTAAGAGAACACCTTCCACTCATGAAGAGAAGAGAAAATGGTAAGAACTGGGCAGGTGGCATTCATGAGCTGCCGAGGCCCCTTAGTGCAGGGCCCGGGGCAAAAGCACAACCTCACTCTGTCGCTGGAGCCCAGCATCCCTGGTATGGAGGTGGTGCTGCCTCACCCTGATGGCACTGACTGTCTTCAACCAGAGTCAACTCTAAAGCCATGGAATAGAATTCAAGAGGCACAGATGAACCTAGCACCTGTAGAAGTCAGCTTTTCCACCTGAGTCACAGCTTGCCAGTGACTGACATTCCCTAGACGGGTGAAAAAATCAATTCTCTGGACAGGAGGAGGCCATGGTGCTCCCTTCTGCCAGGTGTATCCCAGGAGAATGTTTAAACAGGATAAGGAGAAATGGAAGCAGACACTTGACGTCTTCACAGCTCTCACTCCTTGTTTTACATGAGCTTCTTTTTGCTTTATTAAAAACATTTTTTAAATGTTTTTCTACATTGGTCTTGCTGGCACATACCTGTGTTCCCAGAACTCTGGGGGACTGAGGCAGGAGGACTGAAAGTTCAAATCCAGGCTGGGCAAATTAGTGATTTACCAAGACTCAAGTCTCAAAGTAAAAAAAGGGAGCCAGGTGTGGTGGCACACGTCTGTAATCCTACCACTTGGGAGGCTGAGGGAGGAGGATTGTTATGAGTTTGGAGGCCAACCTCCAACAACCTCATGGACACAGTGTGTCCAAGGCCAGCCTGAACTACATAGCAAGACCCTCTCTCACAAAAACCAATAACAACAATAATATTATTAATAATAAAAGGGTTGGGGATGTAGAGCAGTGTAAAGAACCTTGATTAAGAACCTGGATTAAAAAAAATTCTAGGGAACTGTTATGGTTGGGATTTGGAGTTTCTTAATTTCAGAATCCTGTAACCAGTGTCATCAAGGTGAACCCACTGTCACCACTTGGGGATAGCTGACTTTAAGACCCTCTGAAAAGAGTAACATAAAATACTTTTTGGAATGGAAGTACTTAGGCATGAAAACAAGACCTAAATTTTTATCATGGAGATGTCTACCTAGCATGACCATATCAGCCTATTATGAATGTCTTCTGGAAGTGGGATGCAGTTGTTACCTTCTCCAAAGGATACATCTGCTTTTTTTTTTTTTTTTTTTTGGCTTTTTGGACACAAGGTCTCCCTATGTAGTCCACGCTGGCCTTGAACTCACAATAATCCTCCTGGCTCAGCCTCCCAAGTGCTGGGATTACCAGTGTGGACTACTATGCCCGGCAGGACACACCCTCTTACCTTCCACCCCCAACACTTAGATTTAGGATAAATTTAATGTTACTTACATTTTTATCCCCATGCCTTTTTAAAAGATTTTGGGATAAGATCTATCTAAATTGCCCAGGCAGGACTTGTACTTGTGATCCTCCTGGCTCAGCCTCCCCAAGTGCTGGGATTACAGGCCTGTGTCATCATGCCCAGATGCCTTGATATATTTTCCTGGAAAGCACTCAAGTAGCTCTGTTGATCTGAAACAATACACTATAAAGTGTCCAGAAAGATTGGGAACAGGGAAAAGATTGTATTTGTTGCAGCTTTTTTTTTCTTTCAGGATAACAATGGATCCACTGTTTGAATTTTAGAGGTATATCACTTAAACAGACAGCTGGTATGGAGGCTGAGGAAAATAAAACTGAACATATTATTTGAAAATGTGAACTGATATACTGCTTTAAAATAAGATTATTTTAGGCAGGTGTGGTGCTACATACCTATAATCTCAACATTCAGGAGGCTGACGTAGGAGGAGTGAAGTTTCCAGGGTAACCTGGCAATTATCAAGACCCTGCCTCAAAATAAAAAGGGCTAGATGCTGGGCCTGGTGGCACAAGCCTGTAATCCCAGCACTCGGGAGGCTGAGGCAGGAGGCCAGCCTGGACTACACAGTGAGTTCAAAGCCAGTCTGAATTACTTAGCAAGACTGTCTCAAAAACAAAAACCAGGGGATTTGGCTCGGTGGCACTGTGCCTGCCTCAAAAGCACAAGGTTCTGAGTTCGATCCCTGGTACCAAAAAAAAAAAAACCCAACCAGAAAAGGAGGGGGTCAGAGAGTGCAGCTCAGTGGTAGAGCACTTTCCTAGGATGCAGGAGGTGGCCCTGGTCCCAACTCCAACACAGCAAAAGAGAGAGAGAAAAAAAGAAAAGTACAAATGATTCAAATCAATGGTTGGTAGGGCAGGAATTCTGGCTCAGTATTGCCAGATCTTTTGATTTTTCCAGAGAAGCCAGAAATTTGGATTTCATTCCTGACTTTTAGCAACCCTATTCAGCCAAACCAAACCTGCAAAGCATTTTCAGCAGCCAACGGTCCAGTTTGCAAACTCCAAAGTAACTCTCCTAGGATTTTACAACTAGGAAACAAAGGACAAAGCAGAGCCTGGCTCAGAAGGCCCCAACTTCCTCTTTCCTCTCAGGGCACTACGGGAAAGAGCTGCACTGAATCAAATGAAAATTTGTGAAATGATTCAACTTCCAAATCTGCTGGCGCGTGGAAGTGGCAGATGTATGAGGCTCTGTAAGGAAGTGAACAGGAGAGCTTCCCAAGGGAAGGTTGAGCCCTGCTGAGCAAGGGGGTGTGGCTGGGATTTTAGCTCTTAAAAATCTTCACAGAATGCAAACATTCCAAATGCTATCTCTGCCCACCTGACAGGATTAACAACCAGCAGACAGAAAATCAGGAAGCTCCTTACCCCACCCTAAAGTGAATCGAACTTGAAGCTGTGGTCTAGAACTTCCAAATTTAATTGCATTAAATCTCCTGAATCAGTCTATAGAGAATCCTTAACACATACTCCCTCTGGCAGGAGAATGCTTTCTGGCAATATTTACCAGAAAATATTGGGGTTTTGGTCCAACCGTGCACTAGCTGAAGAGCCCCCTGCAATGATCATATCACTCCTTTCAAAAGACTGACTGCAGTGTTTAAAATGAGATGGACATTTCACTTCCTTTCCCACTCTGGATTGTGGAAAAGGTTCTCCTGAAACAGGTGAGCCGACTTGCTGTATGGAGAATTAAAGAGCTGCACGCATGCACGCACACATAAGCAGCCATTTCTATAAATGCCCGAGAAAAGCACTCAGCCAAATGGGCCAGAATGCTGGAAATTCTGTTCTGGAGTTGAACAGACTTGGGAGCTCAGAGGCACTGCAGGCCTCCCCAGCTGCAGGACTGGGCAGCTCCCTGAAGGAGAAAATGCCTTTGCTCAAGGTGGCAGTGGGTGTCATGAAGAGCCAGCCCAACCCCGGGAACATGGCTGACAGGGGCAGGCCTGCCCAGCAGCTGTTGGTGAGTAACACCCTCAGCTCATGTACCCCGCTTCACCCCCAGAGCCACGCTAAAGGTCACATCCACAGCAAACTTCCAAAGGTGCGGTTGGACGGAACCCTAGATGCCAGCCCCACAGACAACCTGATTTTGCATGAATCAAGGAGGAAATTCAGATTTACTGCAGTGCCAGCAACCACCCCCACCCGAAATCACTTTCCAAAGGAAATAAAATATGAGAGGCAGTTACATAGCCTTTTAAAAAATAAAAAGCAAAGCAAAACAAAAGCTAAAATCTGAGTATCATTTTGAAACCAAAGGCCCAAGGGTAAGTATCAAACCTTTACACACCCACACACACAAATTAGGATACCTTTCTAAGGGACTCCAACAACCTCTTAAACAAGGTGTCACAGGACAGAGGGAAAGAACGTTACCGGGAGAAGACCTGGGCCCCTACATCGGAACAGCAGTTATAAAAGGACCTTTCTAAAGATGGTCAGATAGCGTGCGTGAGTGGGAATGTTTTCCAACTTTTTCTGTGCATAGAACTGGCTAACCAAGGTCCCTGCAAGTCTGCAAAGCCCGTTTTACACGGAGATGTCTTTCCAGCCACATTCACTTGTCCAGCTTGGCGACTCGCCCTCCCCGGGAGTGAGTCAACCTCGACCTGGCAGCCTCCAGGACGGCCCAACATCATTACAGAACCTTGACCTGCGGGCAAGGACCACACCTCCCCACGAACCTCCGCAACTAGGGGTGGAGGGTGCGACCTCAGTTACCGGGGTGTGGGTGGGGCCGGCTCCAAATCTCGCTCCTTCCGCAAGCTCGTCGTGAAGTTAACCCACCAACCTTTACTTGATCCAATTCCCCTGCTGCCTGAAGCAGTGTTATTTTAAACCTCTCAGGGGACTCTTGGCCAAATTTAAAACCACCTTGGCAAGCCCTGAAAGTAGCAGACTTCCTGCTAAATGAATCCTTAGTCATCCCTAAAAGGCTCCACGGAAAGTGCGCCGCTTCCAACCCCCCTCCTCACACCTGGTCTCGACCACTTCGCTGCAACCCCACAAGGGAATGAAATAAAAGATACGCCATTGACCTCCCCGCGGCCACAGTCTTCCCAGGTGGGGTGGCCCCGCGGTGGCGAATGCGGAGTCCCGGGGGCGGGGCGCGCCGGGGCAGGAAGAGGGGGGCGGGCCCGGTCCCCGCGGAGCCACGCACTGCACTAGTTCCGCTCGCCAGCCTAAGGCTCTCGGTGGCTTCTAGAGGCGGGGAACAATTAAGGAAAATGTGCTTCCCGCCTCCGCAAGGTTAAAACATCGCAAGCGTTAAACAGCACCCTCTCCAAATGTTGGCCCTCTCTAGGCCGAGCGCCTTTTCCTGAGCGCCCAGGCACGCTGCCCCGCCAAAGGTTAACTAAACCCGGAGCGCTGGGGAAAGGGGGACGCCGCTAACCTGTATGAACTCTGTAATGGGCTTTGAGATGGGAGGATTTTCCATAGACTTTCCCACAGCCACTGTAGGGGCACTTGTGCCTCTTTTCGGAGGCGTGTTTCCCCTTCGCAGCCACTCCAGGGTGGAGGAGGGAGAGCGGGCTGGGCGCGCTGCCAGGATCCTGTCTCTCCCCCGGGCTGTGGGAAGGACTCGACCCAGATTCGGTGGTCACGTCGCTGTCGGATCCCATATCCTCATCGGGACTCTCCAGACTGTCGCTGCACACCGAGGGGGTCTGGATGGGTCGGTACTTGTTTAGGTCCAACAAGCTCTTGGCGATGGTGACCAGCGTGCAGTAATCCTTCCATGTGTCCCCCGGGTCACCGTGCTCCTTGGTCACCTCGCGCTCAGGTAGTCGCAGTCGCTCGGCGTCCGGGGCGCCCCCATGCTCCGGCACCGCAGCGCGGTTCGAAATGGAAACCAGACACTGGGCAGCCACGAAGTCCATGTAGGCGGCCGCGGACATGGTGCGGCGACAGCAGCCCCGGCGACGCGGCCAAACTTGGCGGTGACTGCGGAGGTTGGGCTCGCCCTGCCCTGGCTTCGGACGACGAGCGCTGCGCGGCGCGGGGCGGCGCGGCGGCCAAGGGGGCGGGGGCGCGGGCGCTTCCGACTCCCAGGAGCGCCGAGGCGACCTCAGCCCCTCATCTTTACGTAACCGGCAGCGCCTCCGCACGCAGCATCCACAGCCCCGGGCTCCGCTGCGCCGCCGCCTCTCGCCGCCGCCCCTGCCCTGCGCCTGGCGCGATCCCCCCGACGGACGGACTGACGGATGGGCGCGCCGGCCCTTCGGAGCCGGCTCCCTTGGAAAGATGCCACACGTGGCGATCTCAAGTTTATTCGACTGCAAACGCCCCCGAGGCGCGGCGAGAGGAAACTGCAAGAGAGGAACACAGCCTCGGCCGCCTCTCCGTCAAGCCAAAGCCCCAGCACGTTCACCAGACCACCTCCACGCGGGGGACGAGGGACGGACCGTGCGCCGGGTCTAAGAGACACTTTTGCCCCGGTCCTCGGACGACTTCTGAGCGCCTGGTCCAGCCGGTCCGCACCGTTCCGGCATTCTCTTGCTCAGTAACAATTTCGCAGAATCCCATCACGTCACAATCCAAATCCCCTCCAATTGGCCAGTGGGGAGGGTGATTCAACTCTGTTTACTCCCCCCACCCCAGTCCCCCGTTAGAAAGGCCTTTCCGTGGAGAGGTGCGTCTAGAACTCAGGCATGCGGCCAATCCGACTGTTCGTCCCGCTGCCTCGTGCTACCCCTCCAGCCTCGAACACTGACATTTAAAAGGGTAACAGCCGGTAAGCAGGAAAGGGGCAGCTGCTCAGTCTCTTGGGGCGCTGCTCGGTCCGATCGCCGGTCCGGGGCTCCTGGCTCCTGGCTCCAGTTCCTGCTTGCGGAGCTTCGGGACACATCTCCCCTAGTCAGTTGCGCTGGTTCCTATGACAAAAGACAACTTCAGTTTGGGTTTTTCCAGTCTGCAAACAGTTAAATGACTTCCTGCAAACGCTACAGTCCCAGCAACCAGCCTTCCAATCAAAAGTAAGTTGGTTGATGTCACTGACATTGGCTCAGCCAATCAGAAGAGCGTTTCGAAAGCAAGCGCTCCATCCACACTTGGAAACGCGAAGAGCTGTAGTGAAACTGGACACATCTTTGTATTTTGTGTTGCTGGTAGTAAAGTTGAGATATGGGTGGGAGCACAGAGGTGATGAGTAAATGTAGTGTGAATCTATACTTTTTTTTTTTTTAAAGGCCTCAGTATGACAAGACAAATTGTTCAATAAACACAAATCAGAAAGCATCAGTTGTTTTTCTGGTTCTGTTTTTGGGGATGCAGCATACTTTTAAGTAGGAAAATTCTTATATCTCATACATTAACTATGACCAACTCATCTTTAAGGTTTAGAGCTAACAAAAGTTCTGCTTTTAAAGCATAGTCTTTATCAAGTAATTCTTACATTGAAACACTCCATCTTTCCCTTTGCTGTATCTCTGAATTTTTTTTCCCTTTGCTGTATCTCTGAATTTTTTTTTACTTTCTTGGCACAATTTATTCCAAGTAGATTACTTTTGTTTCATTGTAAACCTATTTTAGCCCACCTTCAAATACAGAGGAAAAAATCCCTCATTTGTATAACTTTTTCAAAGAAACATCATTTTCTTTCTAGAGCTCTCCCACGTGATTGTCGGGCATGTTCCCTCTTCTTGGCTTTAAAAATGTAAAGAGAGAGATACAGAAAAGTGTATCTACTCAATGGAAACCACAAGGTTTCTGACTTCTGGCTTTACAATCGAGACCTTTGCTTTTCGTGAAATATTAACTGTGCTCAACAGGTTCTTAAGAACTGGAACCAGCTGGCACTCCTTTGCCATTGAATATTGTCACATTACTTGATCAACAATTAGTGTGGGTCTTGGAGTCTGATTAACTCAGCTTGCTTCTCATTCTCTCTCTCTCTCTCTCTCTCTCTCTCTCTCTCTCTCTCTCTCTGGTTAATGATGGGGTTGTTTTCCATCTTCATAGCAGAGAAAAGTGTCAAGGGCTCATCTCTCTCAGGAGATACCCTGTCAACACAATAGATTAAAAAGACATTCTGTCCTGCATGAGGCTTACCTGTTTCTATGTGACGCGGATTTGTGAAAGGGAACCCTGACTCTCACTCCCTGTCAGCCTTCATTAAGATTCCTAAAAGTTACATCAGGTTCTTGGTCTCTAAGGGAAGGGTCTTAAATGAGGCCAATTTGAAAGTTAGGGTAGCAGGGGCGTGGTGAAGCATGCCTGAAATCCCAGCCCTGGAAAGGCTGAGGCAGGAGGATTGCTGTGAGTTAGAGGGCAGCTTGGGCTATGTACTGAGTTCAGGGCCAGGCTGAACTACATAGTGACACTTTGTCTCAAAAACAAACACAAAAAAAAGTAGTTTATTTTGACTTTTAAAGTCACCACAGTAGGTGACTACTGGGGAAGGAACGTGTGGAAAGAAAGACAGTCCTGGTCAAGAGAGGACATCGTCATTGTTGCCATCATCGTCTTTGTCCAATGACCTTTGAGTGCTTACTCTGTGCCAGGCCCAGTACCAAGCACCCTGGGTGCACACTCACAACAACCCTGTAAGGTAAGTAGATCATAGTATGTTAAAGTGGAGCTATCTTGGAATTCTTGTATCCAATCTCTTTTATTTTAAAAAAGAATTCATTTAAAGCCAGGGGAGCTTGCCTACTTCATGATTGTTCTGGGCCAAATTCTGTCCCTAGGATATGTGATCACTTAGAAATTGCACCTTTGCCTGCCTCTGCAAGGCCCAGCACAAATACCAATGCGATCTCTCCAGGGTCCCTATGTTGATGACCCACAGAGCCTCCCACACATTTTTTTTTTCCTGGTACTAAGGATTAAACCTTAATTGTATTATTTTTATAAATTATTTTGAGACAGTGTCTCATTAAGTCACCAAGTTGTCCAGCCTGGGTTTGAACTCTTGATCGGTTCATCTCAGCCTCCCATCATGGTGGGATTAAGGAATGAGCTACCACACTCAACTCCAGACTTGTATTTTAATTGGTGAAATAGATGCCTCAGGTCTATAGACAGCCTTAGGGTTAACATCAGCATGAACACAGATTTTCCTCACGTGAATTTCTTTCACATACTGACTGAGATAACTGCTGGTTGACTTAGAGAATCATTTTAAACTTGGAAATTCTAGAATTGTAGAACATCCTTCTCCTTTCTCTTTTCCCATCACTCATTTTCCAGATATTTATGTTTTTGGCCATCAGCTAGGCATGGGGAATACAGAAATGAAAAGTGACTCTTTTCCATGAGACATGTTAAAAACAAATAACAGCAAGTAATAATTCCTACATCGGGTTTTTTTTCCCCCCTTGGGTATTCAACACAAAAAACTAATTTATGCTGTTTTGCCAGCATGTCGTTATTTCAAATTTTGGCAAAACATCTCATTAATATGAATCATCCTTAATTAAAATGCATAATTTATCAGTAAAGTATACATTTTGCCGCTTGAACATAAGAGGTCTGCTTTCTCCTCAGATTTGTCTTTACTGATAGACATTTCAGATCCACACAAGCCAACTGGGAGGAGCGAGGAAAGCCAGTTCTCCTAGTTTGTGTGTTTTCCTCTCCACATTTTGCCTAAGTAAGCCTTGTTGTATTGTTCAGGTTCTCAAAACAATGGCTATGGGCCTGGAGCCAGAACTATAAGTCTTGTTTTCTGTGCATCCTAAAATAATTAACATCATCCTCTCCCCAGAAGTAGAGCCTACGGTGCAGCATGAGCTAGCCAGGGTGGGGAACTGGAACTGCAATGATTGCTGTTACCTCAGTCAACCTCTGGAGCCATTTCCTTATCTGTGAATTTATAGGGTTAGATTAATACAACTACAGCCCCCTTCCAAACACCAAATACCTAAGGGATCTTAAAAAAATAATCCTAGGGGAAAAAAACTAGAGTGAGACTCTTTAAATTCTTTAAATAAATACCACTGCATCTGCTGTGCACCCACAAACTCTGCTCTTTCTGGCAGTGAAGGTCAGAGTTCCTTAAATCAATATTTAATGAGATAGCAGCATAAATATAAATTTGCCTAAAATCCCCTTTTTCTTAATTTTGTGGCCTTTTTCTTTCTTCAAACTGGTTGGTAGGAAGGGCCTGGGCAGGCGAAGAATCAGTTCTTCCTAGGTTCAGTTTTCCACCAGGGCCAAATTGCATGGATTTCTGGGCCCCTCCCCTGGAGGTTTTTTTTCAAACTGAGCTAGACACAGGATTTCCCCCAGGGCCGGTCTAATAATCCTCTTGTGCTCAATTTAAAATACAGATTGCGGGGCCTCAAGGCCCAGAGAAGTTTAGGGTACAGTCGTGTTCTGTAGGTACTGTACTGGGTTCTGGAGATTTTGGCTTCGTTCTCTTTCCTGCTGGGAGGCGTGGACCACGCTGGGCAGAGCTGCCTGCCAGGCTCCGGGCGGGAAGGAAGGGAACAGATGGCCCTCTGGGGGTAGGGTATCACGTGTCAGACCTCTCTCTGGGCTGGATCCAAACCTCTCCCTTCCAGGGCCCAGGCGCCCAGCTTCAGCTTCAGCGACCCCACCTAGGCACACAGGACTTACTGGGGGAAAACTGTTCATTTGAGTGAAAGCAGGGGAATTACGGAAGGTGGAGAGTTTAGGGAGCAAGAGGCGGGGCTGAAGGGATCGGGCCTCTCACAATGGAACACAATCTGGTAGGTAGAGCCAGACAAGGTGAAAAGCCTGGGGCTATCATGAGCTGAGGCCCCGTACGGCTGGTGCGGGAGGGGAGCTCAGTAGGCGCGAAAACTTGCACAACGCCCTACTTTACTCTCGCTCCACTTAGCAGCCTTCCGCAGAACTCCAGACCTCTCCTTTGCGGAGCAGAAAGGCCACCCCTTCATGCATATGTAGGAGGATAAGTTTAGCTCGCAGCCCCCTGCGCTCCAAGCATCCCCGAGCGGCACTGGGTGAATCACCCGCGCTTGGGGGCGGGCACTGGGCTCTGGCCTTAGGACTGGCGGGCGGCGCAGCCACTCTCAGGCCGCGCGCTCCGGCCTGGCATCGCCCTTTTAAAAAGTCTTCCGCAGGCGGCCGCCGCCGCAGCAGCCGGAGGAGGCGAGCGGGTTCATTTGAGGACAGCCCCAGTTCTCAGAAATCCCTTCCCAGCTGGAACATCAAGCTCTCTTTACTGCAGTTGAACAAACTGCCCTAGATTGGTGGATGAGGAACCCGCCCCAAACTCGTGCAAGGAGCTCCGGGCGACCGCGCCCACGTGAGCTAACCTTGAAATTAGCCCCAGCACCTGGGCGGGAGCGGGAGGGGGGTTGCGGGCGGGTGGGAGGTGGTTGTCCGCCCCAGCCCCGTGGGTTTGCGCCCTGCCCTTCGCGTGCGCCTGCCGCCCCCACCGCCCTGTTTCATAACTACAGCGTGGTTGCACTTAAAAAAAAAAAAAAAAAAACTCGGGTAGGAGGGGCGACCGGAGTGCAGGAGAGAAGGCAGGGTATCTTTCGTCCCCCATCCTCTCGAGGAAGAGGAAAACCTGCCCAGCGGTCCCCCTAGGAACACTGCGGAGTAGGGTGTCGAGATGACATCAGCTTCTAAACATAGCCCGCACCGCACCCCAACTCTGAGCGCCGGGAGCAGGGCGCGGAGTTGGGGGGGAGGCTGTCCCGGGTGGGCCAGCCAGGCTGCGCGGGTGGAGATGACTTTGCAGGAATCGTGATCTCAGCGTTGGCAGACAGATCTTTCCCGCAAAGGCCCGGCCGCGGGGTTGGGAAACATTCCTGCCATTCCGCGCTCCCCCTGCCCCTCAAAAGCCACACACACAGACACACACGTGCACAGGCACGCAGCCCTAGGATCCAAAGTGTCTTTATTGGTAGATCGGCACAGGCCCACCACGGCCCAGGATCGGTCCGCAGCCGGCGCCCCTTAGCCCGGTGCCTGCCTCAGGGCTGAGCCGGCAAGGGGTCGGCGCGGCCCTCCCCGTGAGTCAGAAGGGCTGTTTCCTGCGGTTGTTGTGGAACAGTTTGTCCTTTTTACCCACCCCCTCCGCCCCGTCTCCACCCCCTTGGTAAATATAGCGCTCACGTTTCATCATCTCTTTGTCCAACGAGCGCCAGACACCCCGGCCTGCGGCCCCCGCCGCCGCCGCCTCCTCCCGCCTCGCCGTTACCTCGCCTGACCCCGCGCCGGCGGGCGGGCTGCAGTAGGCCCGCGGCACTGCACCCCAGCGCTTCCCCGAGCCCCCCTTCCTCTGCGTCCGGGTCCCCGTCCCGCCCCTCTGCCGGTGTCCTGGAGGTGTTGGGAAGTAGACCCCCTTCCTCCCAGCCCCAGGGTCCCCCCCCAAGTGCCAAGGCCGCCCCGTGTTCCCCTGCCGGCGCAGGTGACAGGCCGTTGAGACGGTTCTGATTCACCGACAGCTGAAGTAGCTACCCGGACTCGGGGTGGGCGCCTGCTGAGCCGCCTCCCCCTCCCGCAGGCTGGGCGTGGGCTGGAGGGTCGGGAAAGGCGAGCGGAGTGGGTGACAGCCGGGAAGTGCGTGTTTGCTCTTCGCTCGCTCCCTCCCACGCCCAGTTGCATTTCCACACATACAGCTTCCCACGGGGAACCGGAGGCGGCCGGTGTTCTCTGAACGCAGGGAACTGGCTCTCTCTGTGGTCCCCTGTTTACTTCCCTCAGCTTCTCCCCCTCTGTCCTCTCCTGTCCACCTCAGCACCCCCGGCTGCCTCCCGAGGAGCAGCTGGGAAACCTGCCGCAAAACACTGCAGTCATGGGACTTCCAGGACCCGAGCTGTGCCCCAGGCTTGCCCTGTCCTGCCCTGCCCTGCCTTGTCCTGGGGCCACTTGGGGCGTGCCTAGGGGAAGGAAGGCTCTGGGGCCTCCCTGCATCCTTTGCTCTTCTTCCCCACCCCCTCCTCCCACCAGCCAACCTTCCAGTGGAGGCCCGGCCTGACTGCCTTTTTGGCCAGGCTTCTGGGCCGCCTCCACGTGTGGCCACCTGTCCCGGGAGAGGGTGAGACAGCTGACAGTGTCAGGGCTCTGCATCCAGGAAGCGGCGGAGCTGGCTTCTTTGCCACCACAGACTTCCTGTTCACGACCAGGGGTCCAGAGTTCCCTGTTGACCCAGGCTTTCAGGCAGGACCCCCAAACTGCTCCCGGGACACACCCTCTCCTTATGGAGTCTGACAGAACCTTCCTTTTCAAAACGTTGGTCTCAGCAGGGAAGGATTCACCCTCTCCCAGCAGAAGCTGAATGAACAAAGAGTGCCAGGCAGGCTGGGAGGGCTCCAGCTTGGGGTGCCGCCTGCCTGAAGTTCACCCCATTTAAAAGCCACCTCTTCACCACCTCCTCCTGCTCCACTGCCATGGTTACCAGCTCCCTGTCCTTTCGAAGCACTCGTGTTGCCCAGAGGCAGAAACAAACAAGGGCATTTTAAGCGTTCTTTCAAATATCCCAAACACTGCCTGGGTATTAGGGCAGTGGTGAGAAGGAATAAAAGTTCTGACTGTTCCCGTTTCCTTCTAACCCCAGGACCCTGAATAAATCTCTTACAATGGATGGCTTCTCAGCCACCAGAATAGGGAAGGAAGCTTGACAGCCCAGAGAGTGGTTTTCAGAGCAAGTATGATTTCTCAAGTTAGACTCTTGTCTCCCTAACCCTTCCAGCTTTAACCCCCCAGCTGATCTGAAGGACCTGCCATCAGCCTATGCCACCTCTCCTTGTCACTGTCATCTGTGGGCTCTGTGCCTCCTCCTCATTCCTCTGGTTCCAACACCTGACTCACAGCCCCAGCCCCCACCCTGCTGCTGTTAACATTTTTTGGTGAGCTTGGCATCCTGAGAGATTTGTGACCCTTGTGCCTGAAGGACAACCTTTTTCTCGCCACCCTCCTGTCACGGGTGTCCTAGACCTTTTTGTAACCAGAAGACAGTGCCACCTCTGCCCTCTTCATTTCTAACTCCTACTGCCAGGCCCACACCTCTTTCTTTTCCAGCTTATTGGCCCTAATAACCACATTTGAGCAATTCTTTGACCCTCTTTTGACCTCTAGTCTCCACACAATTTATCCTCATCCTTCTTATATTCCTCTTACTCAGCTTAAGTTTCATGGGCTGTCACTGCATCCTTCCTTTGTACACATCCCTCGCTTGCTGGTTCCTAGGACCACCAGCCTAGCACACTGGACAAAAGCAGCAAGGCTAGTTGTTGTTACTCGAAATTTGTGATCGTCAATCTCAGGTGGGCTCTCCACACTGCCCTTGTGCATTTCCCTAGTCAGTTTACTTTCCCACACTCTGAAATAACAATGTTGCACCTTCTGTCCTCAAAGAGACAACACTCCTCCCCTTCCTCACCCTGAGTTGAGAACCTTGCTGCTTTTTTCACTGAGAAAAATAAAAACAGTTTGATAAAAATGACTTCATCTTCCACCACATCTTCCACCCCGCCGGCCTCTCTGCTGGGACCCTCCCTTCCCTCCTGTCACAGGACAAAGCTGTCCTGCTCTACAGAAGGCAGATCCTCCCACTTGGCACCAGGATCTTGTCCCCTCAGGACTGTTGCTACCTTTGGATATAATTTGAGTGTCCCAGGGGCTTCATGTGTTGAAATCTAATCCCTGTTGTGAGATAGTAAAAGGGTGGAAACGCCGACTGGAGTGTTTAGAGAAGGGGCTTTGGAAAGTGATTGGCCTTAGATAAGGTCACTCTGGTATGGCCACCATTAGATAGATCCTGGTGGCTTTCTAGGTGGAGATAGACACAGACACACACAGACACGCACACTCCCGTCTCTTGCCAGGAGATGCTCTGAATCCCTTCAGGCCTCTGCACCTGTAGAACTGCCAGCCACAATACAAACACACCTCTTTCCTTTGTAAAGTAGCTGCCTTGGATGTTTCGTGACCTTAATGAAATTCACCTCTGCAAAAAACACATGGACTCCCTCTTGTTTTATACACATGCCTGTGTGAGCCCCCCCCACCTGGCCCATAGTCCTCTGCAGCATTGCTCCTTTTGCTCTTTTGCTGCACTCTCTGTGTGTGCACACCTGTGCTCTGATCTCACACAGTCAGACTTCACCCTGGCACTAGACCAGACCACTCTCGTCAAGGTCCCAGATGACCCCATCCTGCCAAATCTGTTGAACAGTTACTTCACTTCATCTCCCTCACAGCAAAGAAGACTAAGGAGTGGACAGTAAGTAACAGGGAAAGAGCAGACCATAGTATCCTAGAAGCCCAGCGAAGGAAGAGGTGAATTCCCTTCTTCATTTCCCTTCTTGCTTCTGTTTTCCTAGGTCTGTAGGTCTTCTAGGTCCTAGGTCTCAGGTTGCCCCAGAGCTCTGTCTTGGACTCTCTCAATATCCTCTCTCCCTTGGTGAGCAGAGGTGAGCTTTCTGCGGTGGCTGCAGTCAGCCACGAGGAAGCACAGCGTAGCATTTTCAGATGTCACTGAAGTGTGTTCATGTGTGTGTGAGTGGAGTGGGTCGCATAGGTTGTGTCTCTACTCCACAGGTCCTGAAGAAGTGATGCAGATGGTGGGGCATGGCCATGTGTTGCCTTACAGCTCCTCATGTATCTTCTGTACATTTGTACAGGAGAGGCAGCGCGATGCAGTAGAAAAAGGTGACCATATTCCTCTGGGTGTGACATGATCATCATCCGGTCTTTTTATCTCTCTACTTTACTGTCCTCAGCATCAACTTCATCCATGTTCTTTCTGTCTTTCTACTATAATTCTCACCATGGTGATTTGTGCTCTGTGCTTTCTTGTTCACATTTATCACAGTGAAGAACAAGACACTCATGGCTTCTTTCCCCGAAGCCCGATTGGCCTAGCCCCAGCCACCTCTGTGGACCAGTGAAGAGTGGCTTGGAGTCCTAGTGATGGAACAAGAGTGGGGACACTCCTTCTGGGGGGTGCATTTTGAAAAATGTATGAGGACATGTTTGTTGTCATGATGATTATCAAAGGGACAGGCCAGGCCAGGCCGTGGGTGGCAGGTAGAGATGCTGTGCCTCCTGCGATGTTCAGGACAGTTGCAGAACAGGAATTGTCCTGCTGAAAAATGCCACTACTGCCCCTTGAGAAGGCCTAGAACTGGCAGGGTTATGCTTCTGGATCCCGAGGTGGCTCTCCTCTACCCGACAGCTGTGGAGAAGGCGTGGCAGTTGGGATCTTGGTCAGAAGGAAGGATAAGTTGGGTGCTGGAAAGGCAGCCTCCTGCTCCTTTCGCTCCCCTGCTTTATTCCCCTTTTCTCTTCTGACAGCCATCAGAGATGGACTCAACCGATGCTCAAGTCTAGTCTTCCTCATCCCTGGGAGCTTCTAGCCATGTCTTCTTTCATTCTGCCAGCCAGAAGTCAAAAGAGTGATGGGATTTATTCTCTTTCAGTTCTAATATGGAAAATTCTATGCAGACAGAAGTGGTGATGTATTCTTATTGGAATCTAGTGGAGTACAATGAGTGAATGCAGAGTTGCTGGGCTTGAGCTGACTGGACCCTAGAATTCCGCTTTGGCCACTCATTAGCTCTTTGAAGTTGGGCAGATTATATTACTTCATTTAAAATGTCTTCATCTAAAAGGGTAAAAATAGTAGCTACTTCACAAAATCATGTAAATGGTATAAAACTCATAATAGCCAGGTATGGTGGAGCACAGTTGTAATCCCAGCACTCAGGGGGATGAGGCAGGAGGATTACTACAAGTTCAAGGGCAGCCTGGGATCCATAGCAAATCCTTAACCCCAGTACAAAGAGAACAGTGGATGTAGCTCAGTGCGAAGATCCTAGGTTCAAACTCCAGTACTGCAGAAACAAAACATGTATAGTAGAAAACCTGATAGGCACTGCCTTGGTTTTGTATGCCCTAGAAACCAGGCTAGAGACGAGGAGGTGGGGGGCAAGTGGTTTATATGGGAGGTGATCCCAGGGAGCTGGAAGAATGACACAGGGAAGGAAGCACAGCCGATATCTGGGAGCATGATGGAATTCCTCTTAGAATTGTGCATCCCAAGAAGGGGATGCAAATGGATTTCTGCAGTGCACTAGCTTCTCCTTGATGAAAGATTACCCCAGGAGTACTAACTGCTGCACCTCCTGCAGCTTTGGAGAAGGCCTAGGCAAAGGGTGTGCACTGAAGGGAGTCACCCCTAAATCTTCACCCCATAGTAGTGTTCAGAACTCTGAGGTGAAGGCAAGTGAAGCATCTGTTACAAGTGCTCAGTCTGTTGTAGGTATTGTTACTTTAACTATTAGAGTAGATTATTTAACTCAGTACTTTGGATACTTTACTGTATGTAGGAATTACATGGGGATCTTGTTAAAATGAAGATTTTGATTCAGTAGGTTTGGAGTGGGCCAGAGTTCTACATTTTAACAAGGTCTTATGTGATACCAATAGTAATAGCAAAGGTTTATTTAATTGATACACATTTATCAAGCACCTCCTATATCATAGTTACCATGTTAGATACTGGCAAAAACTTTGGTGGTAGAATGAATAATAACCTTCCAAAGATGTCCACATTGCAATCTGTAGTCTTTCAATATGGTACCTTGCATAGTGAAAGGAATTTTTCAGATATGACCAAGCTGAGGATCTTGAGATGGGGTAGTCATGTTGCGTTACTAGAGTTGGTCCAATATAATCACAAGGGTCTTGTAAGAAAGAGGCAGGAGCCTGGAGCAAAGATGTCACAGTCCTAGCTTTGAAGATGGAGAAGGGGCCAGGAGACATTCATAAATATGAACAAAATGAGATCTACGTCAATCAGGATAGTTTACATTGAGCTATGGTAACAAATGATCCCTAAGTCTCAGTTGCATAAGCTAAAAATGATTTGTTTATTGCTCATGATACATTTTGCACAAGGACTGGCTGAGGTATTTATCAATCAGGACCCAGGTTGATGGAACAGCCACCATCTAGAACATTCAGGTCATAACTTCCATTTACATCTCATGGTTTACATTCCATCCTTAAGGGGAAAAAGAAGCTCAATTCTTCCATGTGCCCAGAAGGCAGAGAGCTAGAAATATTGGTTGGGTCTACATCTGGTATGGCTGAGTAAGCTCCTCTTATGCATAGGAACCCTGTTGTGTATAACAGCTATGACCTCTGGATAAAGCATTAAAAAAAAGATTGCCCTCTCTCTCTCTCTCTCTCTCTCTCTCTCTCTCTCTCTTTTGTTTCTTTACGGACTCCTCAGCTGATAGAAAGCAAAGAAAGAAATTCCAGCAAAGTGGGACTAGAGAAGAGGAGACAGATGGTAATGGATTTGTTATTCACAATGCCCAGGATATATACCAGACTTGCTCAACATAGGATGAAAGAGAAAAATGTGACCCACTCCCATTAGAAAAGATAATTAGTAGAGATCAAGCCCAAGATGGCCTAGATGTTGGATATTACAGAAGTGGATGTTGAAGCAGCTATTACAATTTGGCTTGTGGAGGGAAAGAAAAAGATGCTTATAGTGACTGGATAGAAAACCCCAGAAACAGAAACTTGAAAAAAAAATCAAAAGGAAATTCTAGACTTTAAATATATCTGAAAGATTTATATTAACAGCACATGGAGATGACAAAGGGAAGCCAATGAACTTGATGAGTGATCAAGGGAAATTATCCAACCAGAGAAGCAGAAGGAAAAAAATCTCAGAGGAAAAAAAGGGACCAGTGAAAATATCAGAAAATCTAACATATGTAATGGAGTATCAAAGGAGAGGAGGGAGACTATGGGGCAGTTGATATATTTGAAGAAATACAGTAGTCTTCCATTATTTGCAGTTTTACTTTCTGAAGTTTCACTTACCCATGGCCCATTTATAAGAAAAAGGTGAATACAATTAAAAGATATATTGAGAGGGAGATTGTTATAATTGTTCTACTTGATTATTATTGTTATTAATTTCTTACTGTACCTAATTAAGCCTTATTATAAAAAATTAAAATATTTAAGAGTGAGTACCAGGTGGTGCAGTAGTGCATACCTGTAATTCCAGCACTCAGGAGGCAGAGGCAGAAAAATCGCCATGAGTTCAAGGCTATCCTGGGCTCCGTAGTGAGACCCTATCTCAAGAAACAAAACATAACAAAACAAAACAAAAAAGATTGATTGGTATCTGTGGCTTCAGGCATCCATGAGGGGACTTGGAACATATGCCTTGCAGACAAGTGGAGACTAGTGTTCAAGTGAGAAAAAACTGACAGACTCTAAAAGGTCAATAAATCCTTAGCGGGATTAATACAAAGAAAATCTCACCATAGTCAAATTCTGAAGGTGCAAAGATAAAAGGAAGATTTTAAGCTGCCAGAAAAATAGAGTCATATCGTATCCAGATGAATGATGATTTGAATTCTACTGACTTCTCCTCCCAAGAAGTGGATGGCATTTTAAAGTACTGAAAGAAAGCACTCCTGTCAACTTAAATTTCTATATCTAGTGCCAATATCCTCCAAGAACAAAAGCAAGCTGGGTGTGGTGGGGCACATCTGTGATGCCAGCACTTGGGAGGCTGAAGTAGGAGGAGGTTTGCTGCATGTTTGAGGCCAGCCTGGTTTACACAGTGAGTTCAAGTTCAGCCTGGAATAAAAGAAAGGAAGGGAGAGAAAAAAGAATGAAGGCAAAATAAAGATAATTTCAGATTAAAGAAAAAATGAGAATTTGCCACCAGTAGATCTATAATATAAGAAGTTTTTCAGTTTGAAAGAAAATGAAACTTAATGGAAAATAAGATCCTTAGGGAGGAATGAAGAACATCAAAGATTCTAAAAATCTGGATACACAGAATAGGATTCTGAAACAATTTATCTCAGTGCTGGGGGTTGAACCCATATTTGATATACATAATGCTTACATTCAACATAGGGAGATTGTACCTGTACGTGATATATCTTGCTGCTTCCTTTTCCCCCCTCCCCCTCCCCTCCCTTCAACCCCTCCTGCCCCCTTTATTCACAAAAGTTTGTTTCCATTTTTCTCTTCTTTCTTTTTCTTGTCTCTTCCTCCCTCTCCCGTTTGTACCCCTTCCCTGTCAAGCATTATCTAGTATACATCTTGGTCCTTATTTACACTTTTGGTTTATCATACCAGAGAAGCAATGTGGTAATTAAACATGTGTGTTTAATTTATTTCACTTAAGAGTATGATCCCAAAGTGGATCCATTTAGCTAGAAATCCCCCAAGCTTATACTTCTTTATAGAAGAGTAATACTCCATTGTATAAAAAAACCCCACAGTTTCTTTATTCATTCATTAGTTGATGGACATCTAGGCTGTTTCCAAGATTTAGCTATTATAAACTGTGCTGCTATAAACATGGGTGTGCATGTATCACTGTGGTATGATGCTTTTAATTCTTTCAGAAAGATACCAAGAAGGGGAATAGCTGAGTCAAATAGAACCTCTGGTTTTAGGTTTTTGAGGAATCTACATAGTGGTTGCACCAGTGTACACTCCCAACAGTGGAGAAGGGTTCCTTTTTCCAACAGCCCTGCCAGCATTTGTTATTGGTTGATTTCTTGATAACAGACATTCATTCTGGAGTGAGAAGGAATCTCAACATTGCTTTAATTTGCATCTCTTGAATGACCAGTGAGTGATATTGAACATTTTTTCATATATTTATTTGCTGTTTCTACTTCTTCTTCTGAAAAGTATCTTTTCATTCCAGATGCTCATTTTTGGCTTGGGTCTTTGAATTTGGGGGTTTGATTTTTTTGAGTTCTTTATATATTCTAGATATTAGTCCTTTGTCTGAGGAACAGCTGGCAACAATTTTTTTCTAACATTATTGGTTGTCTCTTCACTCTGTTGGTGGTTTCTTTAATTGTTGATTCTTTGTGATATTTCCTATGCAATTGAAGTTTTGTTTATAAAGTCTTTGCCTGCACCTATATCTTCAAGTGTTCTACCTATTCTATCTTCCAGCAGATTGAGTGTTTCTGTTTTAATATTTAGATCTTTGATCCATTTCAATTTTAGTTTAGTGCATGGTGAAAGACACGGGTCTAGTTTTAATCTTCAGCATGTGGAAAGCCAGTTTTTCTAGCACCACTTATGGAAGAGGTTATCTTTCTTCCAGTGAAGGTATTTGGCTCCTTTGTCATAGATGAGGTGGCTGAGTGTGTTTGGAGTTGTTGCTGCATCTTCTAATCTGTTCCATTGATCCTTGAGTCTGTCTTTTTGCCAATATCATGCTGTTTTTACCACAATAGCTTGTAGTAAAATTTCAAATCAGGGATTGTGATGCCTTCTGCCTTGCCTTTCTTACCCAGAATTGCTTTTGCTATTCTAGGTCTCTTCTGGTTCCAAATGAATTTTAGGATTGTTTTCTCTAATTCTGTGAGACATGCTATTGGTATTTTGATTGGGACTGCATTAAATCTGTATGACAATTTTGGAAGTATGGCCATTTTCACAATGGATCTTGCTACCCAAGAACAAGGAATATCTTTCCATTTTCTGATATCCTTTGCAATCTCTGTTTTCAGAGTATTATAGTTTTCAATGTAAAGGCTTTTTCACTACCTTCGTTAGATTGATTCCTAAGTATTTCATTTTTTTTGGATGCTTTTGTGAAAGGTATTGTTTCCCTCATTTCTGTCTCAGTGAGTTTGTTATTTGTGTGCAGGAATGCTACTGATTTTTAAGTGTTGACTTTCTTTTTTTGGTACCGGGGATCGAACTTGGGTCCTTGTGCTTGCGAGGCAGGCAGTGAAACCACTGAGCTAAATCCCCAGCCCAAGTGTTGACTTTCTATCCAGTTACACTACTGAATTCGGTTATTCAATCTAGTAGTCTTTTGGTGGATTTTTTGGGGTCTTCTATGTAGAGTATCATGTCATCCACAAATAATGCTAATTTAACTTCTTCCTTTCCTATCCTGATTCCTTTTATTTCTTGCTCTTGTCTAATTGCCGTGGCTAATGTTTCCAGAACTATATTGAATAAGAGTGGTGATAGTGAACATCCTTGTCTTGTTCCTAATTTTAGTATGAAAGCTTCCAATTTTTGTCCACTTAGTATGATGTTAGTCATCACAGATGACTTGGTTTGTCACAGATGACTTTTATTAGATTGAGATAAAGACTATCTATTTCAATTTTCTGTAGGGTTTTTTTTTTTTTTTTAATCATGAATGGGTGTTTGGACTTTGTTTGACTTTGTCAAATGCTTTTTCTGCATCTATTGAGATAATCATATGGTGTTTGTCCCTGACTCTATTATTATGGTATATTACATTTATTGATTTGTGTATGTTGAACCATCCTTACATCCCTAGGATGAATCCTACTTGGTCATGGTGTATAATCTTCTTGATGATTTGTTGCATTCTGTTTGCCAGTATCTTATTGAAGATTTTTACATCTATGTTTATTAGGGAGATTGGCCTGTAGTTCTCTTTTTTGGTTGGATCCTTCTCTGATTTTTATATCAAGGTAATGCTTGCTTCCAGGAATGAATTTGGAAATATTACTTCCATTTACATTTCATTAAAGAAAATGAGAAGTAGTGGCCTTAGATCTTCTCTAAATTCTTGTGGAATTCAGCCCTGAATCCGTCAGGGCTTGGGCTTTTCTTTGTTGGTAGGGTTTTAATTATATCTTCAATTTCATTGATTGATATTGGTTTACTTAGAATTTTTATATCTTCTTGATTCAGATTTGGTACTTTATATGTACTACATCTAGGAATCTATCCATTTCTTCTGGGTTTCCCCATCTTATTAGAATACAGGTTCTCAAAGTAGGTATTACTGATCTTCTGGATTTCTGCAGCATCTGTTGTGATTTTACCCTTTTTGTTCCTAATTACAGGCTTTTCATTCCTAATCACAGGGATGTGAGTCTTTTTGTTTCCTTTTTTGATAAGATTGGCTAAGGGTTTGTCAGTTTTATTTAATCTTTCAAGGAACCAACTCTTCAATTCATTGATTCTTTGTATTGTTTTCTTAGTCTCCATTGCATTAATTCATGCTCTGGTCTTTATAATTTCCTTCCCCATATGAGCTTTGGGCTTGACTTGTCCTTTTTTCTAGAAGCTTGGAGTTCAACATTAGGTTATTGGAGCTCACTCTGTTTTTCTTTTTCTTTTTCTTTTTTTTTTTTTTTTGAGACGGGGTCTTGCTTTGTAGTTTAGGATGGCAATGAACTCACTATGTAGCCCAGGCTGGCCTCGAACTCAAACTCGCAGTGATCCTCCTGTCTCTGCATCTGGAGTGCTGGGATTACAGGTGTGCACCACCACGCCCGGCTCTGTTTTTCTGATATAGGAATTTACCACTATAAATTTCCCTCATAGGACTGCTTTCATTGTGTCATATAAGTGCCAGTATGTTGTATTGGCATTATCATTTAATTATAGAAACTGTCTAATTTCTTCATTAATTTTATCTGTAACACATTGGTTGTTCAGGAAGGTGTTATTTTATTTCCATGTGTTTATGAAGTTTTTGTGGTTTCTTTTGCCATTGACTTCCAAATTCATTGCACTATGGTCTGATAATATGTATGGGATAACTTTAATTCCTTTGGATTTACTTTAAGTATGTTCTATGAGCTAGTATGTGGTCTATTTTAGACAGCATCTCACGTGCAATTGAGAAAAATGTATATTCTGATATTGTCAGTAGAACACTGTAGACATCTCCTAAGTCCACTTATTCAAAAGTTTGGTTCAGTTCTGATATTTCTTTGTTGATTTTTTGTCTAGTTGATGTGTCTGTTTGTGCAATTGGGGTACTGAGGTCCTCTTTACAATTGTATGAATGCATATTTGATTCATGTCTGTTAATATTTATTTTGTATAGTTGGGTGTGCTGGGCCAGGGATTTAGCTCAGTGGTTTCACCACCTGCTGCGCAAGTGCAAGGACCAGAGTTTGATCCCTGGTACCAAAATAAACCACTTTACTTGGGCCGGGGATTTAGCTCAGTGATTCCGGTGCCTGCCATGCAAGCGCAAGGTCCAGAGTTCGATCCCTGGTACCAAAAAAAAAAAAAAAAGTTGGGTGTGCTGGTATTTGGAGCATGTATATTTATGATTGTTATCTCTTCCTCTTGGATTGTTCCTTTTACAAGGATGTAGTGACCCTCTTTGTCTCTTCTGATCAATCTTGACTTGAAATCCACTTTGTCTGCAAATGGAATAGCTACCCCTGCTTTTTTCTGGGATCCTGTCACATGGAGTATTGTTTTCCATGCTTTCACTTTCAGTCTATGCATTTCTGTTTGAATCAAATGTATTTCTTGTACGCAGCATATTGTTTGATCTTGTTCCTTGATCCATGCTGCTAGTCTGTTTTTGTACCACCGGAACTTTTTTTTTTGGTACCAGGGATCAAACTCAGGTCCTTGCACTTGCGAGGCAGGTGGCAGAACCACTGAGCTAAATTCTTGGCCCCTGCTAGTCTGTTTTTGATTGGTGAATTGAGACCATTCACATTGATGGTTATAACTGATATGTATTGACTTATCCTTGTTATTTTCTTTTCCTGTTGTTGTCCCCCCCCCCCGCTTTCCCCCCTTCTTTAATTACTTGCTTTTCCTGCTGGATTCATTCTTTTGAGGTTCATGGAGTTGTAGTCCTTGTTATCTCTTTCTAGAATGTCCTTTAGGACATTGTGGAATGCTGGCTTGGTGGTCATAAATTTCTTCAGGTGCTCTTTGTCTTGGAAGTATCTTATTTCTCTGTCATTTTTGAAAGCTAGTTTTATGGATTACCTTAATCTGAGTTGGAGGTTATTTTCTTTCAGTGCTTAAAATACTTTGCTCTAAGCTTTCCTTAAATTGAGGGTTTGTGTTGAGAAGTCTTCTGTGATTCTGATGGCCTTTTCTTTACAGGTGATTTGTTTCTTTTCTCTAATAGCTTTTAATATTCTGGTCTTGTGTTGAATTTCTGGAGTCTTTACTGTTATATGCCTTGGTGTAGTTTTCTTTTATCATGGCTTATTTGGGTTTTGTATTTCTCACTTATCAGTATGTCAAATTCTTTTTTCATGCTTGGGATGTTTTCTGCCATTACTTCTGTGAACAGATATTTTATGTCCATTGTTCTATCTTCTGCTTTTTCATTGATTGAGATCAATTTTGTGTTACTCTTCTTTGCATTGTTTAGTAGCTATTGGCTTAATTTTTCATGGTCCCTTGATATTATTAGGAAATCTTTCTTTTCATGAGTGCTAACCACAATCCTGTCTTCTGTGTCTGATATTCTGTCCTCACATTGGTTCATTCTGCTGTATATACTTTTGATGGAATTTTTAATCTCCTGGATATCTGTTTGAATCTGTTTCATGGTTTGCATTTCTTTCCTATGTTGGGAGTTCATGGTTTCTATCATTTTCCTAAGCTCCCCTATTTTTTAAATCTTTATCTACTCTAGAGTCACTAACCATATCTTTTATTATGGTCACCATCTCTGTAGTTATCTGAGAGATTATTTCTGATTTGATTTTTTCTATAGCCTCATTTATCTGCTCTGTTACTTCCATTATTACCACTTCAGAGTGTCCAGGTGGAATTATTCCATCTCATCTGAATTATTCCATCTCATTTATCCTTGGATTTGCCTTTGGGAAGCTGGAAGCCTGGGTTTGCATCTTGCTTCTGTGTCTTCTCATTTTCTATTTTTTAAAGTTTAATTCCTGGGTTTGGGTTGATGCTTATAAATTGCTTATGGCAGGTAGCCTTATTGCTAGTATTGAGAACCCTTTGGACATGACTACTTCTCAGAGATGTCTTATAGATGTACTTGGCTTTTGAGTCTGTTGCAAGATCCTACCTCTTCAGCTTATCAGAGATGAGAAGTTGCTGTTTATTTGGCTGAGCCTCTGCTTCTTTGACCCTGGCTTATAGTATTGTTTGTAACCTCAGGCAATCTCAGTCTTGGCATGCCAGGAAGAACAACTGAGTAGAACAATTATGTCACCTTGGTTTAAGTAGTACAATCAATAATAACAATATCATCAAAAACAGCCTAGAGCTTGAGAGGGGGACTGGGATAAAATAAAACTTACTAAAAAGCAGCCTAAAAATGATAAACATTTTATTAATTTACCACCTTTAACCATATGAACTATATTTGTGTGTGTGTGTGTGTATATATATATATATATATATATATATATATATATATATATTTTTTTTTTTTTTTGGTACCAGGGATCAAACTCAGGACCTTGCACTTGCAAGGCAGTCACACTGCCACTGAGCTAAATCCCTGGCCCTATTTGTGGCTATATAACAAAATCTAAAATAAAGCAGAAAATTTTATACAGTGAATATGCCCTCTGTATGGCAATTTTACCCTCAGGGCAGAAAATTTAAAAGGGGTTAGAATGAAAAATAGAAAAAAAGAAGAAGCAAAAGAGATTAGAAGCAGACATGGAGGACAAAAGAAGATTATGCAAGCCGGGTGTGGTGTGGTGGCTTGTAATCCCAGCACTTGGGAGGCTGAGGCAGGATCATTTCTATGAGCTTGAGGCCAGCCTGGACTACAAAGTGAGACCCTGATTCCAAAAAAAAAAAAAGAAGATTATGCAAGCTTTGTGAAACTAATGAAGACAGGAGGGAAAGAGAGAAAGAAGAAATAAAAACAAGAACAGAACAGTGTGACAATAAAACACTAGAAACAATGTCCACACGCACATAAAAAACAATAACAACCATCAAGAAAAAAAGCAAAAAAAGAAAACCCCAGCAAAAATAAAAAATAAAAAGGAAGAAGAGAAGAAAAAAATAATGTCCACTTCAGGGCATATCTCTGTTGTCAGTGGTGGAAAGAGTGACCAGACAGAGCCCAGATCCATGTTGATTAATCCCTACAAGCCAGCAATAGATTTATGGCAGTGTAGTAGATAATAACAGCAATCCTGTATCTTTAGTTCCACTGAAATTTAGTCTGGTTTCAGGCTGAACAACCTGAGTTTTTCAGCCTGCAACATTCCATGTGACTCCTTCCAGCTTGAACTTAACTCTGCCTCACTCTGACACTGGGAGCAGCTAGATGGAGCCAACTCAGCTGCACTGAATTCTAAGCTCAATTGGCCTCTCTCCAAAATGGTGGCTGACCAATTGCCCTTTTCTTAGGGATGTCTGAACCCACATAACTTACCAGCCACTGCAGTCTGCTGTGTCTACCCCTTCATTCCACTGGGACATTTCACCATGCAAGCCTCTGGAGTCTCCAGTAGTCACCATGCATTTGCAGGTTCAAACTGCCCCTCCCACAGAGGAAGTTGGGTCTCCTTTCTTCTTCTGCACTGAGGTCTCTTTCTTTGCTCTCCACGAAGAAGGTCTTTTCTTTGCTCTCCCCATGGGCTTCAATTTTTCCTTTATATCCTTGCTAGGTCCCGGGGACCCACTTCCCTCCTTCTTCTCTTCTTTAGATTGCTATAGTACAGCACCTGGACACCAAATCTCAGAGGGGCTGTTTCTCTACTGTTCACCACTTCACCATCTTCCCAGAAGTCATTCATTTTTTTTTAAAAAAATTTTTTTTGTAGTGCTAGGATTGAACCCATGGCCTCATGAGTGTTAGTCAAGCACTCTACCACTGACCTACATCTCTAGCCTTATTTAGAAATTAATTGTATTTTGAGACAGGGTCTCTAAGTTGCCCAGACTGTCCTCAAAGTTTTAATCCTCCTTTGTAGCTGTGATTACTATGCCTGATCCTGCTAGAAAGTTTCTAAATTTTTAGTGATATAAATTTAACTTAAATAGATAGTATTTGATATAGAGCAAAATGACTATGATATATGTTCCCTCAAAAGTTCATGGCATGTGGAGGAAATCATAGATCTAGATAATTACAATACAGTGTTGTATGTGCAACAAGTAAGGCTGTACAAAGAGCTTGGAATCTCAAGGGATCAAGTTTGTTCTCTTTGAGGGCAAGGAGACAAGGTCTTCCTAGTGGAAGGTATATTTGAGGTGGATTGTGAAAAATTATTCAAAGATGAGAAGGAGAAGAAAGATCACACATGGCAAACAGCACGTGCAAAGGTGTGAGATTGAGGTGGTGTAGAGCAGATTTAATCATCAACAGTCATCGATAGTTTCACCTCTGGAAATGGCATGAACTGAGCACCTCTCAAGAAGGGCCTTGTCTTAATCTATTTGTGCTACTATGGCAAAATAGCATAGACTGGGCAATTTATAAACAACACATATGTATAGCTCACCAGCCTCAAGGCTGGGAAGATGAAGATCAAGGTGGTGCAGGTTCAGTGTCTGGGGAGGTCTAGATCTCCGTTTCCAACATGGTGACTTGAATGCTATAGCTTCACATGGCTAAAGGGACAAAAGAGCAAAATATGATAAACCCACTTCCTCAAGCCCTTTTATCAGCATCCTAATCCTATACATAAGGGCTTAGCTTTATGATTTATGCACTTCTAGAGAGCCCACTTTTTAATACTAGCTAACTGATGATTGGGTTTCAATATGTGAGTTTTGAAGGACACATTCGGACTTTAGCAGACCTCATCTAGAAAGACCCCTGTAGGGGCTGGGGATGTAGCTCATTTGTAAAGCACATGCCTTACTGATGCAAAGTCCTAGGTTTGATCCTCAACCCTGGAGGAAAAAGATCTCTGTGAGTAAATATAGAGGAAAACTGAGGTAGACAGAGCCTAGAGGCCAGAAACCACCAGGGAAATAATTACAAAGTCTTCATAGAGGGTGATGAGGGCCTGGAGTGGGACTGGGGGTGAGGCACCATCCTCAATGGAGTGATGGCTGGTGAACAGTGTTAGCTGGGTTTAGTAAAGGACTGAACATTGGGAGGAATGGAGAATACATTTCAGGCTCCTAAATGTGGGCACTGGTGCCATTAACAAAGATAGAAAAACCCTGGAAGAAATTGAAAACATGTAAAGGAGAAGATCATTGATAAAGTAAAAAAGGAAGAGTCTCCAGAACCTAGGAAGAAAAAGGAAGGCATGTTTTCCTTTGTGGAAGAAAGAAGGAGGTGAGCCTGGCTAGTAATTTGGAGGAATTTGGAGGTGGTAAAGAGAAAAGTCCTGGGGATTCATGCATCTGGGGAACTTGGGTGTTTTGTGTGTGTGTGAAGTGGGAGCATGTAGTTTGTATAAGTAAGATGGTGAGGGATGTGGCAGAGGGCATAGGAGAGGGGCAAGGCTTGGAATGCTGTTGCTGATGAAAGGCCTTATTAGTATCTTTGGACTGTGCCTGGCATGTGGCAGCTTCCCTCTATTCAGAGAATGAGGTGACTTGGAATGAACATAGTTATCTCTTAATGCCCCTGGGGGATTGGTTTGTGGAGCCTCCATGGATACCACAATCTGCACACACTCAAGTCCCTTGTATGAAATGGCACAATATTTACATAGAACCATTGCAATCCTCTCCTATACTTTAAATCTTCTCTAGATTATCTGTAATACCTGAAAAATGCTATATAAGTAGTTGTTGATGTGTATTATTTGGGGAATGATAACAAAAATATCTGTACATGTTCAGCACAGACAGTGTTTTGTCCAATATTTTCTATTTGTGGTTGGTTGAATCCAGATGTGGAATACACAGATACACAGGGCCAGCTGTGTTGTTAAGTGTGAGCATTGTTTGACTGTAACAGCTGCTGGCCTGTAATGGGAAACCATGCATTTGTGGGGCTTTCTTAATAACTTTTAATTATTTATTGTTACAAAACATCTTTTCATTTTAGAAGAGTTTGAAAATACAGAAAAATAAGATTAAAATAAATAAAATCAGTCATACTCCTCAAGCCAGAGAAGTAAGCACAGTTAATATTTTAGTATGCATCAGTTTTTGTCCTTTTTATGCACATACAGACATTTTATTTTATTTTTTTTGGCGGGGGGGCTTGGTACCAGGGATCGAACTCAGGACCTTGTGCTTGCGAGGCAGGTGCCGGAACCACTGAGCTAAATCCCTGGCCCAACATACAGACATTTTAAAAAATAAAAATAAGATTAAGTTGTATGTATGTTTAAACAATCTCTTAGCTATACCTTTCTATGAATGTTTTCTATGCTACTTTACATTTTGTACCTTAATATTTAAACAATAATTTATATTTTGAACAAATAACATTCTGAGGGTTCAAAATTCAAAGCATATAAGTGGATATGTAATAGAAAAATCTTCCAGCCTTGTCTTTTAGCTAAATAGTTACCTTTCCAGAAGCAATAAAATACTGTTCTTAAAATCATTTCCAGATATTTTATGTATATGTCCCCCACATTTATACCCAGATATTGTTATAACTATATTGTTCACCTTGCTTAACAATAAATTTTAAAGATCACTACATGAACGTAAACTTTATATTAACCTTCAATATATGATTTTCTCATGTTTAAAGACCATTGTAGAACTCCCATACGCACCTTAATTTATTTAACAAATTCCATCCTGCTTGGCACTCAGGTTTCTCTGAATATTTTGGAATTGATTTTTAAAAAACTATAGTGAATAACTTTCACATTGGGGCAATACACCTATAAATCTAATTGCTGTGTGAGAAGGTACATGCATTTGTAATTTTGATCCATGTCAAATTGCCTTCCCTAGAGTTTGTATCTGTTTATATTCCTACTAATAATGTATAACAGTGACTGATTCTTTATATCCTTGTCAGCAAGTACATTAAAAATGTCTTTGGACTTTGCCAATTTGATCGACAGAAACTGATATTTCAAGGCACTTTCAATTTTCGTTTTCTAATTATGAGTGAGGCTGAAAAATATGCTTGAGAGTTTTTGCTGTTTCCTCCTCTTTTTTTAAGCTTTTTGAGACAGGGTTTCATTATATAGTTCAAGCTCACCTTAAACTTACTATGTAGCTCAAGCTGACCTGGAACTCTTGAACTCACAGGAATCCTCCGCCTCCTTCTGAGTGCTGGGATTACAGGTGTACACTACCACATCTAGCTCCCCCCTCCCCCACTTTGGTACTACTAGGGATTGAACCCAGGGCCTTTGCACTGAGCTACATCTCCAGCCCTTCTTTAATTTTTTGTTTATTATTATTAGTAGTAGTATTTAGTATTAATTTTTGGTCCCGGAGATCGAACTCAGGACCTTGTGCTTGCGAGGCAGGTGTGGTGCCGCTGAGCTAAATCCCTGGCCCTTTTAATTTTTTATTTTGAGACAGGGTCTCACTAAATTGCTCAGGCTGAGCTCAAACTTGCAATCCTTCTGCCTCAGTCCCCCCAGAGTTCTGAGACTGCAAGTGTACACCACGACACCTGCATTTGGTTTATTATATTTCTAGATGTTTTGCAATTAGAAAGGCCTCCCACATTGAGATTAAAGTTGTCCCATGGTTTTCTCTAGTGCCTTTAATTTCATTGATCTATTTAAAATGTTTATCTGGTATAATATGTGAAGTGAAACCCAACTTAGTTTTTTCCAAATGACACTCAGTTGTTTCAATCTTGTGTTCTTTATTTCATACATAAGTATTTCTATCTTTATTTTTCATACATACAGTCATGTTGATTCTGAATAAGCTTTATGCCTTTATTTCTTTTTCTAAAGAGACTTCTAGTCAAATGTGATGTAGAAGTAAGTAAGGGGACTGGGCATGTGTGTTCTCAATCTTACCTGAGTGCAAATAGGTACGTGATCAACTGGCTATGAATTGGCTAATTACTTTCCACAAAGTTTATACCAATTTGAATTGCAGTATATGGAGTTGCCTAGGAAACTATAAGTATTAAGTATGATGTTACAGAGCAGTAGGTTTTTGTAGCTCCCCTTCACTGAGTTGAGACTTATCCTTCTGTTGCTAGTTTGTGGAGTTATTTATCATGAATTTTGGCAAGTGTCTTTTAATCTATAGAAGTGATCATATGCTTTTTTTGCCCTTTACTCTGTTAATGTGAAGAATTCTGTTAGTTTTGAATGTTAAATCCACTTTATGCTTTGGTCATGACTTGGTATCCTTTTTATGAATTGCTCGATTCTATTTGCTAATATTTTGTTGAGTGAATTTTATATTCTATTCATGAGAGGTATTTGTCTGCCATATTCTATTTTTGTAATTCCCTTGCCATATTTTGACTTGAGAGATCATTTTAATCATATACTAAATTCCCATTTCTGGATTTTATGTTATATTCTATTCCATTGATATTTGTCTTTCCTACCTTACTGGGTTTTGTTTTGGTTGTTGTTGTTGTTATTGTTGTTGTTTTGTTGAGACAGATTTTACTGTGTAATTAAGGTTGGCTTCGAACTTGCTGTGATCCTGCTGTCTCAGCCTCTTGAATATTAGGACTGCACCTAATGAATGTGCCAACACACTCAGTTCATTGTTTTTTTTTTTTTGGTACTGGGGATCGAACTTGGGTCCTTGCACTTGTGAGGCACATGGTGGAACCACTGAGCTAAATCCCTGGCCCTCATTGTTCTTAATAGATGTCTTATTTGAATATTTAGGAATTGGATTATTTCCAGTCTCCTGCTACTCTGGACAAGGCTGCAGTAGACTGCATTTTGGCTGTATTTCTTCCTACACCATGATCATATGTATAATATAAATTCTTCAAAGTCAGATAACTTGGTCAGTGAGTAAACATATGTTATGGCTTGGATTTGAAATGTCCCCCATGAGTCATGTGCTAAAGGCTTGCTTACCATCTGATGGAATTTTGGGGAAGTGATTTGATCATGAGGGCTCTAACTTCAAATGGATTAGTCCTTTGATTCATTCATGCCTTGATGGCATTATTAGAAGATGATGGAAACCAGAGGTGGACCCTAGTGAAGGGAGTAGATCATGGGGACATGACATCAGGGACCATATCTGCACCCAGTCCTCTTCCTCTCCAGCTCTTTCCTTTTCTCTGTGCTTCCTGACTCACCTGAGTAGCTTTCCTCTGCCACGACTTTCTGCTGTGATGTTTCTGCCCCATCAAAATCCCACAGCGATGAATCCAACTAACCATGGACTGAAACTTCTGAAACCATGAGCTGGGATAAAATTTCCTCCTTCAAGCTCTTTGTGTCAGGTATTTCATCACAGCAACAAAGAGTTGACTAACACAACATAATTTTAAGGAAATATTTTGGCAGCCCGTTTCTCATCTGGAAAAACAAAAGCTATACTAGTTGTTTCAACCAGGAGACTTAATTTAAGGAGAGATTGCTATTTTTGGAAGAGCTGAAGACACTAAAGGGGAAGATAAGGTAACCCCTTGAGCAGTAACTGCAGGAAGCCATTGCTAACTCTAGGACTGTAGTATAAGGAGAAGGAGGAAGTATCATCAGAACCCAGGACAATGTTGAAAATGATGCCTGCAGTTGAAACCACTGATGATAAATGGTCACATGCCACATAATGTTCCAGTAAATAATGGACCATATGTAGGAAAAAGCCCCATAAGACTGTAATGAAGCTGAAAAATTGCTACTGCCTAGTGACCTTGAGCCATCAGAAGGCCATCACAGGACAACACATTCCTCAAGTGTTTGTGGTAATGCCAGTGTAAACAATGCACTGCCAATCATATATAAACACAGCACACACATATGTACACTATATAATACCGGATCATGATAACATTGACTGTTACTGGATTATGTATTTACTACACTAAGCCTTTATTGTTATCTTACAGTGGATTCCTACTTACATAAAAAGAAAGTTTAGCTGGGCATAGTGGTGCATGCCCATAATCCCAACTTCTTGGAAGGCTGAGGCAGGAAGATAAAAAATTCAAGGCCAGCTTTGGCAACTTTGACCCTGTCTCAAAATAAAATTTAAAAACACTTGAAGATATAGCTCAATGCTTCCTGAGTTGAATCCCTTGTACCACAAAAGAAAAAAAAACAATGCTGTATTATAAAGCAGAGTGTCACAAAAGCAGGCTCGTATTTCTCATATTTACTATGTCTTTTGATTGCATTGTTTTCTCTTGTGCCTTATTTACTCTCATGTTGTTTTGTTCACAGTGGCCATAGGAGCAGCATGTTAGACTCTATTCATTCCTGTATAGCCTAGCTGTGTACAAGGCTGGATCAGTTTTGTTTAAGTGTATTCTATAATGTTCGCACAATGACAAAATTGCCTAAAGACAGTTCTCAGTGTGTGACCCATAGTCAAGCAACAGATGATTTATTAGAATCGCTGAGGGGTGCTAGAACCAGTCATCCAACACTAGCGAGTCCTGAGGCCGCTTCAGGGTGCTCTGCTGTTGTAGAAGGTGTCCCCAGAAGCAGAGAGAGAAAAATGCCTCATTCCTCCTGCCTGCCTTCCACTTGAGCCTCTGCTATCAGTGCCTCCCTCCCATGGCTGAGCCTAACCAGAGGGAGGTGACAAGGGTCTGGAAAGGGACTTCGTGGCTTTGGCCTTTGATGACACAGAGCAACAGGGCTTGCCTCACAGACATTCAATTTGTGGGGTCACCCAGGGTCTCCTCCATAGAAAAGCCCTGTGCTTGTAACATTCTACTGCCACTGCCTTGGAATTTTTAATACTTTTGGAACAAGGTTTCTTGTGCTTTTATTTTGCACTGGACCCTGCAAATTATGTCACTGATTCCCATTGACCACAACCTGGAAGGGCAGGGATGGTGCTGAGAGCAAAGAGGAAAATGCCAGGGCTGCTGTATGTGGCTAAATTGCTTTCCATAAAGTTTAAACCAACTCGGACCTCTGACCAATGAAGGGAGTTCCCTGGGAAGCATTAATCAGTTATGGTACTGACAGGCAAGTTCCTATGCGTTCCTTTCAGCAGTCCCCACAAGCTCCAAGAGCAAGAATACAGAAGTCAACCAGTTGGTACTCTAGTCTCTCAGTTTAGAAGTCAGGCTCTAACTTTCTCTGATCTCCTCTATGTCATTTCCATACCTCACTCCTTCAAGGAGGAAACAGGTCTGGCTGGGAGTGTGCTGGCTCTAGCAACTTTCTGTTATTGCATTGTCTGCATATTGGGTGGCACTTAAATGGCCATCATTGCGTTTGTCTTTCTTTTTTTTTTGTATTAAATTCTTTTATTGGTACATTGTAGGTATACAACACAATTACATTTCTCATTGGGAATTGTACCCTTACATGATGCATCTTGGTTCTTATTTTTTCCCCATTCCTAGCCCTCCCTTCACCCTCTCCACCCTTCCCTATTTACAGAGACTTTATTTCCATTTTTTCCATTTCTCATCATTTTTCCTTTCCCTTCTTTCCTTTCCCCTGCCCCTCCCACTACCCCTACCCCTTTGGACCTTTTCTTCCTATTTTACATTATCAATTATTCATTCTAATCATTGGTACATTTTAGGTATACAATAAAATGACATTCATCATTGGAAATTTGCACCTTTACATAGTCTCTCTTGGTTCTTATTTTTCACCCTTGCCCAGCCCTCCCTTCAACCCCTCCAGTCCTCCCTATTTACAAAGATTTTGTTCCTATTTTTCCATTTTCTCATATTAATCCCATTCCCTTCTATCCTTTCCCCTAGCCCTCCCACTTCCTTCCCCTTTGCCCCTTTTCTTCCTATTTCACATTACCTATTATACATTTAGTCCTTATTTACACTTTCAGTTTCTCACACCAGAGAAACTATTCAGTGTTTATTCATGTGTGTCTTATTTATTTCACTTAAGAGTATCCCCTCAATGTGCATCCACTTAGCTATAAATGTCTCTAATTTCTCATTTTTTATGGCTGAGTAGTACTCCATTTTATTAAAAAACCACATTTTCTTTATCCAGTCCCAAGTTGATGGGCATTTGGGCTGTTTTCAAGTTTTAGCTATTACAAACTGTGCTGCTATGCACATGGATGCACATATATCACTGTGGTATGATTCTTTTAATTCTTTGGGGAAGATCCCCAGCAGTGGAATAGCGGGGTCAAATGGGACTTCCAGTCCTAGTTCTTTGAGGTATCTCCATACTGATTTCCACAGTGCTTGCACCAGTCTACACTCCCACCAGGAGTGGAGCAGTGTTCCTCTTTCCCCACAGCCCTGCCAGCATTTGTTATTGGTTGATTTTATGATAACAGCCATTCTTTCTGGAGGGAAGTGAAATCTCAGAGTTGTTTTCACTTGCATCTCTCGAATGACCAGTGATGTTGAACATTTTTTCATGTATTTATTTGCTATTTCTACTTCTTTATCTGAGAAATGTCTGTTCATTTCAGCTGCCCATTTTTTGATTGGGTCTTTAAATTTGGGAGGTCTGATCTTTTGAAGTTCTTTATAGATTCGAGATAGTAGACCTTTGTCTGAGGAAGAGCAGGTGAAGATTTTTTCCCATGTTGTGGGTTGTCTCTTCATACTGCTGGTGGTTTCTCTTTCTGTGCAGAAGCCTTTTAATAAGAAGAGATCCCACTTGTTGATTGTTTGTGCTAGTTCACAGGCAACTGAGGATTTGTTCATAAAATCTTTTCCTACACCAATGTCTTCAAGGGTTCTACCTAACCTCTGTTCCAACTGGTTCAGAGTTTCTATTTGAATATTTAGATCTTTAATCCATTTTGATTTTAGCTTAGTGCATGGTGAGAGATACAGGTCTAGTTTTAATCTTTGGCAAGTTGAAGCCCAATTTTTCCAGCACCATTTATGAAAGAGGCTATCTTTCCTCCGGTGAGGGTGTTTGGCTCCTTAGTCGAAGATGAGATGGCTGAGTGTGTCTGGCGTTGTTCCTGCATCTTCTAATCTGTTCCACTGGTCCTCAAGTCTGTTTCTTTGCCAGTACCATGCTGTTTTTATCACAGTAGCTTTGTAGTATAGTTGCAGGTTGGGGATTGTGATACCCCCTGCCATGTCTCTGTTACCTAGAATTGCTTTTGCTATTCTGGGTCTCTTCTTGCTCCAAATGAATGTTTGGATTGTTTTCTCGAGGTCTATGAAGTATGCTGCTGGGATCTCAATTGGAATTGCATTAAATCTATATAGCAGTTTTGGAAGTATGGCCATTTTCACTCTATTAATCCTTCCTACCCAGGAGCAGGGGATGTCTGTCCATTTTCTGATATCATCTTCAATCTCTCTTTTCAGAGTGCCATAGTTTTCAGAGAAGAGGTCTTTGATTTCTTTCGTTAGGATGATTCCTAGGTATTTCAGTTTCTTGGATGCTATTGTGAAAGGAATTATTTGCCCTATTTCTCTCTCAGTGAGTCTGTCATTCATGTAGAGGAAAGCTATTGATTTTTGTGTGTTGACCTTGTATCCAGCTACTCTACTGAATTTGGTTATTAAGTCTAGAAGACTTTTGGTGGAGTTCTGGGGGTCTTCTATATAGAGTATCATGTCATCTGCAAATAATGACAATTTGACTTCTTCATTACCTATCTTTATTCCTTTTATTTCTTTCTCTTGTCTAATTGCTGTGGCTAATGTTTCCAGAAGTATATTGAACAAGAGTGGTGATAGTGGACATCCTTGTCTTGTTCCTGATTTTAGTGTGAAGGATTTCAGGTTTTGACCATTTAGTATGATATTGGCTGTTGGTGTTTCATAGATGGCTTCTATCAGTTTGAGGTAGAGACCATCTATTCCAATTTTTTGTAGGGTTTTTATGATAAATGCATGTTGGATTTTGTCAAATGCTTTTTCTGCGTCTATGGAGATAATCATATGGTTTTTGTCCTTGGCTCTATTGATATAGTGTATTACATTGATTGATTTGCGTATGTTGAACCATCCCTGCATCCCTGGGATGAATCCCACTTGATCAGGGTGTATGATCTTCTTGATGATCTTCTGCATTCTGTTTGCCAGTATCTTATTAAGGATTTTTGCATCTATGTTCATTAGTGAGATTGGCCTATAGTTCTCTTTTTCAGTTGGGTCTTTCTCTGCTTTGGGGATCGAGGTGATGCTTGCTTCCAGGAATGAATTTGGGAGTATTGCTTCCCTTTCAATTTCATTGAAGAGTTTCAACAGTAGTGGCAGCAGTTCCTCTCTAAATGTCTTGTAGAATTCAGCCATGAAGCCATCAGGGCCCAGGCTTTTCTTAGTTGATAAGTTTTTAATTACATTTTCAATTTCATTGGTTGATATTGGGTTGTTTAGAATTTTTAGGTCTTCTTCGTTCCACTTTGGTAATTCATATGTATCTAGGAATCTGTCCATTTCTTCTGTGTTGTCCATCTTATTGGCGTATAGGTTCTGGAAGTAGGTATTGATGATCCTCTGGATTTCTGCTGGGTCTGTTGTAGTTTCACCCTTTTCATTCCTAATTACATGGATTTGGGCCTTATCTTTCCTTCTTCTGACAAGGTTGGCTAAAGGTTTGTCAATTTAGTTGATTCTTTCGAAGAACCAACTCTTGGCTTCATTGACTTTTTGTATCGTTCTCTTAGTCTCCACTGTATTGATTTCTCCTCTGATCTTTATAATTTTCTCCCTTGTATGAGCTTTGGGGTTGTCTTGCTCTTCTTTTTCTAGAAGCTTGAGGTTCAGCATCAGGTTGTTCAATTGGGCTCATTCTGTTTTCCTAATATGTGTATTCACCGCTATGAATTTCCCTTGTAAGACTGCTTTCATTGTGTCCCATAGATTCTGATATGTTGTATTGTCATTGTCATTTGATTGAAGGAACTGTCTGATTTCTTCTTTAATTTCCTCTGTGACCCATTGGTTATTCAGAAGTGTGTTGTTCAATTTCCACATGTTTATGAAATTTTTTGAGTTTCTTTTGCTATGGATCTCCAATTTCATCACACTATGGTCTGATAATATACAAGGGATAACTTCAATTCCTTTGCACTTACTTAAACATGTTCTATGTGTGAGTATGTGGTCTATTTTGGAGAATGACCCATGTGCAGCTGAGAAGAATGTGTATTCTGATTTTGTGGGGTGGAACACTCTGTAAACATCTGTTAAGTTCATTTGTTCAAGAGTTCGATTGAGTTCTAGTATTTCATTACCTATTTTTTGTCTAGTTGATCTATCTATTTGTGACAATGGGGTGTTGAGGTCCCCCACTACAATTGTATGAGTGCATATATGACTTTTCATGTCCATTAGTATTTTTTTATATAGTTGGGTGCACTAGTGTTTGGTGCATAGATATTTATGATTGTCATCTCTTCCTCTTGGATTCTTCCCTTTACAAGGATGTAGTGTCCTTCTTCGTCTCTCTTAATCAGTGTTGGTTTGAAATCTACTTGATCTGCCAAGAGGATAGCTACTCCTGCTTTTTTTCGGGTTCCTGTCGCATGGAGTATTGTTTTCCACCCTTTAACTTTCAGTCTATGAGTTTCCTTTTGAATTGTGTTTCTTGTATGCAGCATATTGTTGGATTTTGCTTCTTGACCCATTCTGCCAGTCTATTTCTTTTGATTGGTGAATTGAGACCATTAATGTTGATGGTTATAACTGAAACGTATTGACTTGTCATTGCCATGACTTTTTCTTTTTGTTGGGTTCTCCCCCTTTCCATTTAATTGCTTGTCATGCCAGATGGGTTCATTCTGCTTTGCTTCCTGGGGTTGTGATCCTCAATGTCTGTTCCTAGGATATTGTGTAAAATTCTTTGGAGTGCTGGTTTGGTATTCACGAAGTTCCTAAGGTGCTCTTTGTCATGAAAGTATCTTATTTCTCCATCCATTTTGAAAGATAGTTTTGCAGGGTACATCAATCTGGGTTGGAGGCTGTTTTCTTTTAGGGCTTGGAATATGTCACTCCAAGCTCTTCTTGCCTTGACTGTTTGTGTTGAGAAGTCTGCTGTGATTCTGATGGGCTTTCCTTTGTATGTGATTTGTTTCTTTTCTCTGACTGCTTGGAGAACTTTTTTCTTCTGTTGTGTTTCTGGAATCTTAACAATTATATGCCTATGTGTAGATTTTTTTTGATCAAGGCTATTTGGAGTCCTATATGCCTCACTTATCTGTATGTCAAGTTCTTTTCCCATGCTTGGGAAGTTTTCTGCCATTATTTCTGTGTAGAGATTTTTTTATGTCATCTCCACTCTCTCCTGTTTCTTCATTGAGCCCAATCAGTCTTATGTTATTCTTCTTTGCATCATCTAGCAGCTGCTGGATTGATTTCTCATGTTCCCTTATAATTTTGAAGCAATTTTTCTTTTCCTGGTCACTAATTGCAATCTTATCTTCTATATCTGAAATTCTGTCCTCACATTGGCTCATTCTGCTGTGTAGACTTTCAATGGAGTTTTTCATGTCCTGGAAATCTATTTGTATCTGTTTTATGGATTCCATTTGTTTCTTATGTTGGGATTCTATCATGTTTCTCAGCTCCTCTCTAGATTTATTAATTATGTCTTGCACTAGGGGCACAATTTCTCCTGTTATCTGAGAAATTATTTCTGATTTCATTTTTTCCAGATCCCCTTTTGTTGCCAGTTCAGTGGGTCCAGGTGGTTGAGTATCAGAGGGTTCCATCTCATTTCCCTTTGGGGTTGCTGTAGGTGATCTGGAAGTCTGGTTTTGAGACTTATTTATGTGTTTTCTCATTTCGACTGGGGCGGGGGGCTGTTAGCGCCTGCACGGATTACCTCCTCTGAGCTGGGTGAGGTGGGCTAGGGGCTGCAAGCAGCAGTAGGGATGGTGACCCAAAAGCCCTTTCCTGTGGGCTGGGAGCAGCGGAAGGGATGGTGGCTGGGAAGCCCCTTCCTCTGGACCAGGAGCAGTGGGATGGTGACTCAGAAGTCCCTACCTCTGGGTCGGGAGCAGTGGGAGGGATGGTGGCCTGGAAGCCCCTTCCTCTGGGCCAGGAGCAGCGGGACAGAAGGTGACCCAAAAGCCCTTTCCTCTGGGCTGGGAGCAGCAGGAGGTATGTTGACCGGGAAGCCCCTTCCTCTGGACCAGGAGCAGTGGGACAACGGCCGAGAAGCCCCTACCTCTGGGCCGGGAACAGTGGGACTCTGTACCTTGGTCTGGTGGTCTGGTGTCCTCTGCGTCTTTGTAGTGTTGAACCAGGTGGCTGCCTGTCTGCAGCAGGGTGATTCGGTGTCTTCCGCGCGACTCAGGACCTCGGTAGGGCGTGGACAGAACTTCCTGTGTGCAGCAGGCTGATTCGGTGTGTTCTGTGCGACGCTGCATTTGTCTTTCATTGCTCTCTTTCCTATATATTGTCAATACAGAGGAAATGGTGGGTCAAATATTCATCAGCACTTGGGGTTTATGAGGCTTAGCGGCTGCTGGGCTCTCAGAGGTGCTCCTGGAGGTAGATGCCAGTGGTCTGGTTGGCTTCAGATAATACAGCAACAGCGAGGGAAGGGAAAACATGCTGAGAGGAGGGTTGATCATTTTGGTGGAGCAGTTAAGTTGTACCCAGGATCAGAGTGTGGTCACCTTGTTGGGGGCAGTGGGGAAATGATATGGAGAGGAAGTAGAGGAATACCCCAAGGCACTCAGGACCCAAACCTCAGCCCTTTAAGAACCAAGAACAGCCCACACTGGGATATGAGACTTTCAGATACACTTCGCCCATAACTGCCACGGAGGTCTAAAATGTGCTTGTTGCCAATCTACTTCTTTAAGTTAAAGCATGGCACCCACAGGTGGTTTTCTACAAGTTCTTGTAAAGGAAGAGATTTCTTCATTCATTACTCAACAAACTGGGCCCTTGCTACATGCCAGCATTGAGCCTGGCCTGGGATATGAGGGTGAATAGAACACCCCTCCTGTGTTGTCTTGCACTTCCACTCTGAAAGGGAGGAAAACAGCAATGGCAGTACAGTGTGATTAGTGTTGTGGCAGGAGAAGTAAAGCATGCTGGGAAAAAAGCATAGCGCCTTGTCAGGACCCCAGGGAGGGGCTGGCATCTAAGCTGAACAGCAGTTAACCAAGCAAGGGGGCTGAGAGGAGGTGGGACTGACAGTCCAGGAAGAGGCACAGCAAGTTCAGAGTTCCTGAGGTGACCGATTGTGTAGCAGGTAAAGAACTGAAGTGAAGCACACAAAGTCAGCACAGGTCAGATCTTACAATCCCTGAATACTCATGTGACCTTTATGTAAGGGTGGTGGCCAGCCATCCAGGTAAATGAGTCAAGAAAGAGATGCTGTTTCTACTGAAGAAATACCACTGCATCCTCAGCCTGCAAAATGAACGGGTGGGAACAAGGAAGGGAGACAAAAATCTAGGGCAGAGACGGAAGTAGCTTGAAACAGGATAGTTACAAAGGAATGGAGAGAATTTGGTTTCAAATAAATTTAGCCTGAAAAACTGACAAGCTTTGGGAATCAGATTTGTGGATAAGGGCCACTAACTCCTTGCCATAAATCACTTTGTTACAGATTAGCAAGTAGTTTACTTGCAAAGTTCTAAAGGAATCTGATGCAAATACTTTTATTTTGCTGGAAGAGAAGACTAAGCCCATCTAAAGTTCATGCTTCTCACCAGAGACTAAAAAGAGAATTATACCATAGAAAAATACCTTTAGGTCAATGATGGTGAAACTTTTAGAGCTTTCAATGCTACAAACAGCCCACTGCGGCACACGTGCCATAGGTTTGCCACTATTGCTTTAGGTCACCATAAAATCTAAACATGCAAATACATTGAGACAGTAAAGATCAAAGAGCCACAAGTGGCTGGGTCTGGTGATGGCTGGCTCCTGTAGTCCCAACTACTTGGGAGGCTGAGGTTCACTTGAACCTGGGAGTTCCAGGCCAGCCTGGGCAACATAGCAAGATCCTGTTTCAGCAACAAGATGCTTCCCTCAGTCCTCTCACGGGTCATATATACACAAAAGAAAATGTTTAGGGTTTAACCAAACATGGCTCACAATTTATATTTGTTACAAATAATATTCCCCATAATAAACTGTTTGGTCAAAGAAGTTGCTTACATGGTTCTTTGCTTGAAACCCAATGGACAAATATTTTCTTGTTCATTACTTATTTGGTGATTTGTTGTGGTGGTACTGGGGATTGAACCAATGGCAGTTGTAAGGAAATAGATCCCCAGCCATTTTCACAGTTTATTTTGACACAGGGTCTTGCTAAATTGCCCAGGTTGACTTTAAACTTGCAATTCTTGTGCTTCAGCCTCCTGAGTAGCTGGGATTACAGGCATGTACCAACACAATCAGCTTACTTGTTTGGTGAATTTTTGAATGAAAAGATTGTTACACAGAAACAAACAAAGGAAAAGAAATTACAAAGAAAGTGACGTAACTTTTTAAGAGCTGTTACTGTGAAAAGTTGCTGTGATGAAGAGAAAATATAAAAGAAGATGAGTGAAGAATAGATGAATAAATGAGTGGGCTAACGGGTGAATGAGTAATTGGTAGAACTGTCTGTCAGCGGGAACCCTTGTTCTTTGACAGAAGACGGGGAGCTCTGGGAGACATATAATGGTGGAGATGGTGGAACACCAAGAGAGGAGCCTCAGGCACAGAACAGAATATGAGGACATCCTAGCTACCTTATATCGATGGTTTCATGTATGCTCGGTGCGATGATAACATTAATTCATTGAAGAACCTGTCTTGCTTTGTCCTTTTGCAGGCTAGATACTGATCCCCGTCTTCAGTCCTTGCCTTTTTTTGGTAGTATAATTCCAGTGAACGTACATCAAGCTCTTCCTGGGACAGTCTTAATGTCTAAGATCCTGTTTCCTAGTCTGGTCAGGTCTCCGTGTCATACTTTCTTTCAGTTTGGAGAATATGGTGACCATGGGGAGACTACAGACTCGGGACAGGGCAAATGCCTTTTTGTGTGTATGAATGAAAGGGAAGGAAAGGCACAATTGTCCATTGGTGTATTTTAGGGCAGGATATTCAATGATGCCAGGGTGCTTACTGCTTTGTATAGTCTTTTTAGAGGTAAAGAAGACTGAACTGTCAGGCTGTAAACAATGTCACAACCATAAACTGCGACTATGAGTCCCTCCCTCCTTGGTTACAAAGTAGGAAAACAAAAAGGGAAGAAAGTACCTGAGTAGGGAACGCACAGTTTCGTTCCCCTCTTAGCCTCGTATTTTACCTTATTCACTCACGATGACGCCTCCCTGACTGATTCACCAAATGTCCTCACAGTCCAGAGGAGTGAGCCTTTGAGTTCTAAAGACTCGGCTCAGAGGAAAATAGCAATTTCTTCGCATGTCTTTGAAGACCTGTGTTTTGTCATAAGAACTCACACTAATATACTATAAATGCTTTTCTCTATATTTATTTTTATATAAAATATTTTTATCACCTACAGTTAATCATAAAGTTCCTACCCCGGGAGCACTTGCTGTGTAGCGTGCATGCGCTGACTTTACACATGACTCCAACTGCAGCCCCGCTGGGGCCACATGCGCGTAATCTGGGGTGCACATCCTGATGAGTTCAAGGGTGAATTGATCTTTGAGGCTTTGTTTTAACCTTTGAAACATGCGTTTGCTTACCAGCAGTCTGTCCTGCTTTCTTTGACTGGAAACCACAGAAGCGGGTGATTCCACCAGACACAGGGATCGTTAAGCAGTGGGTCACCCGAGGTCACCCTGTGATGGTGGCTCGCCACCAGCGTTTCCGTTTGTCAGGCACATAATTAGTGGCAAGGCTGGAAAACCGCCCTCCCCGCCCCCCACTTAAGGAGAACACGTGGGCCAACGCTGAACTTTGCAGCCTACAAAACACAGCTTTGAATGAACATCTGGCTGATCCCGATCCCTTCCACAGTTTTTTCCACGTGGCCAGAAACTTGTGTCTTGAGGTTTGGTACAAGAATAAGATTTCTGTCACGTTCGTTTTATAAGTTTATGCTCCATTTACTACTATCTTTGCTTCAGTGATACCAATGATAAGACAAAATACAAAATGAGAAAACAAAGCAGACATAGCTATGCCCCGAAAAAAGATAAGCATTAGTCAGCTAGATACGGAGCTGAAAGACAAATAGCGTAAAGAGCTGTAAAGGCTCTGGGTCCAAAAATTAGACGGAAGCAGTCAAGAAATCAGCCTTGTTTGAAATTCAGCCCTATGTACCCAGGCAAGGCGGGAGACAAATCCAGGTTCACTGCTTGATACCAGGGTCTGAGGAGAGGTGCTCTCTACTGCTGCACATCTTGGTGAGGAGGTGAAAAGGAAATGGAACTGACCACTGCCTACCTCGGGCAGGGCAGAGTCACTCAGGACAGGGGACAAGCGGACAGACTCTCCTGGCCAGGACCTAAATCAAGCTGGCAGCATCACAGATATTGTCCCAGGATGTCTGTCTTGAGCTGTAAATTACAGAATGCTGTAGTCTGAGAATCCTGTAGGTTGGGGTTCAGATCTAGTGGTTCCAAGGCTGCTAGACCAGGACTAGTGAGAGGGGAGAAAAAGAGCAACAAAATATCCCATAATAGACAAGTCTGCAAACCAAGTATTTGGGGAAAACAGAAACTAAGAAAGGGTCAAAAAAACCTATAATGAGGGGATTCATTCATTCCAGATGAAATAAAAATAGGTAGAGCAATCTGAAATGTCACCTTAAAATGAGTAAGTTTAAGACACTGAAAGGAGGAAAGAAAGCCTTGATTCTATTAGACAAATTATGAAATAAAAATAGGCAGGCATGCAACAAGAAAAATTAGAAATAGACAACAGCTAGCTATGATAAAGAATAAGCCAGGTGTGGTGGCACACACCTGTAATCCCAGCACATGGGAGGCCGAGGCAGGAGGATCGCCACAAGTTTGAGGCCATCCTGGGCTACATAGTAAGTTCAAGGCCAGCCTAGAATATACAATGAGGCTCTGTCTCAAAAAACAAACAAAAAAGAATAAGTTTTAAAAACGTGGAAATAAAACAAATATAGCTCTTGAAAGAAACTCAATAAACCAAATATAGAGATAATTAGTGAACTGGAAGATGGTTTTGTGTAATTCTTCCAGGGGCCAGAGGGCAGCATGGTGAGAGAAAAGAGATGTGATTATGAAATTAAAGTTATGAGTGGAGTAGGGGGCAGTCCGTGTAGAGCACTTGCCTAGCATGTATAGGTAAGGCTCTGGTTCAATGCTCAGCACTCAATAAATAAAAAGAAACAAAAATAAAAATCTGAGAAGCTGGGTGTGGTGGTGAATACCTATAATCCCAGCACAAGGGAGGCTGAGGCAGGAGGATCACCACAAGGTCTAGGCTACAGCATGAGTTAAAGACCAGCCTGAGCTATGGAGTGAGACCCTGTCTTAAAATAACAAACAAACAAAAATTGCATGTGATAAATATCAACAAATTTTTGGCATTAAAAACTGACAGAATCGACAATATTTCAGAAAAACAGCAAAAATGAATCAAGGATAATTATCAGTAACTAAGAATTTGAATCATTTATTTGAAAAAGCATCACTTCAATGATAACAGATCTAGATAATTTTATAGACAAATTTTACTAAATCTTAAGAAAGAGGTTATTCATTTTGTATACACTATTTTATAAAACAGCAAACCCCAGCAAACTAATTCACTTTATAGACCAAGAAAAATCTCTTGAATACAATCTCAGAAATGACATACCTCTACTTCTGCCACATTAGCATCAAATGTGAGTCCCTTGGTCAGACCTACAAGAGGTGTAAATATAGCCAAGCATAGTTCCACATACTTGTAATCCTAGCTACACAAGAGGACTGTGAGTTCAAGGCCAGTGTGTGTAACTAGGTGAGATCTTGTCTTAAAATATTAATTTTTTTGTTTTTGATATGGGAATCGAACTCAGCACCTTATGCTTGCCAGCCAGGTGTGGCACCACTGAGCTAAATCCCCCATCAATTAAATTTTTTTTGAGTTAGGGTCTGTCCAGGTAGTCCAGCATGCCCTTGAACTCATGGCGATCCTCTTGGCTCAGCCTCCCAAGTGCTGGGATTACAAGCGTGCCCCACCATGCCCTAAAATATCAATTTAACAAGGGCTAGAGATGTAGCTCAGAAAAAAAAAAATGAGTGCCAGGAGATAGTGTTTATGGGACTGTTTTAGAGGCTGGCTATCAACTATTTGAATAAAAAAGGAAAAGTACCTAATTATTCTATTGATGGAATGAAAACATTAGTTAACTTTTGTTGACAAAATAAATAAAAAACAAAAGATAAAGGACAAATTGAGAAGGAAAGTTTTTACACTAATATATAATTTCCAGGAATCTATGAGGTATGATACCCATTGATAAAATTTTAGAATTTTAGTGGAAGCTCTAGCCAATCCTATAAGTCAAGAAAAACAAACCAGAGGCATAGGATTTGGAAGGAAGAGGCAAAAATTTTCAACACTGCTGGTGATAGAATTGTCTAAATAGAAAAAACTAAGGACAAAACAATTAGAACTATTGATAGTTCAGAATAGTGGTAGGCACACTTTCCTCAGATTTACGGAAACCAAAACCTTTAGTATCAATCCCTTTTTTTTTTTTTGGTTTTGGTTTTTTGAGACAGAGTCTCACTATGTTGTCCAGCCTGGCCTCAAACTTGTGATCCTCCTGCTTCAGCCTCCAGAGTCCTGGTATTACAAGTGTGACCCACCACACCTATCCGGAACACTTTTTTCTTTCTTTCTTTCTTTCTCTCTCTCTCTCTTCCTTCCTTCCCTTTCTTTCTTTCTTCCTTTCTTTCTTTTTTGTATCGGGGATCGAACTCGGGTCCTTGCACCTGTGCAGCAGGCAGCGAAACCACTGAGCCAAATCCCCAGCCCCTCTTTCTTTCTTTTTTTGAGACAGGGTCTTGCTATGTCATTCAGGCTGGTTTTAAACTCATTATGTAGCCCAAATTGGCCTCTAACTTGTGGTGTGATCCTCCTGCCTCAGCCTCCTGAGTGCTGGGATTTCAGGCATGTGCCACCACACCCAGCAATTTTAAAAGATCCTATTCAAACAGGGAACAGTAGCACATGCTTTACTCCCTGCACTCTGGGAGGCTGAGGCAGGAGGATTGCAAATTGAAGACCAGCCTGGGCAATTTAGTGATTTAGTCTAAAAATAAAAAGGGGTAGGAATGTATAGCCCAGTGCAAAGGCCCTGGATTCAATTAACAGGACTGAAAAAAAACAAAAACAAAAACAAAAAATGATCCTATTCAAAACATCAATCAAAAACTGTAAAATACTTAGGTTTCAAAGTAGGTGTACGAATGCCCAGGAAAATTTATAAAATATTTCAAGGGATTTGAAGAAAGACTTCAATAAAAGAAGACATAAACTAATTTCAGAGATAGTGTCAGTATTTTAAAGATGTTAATTAATCTAAACTAATCTATACTGAAGCTGTTCCAAATAAAATCTCGGAGATACCTTTGGACAGGGTCATCTTAGCCGAGTGGAACTCTGTTACACAAACTTCCCTTTCTTGGATGGGGGTGGGCTAGGGTGAGCCTCGAGGAATTTCTTCGAGAGACTGGAGGTTGGAGGGAAGCAGGAGCTACTCCTTAAACTCTGATGTTCTGTGCAGCTCTGCAGTAGCAGCAGGATCAGCCCCTCGAGGCAGCTTGGTGATGGCTGTCACAGTTTACCCTGTGGGTCACTCGTAGCATCATTAAAACTTAGGCAGTGAGGGACAGACACAGGCTTGTCCTTGTAGGTTCCTTGTGGAGAGCGGTGTTAGCCATAGAGGCTCCATGTTAAATCTTACCCTCCATTGTATAGAGCAAGGAGACTATGTTACGAGGAACCGCGTCCTTGCCAAATTAGATGTTTACCTTCAGAAATTGTCCTGGAACATGACGAACGTTTTGTAAACCCGAGAAACAAGACAGCCCATGAGGGTGGGGATTTCCTAAGAACTAGAGAACAAGGAAGCAGGTGTCTTTGGATAAGGGTCATGATTAATAACCAAACTCACCTGTGATAAAAAGGGGAGGAGAATAAAAATAAAGCGCGGCGGCAGTCTCTCTGGGAGGCTCCCGACTCTATCTCTGCGTCTTTCTTTTTCTTCATCCTCACTCCCCCATTCAGGTGCTGTTCAACAAGTGACAGCTGGCTCTGTCAGTTCCTAAGGGTTTCTGCTTTCCACTACTCATCCTCTTTCTCTGTTGGTCCTGCTGACTTCAGATCTGACAGCAGACATGGAACCAACACCCTCACCGGAAATATTTCATTCACTACCTCTCACAATCCTGTGAGTCCTAAGGTCTACAGGGAACCTTATAAGGAGCATATGTTCTAGAGCAGTGGTGGCGAACCTTTTAAAGACCAAGTGCCCAGGCTGCTGGTGATGTCATCACCTGGTGCCGCTACTGCTTCCAGAGCATGTGCATGGCCCCTGTGTATGCTGTTAACCGATCCTTATCTTCTGTGGGGACTTGGCTCATGAGCCAACAGAGAGGACTCTGTGTGCCCACTTGTGGCACATGTGCCATAAGCTCCTCACCACCACTCTAGAGAAACTCTTATAGCCAGGCATGGGGCCTCATGTTTGTGATCCCAGCACTCTGGGAGTCTGAGGCAAGAGGATTGCAAGTTCAAGCCCAGCCTGGGCAACTTAGTGACTTAATGAGACTGTTTCAAAATTGAAAAAAAAAAAAAAGAGAAGGCTGGGGATGTAGCTTAGTATGATGGCCCTAGGTTCAATCCCAAGTACTGCAAAAAAAGAAAAAAAATTAAAGAATAAACACATATTTCATGATTGTAGTTACTTTTCAGGAAAACAGGATCAGGGATTAGAACCTTTCCACATAAGGTTCAAGTGTGTGTGGAACATTTAGAATACAGATTCAAAGCTAATAGAGCAAAATACTAGTGCTTGTTAAATCTGCATCGTGGAAGGTGGTTTATGCTATATTTTTCTGTAGGTTGATTTTTGTTGTTGTTTTGTTTTGTTTTTTGAGATAGGTCTTGGCATGTTGCAAGCTGACCTTGATTTTCTGTCCTTGTGTCTCAGCCTGGAAGAGCGCTGGATTATAGAAGTGTGAAAGAAAAATGTTAGCAGTGCCTGAATGTTTGCATTGCCTGCAAATTACCTGAACCCCCAATCACCAGTATGATTATATATGGAAGTGGGGGACTTCTGGAGGTGGTTAGGTCATGAGGGTGGAGCCCCCCAAAATGCCCTTGTAAGAAGTTTCTCTCTCTCTCTTTGTCTCTCTCTGTCTCTGTCTCTGTCTCTGTCTCTCTCTCTCTCTCTCTGTCATGTGGAGATATGACTATCTCAAAACCAGAAAGAGAGACCTCAGCATGAATAGTTCCAGCCTGCAGGGCTGTGAGCACTACATTTCCGGTGTTTAAGCCTCCCAGTCTATGTCATTTATAACAGCAGCCTGAGCTGACTGAGGCAAGTGGACCCGGTGATGTCTCCCCAGCCTCAGTCTCCTTTCAGAAACTCCCAGGCCCTCTGTAGATCAAGGCATGTGGTCTGCTCTCACTATACCGCGGGACTTGCTCTGCTTACCAGCCCCAGCAGGCCTTTGTTTAGAGTCCATTTAGAAGATCGGAAAGAATTCAGATCCCTTGAGTTTCCAGTCCACTTAGTGGGAGGGCCGTTCTCTGTTCTGTCCACTGGGAATACCTTCCACCGCAGGCCAGGCCTTGGCCTTCCCAGAATAATAGCCTGACCTCACCTGGGCGTGGACAGCTGCAGCTTCCTTGTCCTGGCACATGGAGTACAAGGGACAACATGGCTCTTTGCTCCTTTGCAGCCACTGAACTCATCTCTCTGGACCTCTGCTCCTACCGCCTCGACTCAGAGCAGTCTGGAACTGAGAACTGCTTCTCTCATTGACCATCTGTGTTAAAAGTTAGGGCTCCCCCTCCTTCCTGTTTTCCCCTGTGTTTTTGCAGTGGTTTCTCTGGTTTTTGCACATGACACTATTGCCTAACCTATGTCTTTCCATTTCTCTGGTCTGTGCCAATGCACCATTTTTCTGCTGTCTCTGTCTTTTCCCTGTATTTCTGCCTATGTGTGCTCCATGGTTTCCCACTGCATGTATGTGAAGATCAGTGAGAAGTCCCACCCTGTAACCCAACAGGGAAGCCGTAGGGAATTCTGAGTATGAGCATTACATGGAGGTGGAAGAACATAATAAATTATAAAGAGCTGTAATATTACAGGGTCTGAAATCCCTGTGATGGTAGCCATCTGAATCCCATGCATCTCAGTACAATTTTATTCAAGGCATTCTACAGCTTTCAATCCTACCTAGGGCATTCTATTGAATAGGACTTTTCCCCATTAGCTCATAGATGAGTGGGAGCTGGAACAAGATGGTATAAGAGGAGCTAAAACAAAGCTTCTCTCAGGGATCTGTGATTATTCTAGGAACAATATTTGTGTCCTAAGCAGTGTTATTCAACTAGCTCTCTTCAGCTTCCAGCCCCTGGAGTTTAGAGTTTTGGGGATTTTTTTTAGAATTTCTTAGTTTTTCTTTTTTTTCCCTGGTACCGGGAATGAAACACAGGGCCTTGTGCTTGCCATGCAGGTGCAGCACCGCTGAGCTATATCCTTAGCCCTTGGAGTTCAGTGTTTTTAGTTGAAAAGGTTTGTGACTTTTCCCAAGAAGGCCCCTTCCTCACTGCAAAGGCTATAATGGCCTTTTGGACTTGCTGGAGATGAGAATCTAGAGAACTGAGAAAGTTGCTTCTTGGTGCTAGGCTGATTTCAATAAATTATAAATTGAAATAGCTGCACTGAAGAGGCCACCCATCCAGCCCAAGTTATATGAACAGGGGTTTAAGATGTCAGAGCTCTCAGATTTCATGTGACCATGCTGGATCTAAATGGAAATTTTACACTCAAGGGGAAAGATCATGCCTGAGTTATTTTAGAAAGGCAGTTCTGTCCTCCCATCATGCTTTTATCCTGTCAGTGTTCTATAAGTGTCTTGGTTGCCTGAGATGGAGGCAAGTGTTATCGCTGTCATGTCACGGATGGAGAGGTGGTGCATAGACATTAATCAACTTTCACCTTGCAGGCAGTGGCTGAGTCATTCAGGGTCACAGGTCTCCTTTTTGCTGCTTATTCTACAGGACAGCATCACTTTGTGGCCTCTGAGTTAGAACTTCGGGGCTCCACTGCTCATGGTGGCTTTGTTGGTGACCTTGCTCGACATTCACATCCTCTCTGGATCCCTGCTTTTTTGCTTTAACTCTGGATAACAGACCCATACTTCTGATCATATCTTGGTTTTTTCCTCTTAAATTAGGAATGATGATCCATCTGTGAATCAGAGGTGGGGGTTCCATATTATGTAAAGGCACAGAATCTCTAGGTTAGAAAGGGTCAGAAAAGGGCAACTGGCTGAATGGACGTGAAAGCTTGCCTCAGGAGAATTAGTGGACTTCAGAAAGAAAGAGGACCTGGATTTCCGCCCTTTACTTACTGAAGTTGAAAATACCAAAATGAAGACCAGGAATCTGTACTTTACAGGTCACTTTGGGTGGTCTAGTGCAAGTTTAGATCGCATGGATTAAGAGGAACAATTCCAAGTGCACTGGAGAGGAGGGTCCTCTGCATCTGCTGGAGAATCAGATGTGCAGTTCAAATTGAATCCATAGACCATGCAGTCAGGATGAGAACCCCCTTCAAAGCAACTGAACCAATCAGAGATGGGCTGGGTAGAGATCTAGGGAAGCCCCAGCCCTTGTTTTGGCCAGGAAGTCCTAAAGCTCGAGTATGGAAGTTAGAGTGAGCCGTAAACGGAGACAGGCTCAATGTCAACAAGCTGTGTTGTCTTGGGCCAGCTACTCCACCTACCTGGGCCTCAGTTTCTTCACTTGTAAAAGGAGAGTGTGGACTTGTTGATGTCTAAGTTGCTTCCATGCCACTTTGACATTTACAAAATACCCTTTTCAATGTGAACATGCTATCGTTTAAAAGGCTGTTCATTATCTTAATTTTTGTGGTGCTGAGTATGGGCCCAGTGTTTGACGCAGCGAATTGAATTTCAGTCACCACCCTGAATCCTGAGACCAGCCATGGATTCAGTGCAATTTCCCAGAGAACTTAAATCATTCCAAGGTGATTCTCTGCCATGGTGGGCTGGAAAAGCAACCTCAAGAAATCAAGGTCCAAGGAAAGGCGATGGATGTCTGGATTGTAAAAGGCTTTGGAAAAAAGATGATTTGTTTTGGTTTAGTTTGGAGGGAGTTAAGTATCCACCAGACATCTCTGCTTTGGGTTGGGGTAATTCTATCTGCTCCCTGCCATTTCAGAAGGTGACCAAAGAAGCCTCCAGCAAACTGGCAAAGACCGAATGTTTTCCAGTTACTCTGCTCACCTTCCTCCTGGGTCATGGTCACTGTTGGCAGGAGAAGTGTGTAATAGTTATAGTTCCTGGCACCAGAGCTGCTGCTCAGGCCCAAGCCTGGCCAGTGAGAGGAAGCTCAGCAAGGAAAGATGATCTGCAGCATTATCTCTGTGGGCAGACATGACCAAGGGCTCGCCATCATTGGAAGGTAACCAAGAAGGAGTAGTTTTGATAGAAGAGCCCATCACAGTGGATTTTATTGAGGGTTTTTTGTTAGAGTGAAATTCAAAGGGGAAAATAATTATGAGGACCGACTCTACAGCAGAAAATATGCAGAACTTAGGAACTCAAAGAGACAAAGGCATGGTCCTTTTCTTTTGAATTAATAATCTTGTAGGTAAGCTCTGCATAAAAACAGACTCACTGTGTTCATTTTAGCAGAGACAGAATAACAAAGGAAGGAGCTTGCAACAGGAAAGGAAAGAAAGATGTGGGCTTAGCCTGACATTTGAGCAGCACTGTGCCAGGAGAAGGGAGTGGATGGGCCTTCCGGGCAGAAGAGATGAAATTAGCCAAGGCAAGAAGGTGTGAAGGGATGTGGCGAGCCTGGGAAGTGCAGAGTAGGGCAGGGTTCTGCATGACAGATAGATGCCCTCAGGGAGTGGTCGGTGTCTAGACTTTGCTAGGGAGCGGGCCTTGATAGTGGGGTTTAGGGAGATGCTTCATTAAATAGTCACATTTGTGCTTTAGAAATGTCCTGGAAGGAGTGTGCAGGACAGGGGGACAGAGGGCAAGAACAGAAAGCTGGTGCATATCAGGAGATGAAAGAAGAAAGCCCACGGCTGAGCGCTGGGCTGGTTTTGCTTTGTATTGGGCACCACAGAGTGGATCTGGTAGCTGGGGCACGCAGTATGTGAGAGGAAGTAGCATCGTTGTTGTTTGTCTGGTTTGGGAAACTCTGGGGATACTACTTCTGCCTTTTCCTCTCCTCTCTCCCTAGTTGGGCTCAGTGGGGCTGGGGTGGGATCCAGCTATTTGCTTTTATAAGTCATACAAGATTACTTGGAAGCAGGTGAATACTTTAAGTACATTGACTTCTTATAGGATCCCATAGAAATACTTAAAAATAAACTTTTGCAAAATTTTAAATTCTTATGTATTATTTAGGGACTGTTTATTAACCTTGAGAAGAGAAAAGCATTACCCACGTAGCAAAAGTGTACAAAATGGAAATGTACATATTGGTGATTGAGCATAAAGCCAGTGTATGTATAAACATTATGCCAGTCCAGAAAAGGGGAACATTAGCTACGGGTGTAGCTCAGTGGTAGAACACTTGCCTCAGCATGGGGGTGGGGTAGGGGCAGGGAGGAAGAAGAGGGGAACTTTGCTGGTACCCCCGGAGGCCCCTTTAGGTATCCCCTTTTGGGTTATGATCCTCCTGCTCATTGCCCCTTGTTCTGTCCCCTCCCGACCCATACTGCCCAATGATATCACTACCCTGATGGAAATGCTTTAAATTGTTTTTGCAAGTGAATAGGAAATAAAAGCAAATTTTTCTTTATTTAACTCTTTCTCATTTAGGTTATTTCCCCCACCTTGCTAGTCCAGTGGAGTTTAGGGGTCCTGAAGCAGCCATTCAATTCAACATATACAGCAGTAATGAAGTCGTGACCTGGGCTGTACCCTGGTCTGTGGCTATATAAGCTAAGCTGTGGCCATTTATCAATTAATCACCTCTGTGACTTTCTGCAGCTTATTCAGCTGTGAGTTTACACAGAGTTCATCTAAATCCTTAGGAGAAACAGTTGCTTTTATGTCAACAGTGGTATTTGCACTTGAACCACTGAAAAGGAGGGCAGGGATGAGAAATGGCTCAAGTGTTGCACCTGGAATCTTCTCATTGACTCCCTTAGGTTCTGAGGGTCTTTAGAGGCTGAAAATCTGTTTGGCAATCTGTCTTCTGAAAGCTGCTGTTTTAAAATAAATGATTAGACTCACTGTCTCCAGCCACCTCAGATACCTGCATCACTTTCACTCCTGGAAGAAGGGTGTGGGTGGATAGGAAAGGGTATGGGTGGGCTGAAGAGTGGACGACACACAGGTCTGGACGAGGTCGGTGGGCCACGCAGAAGAGGATGGTGGACGATGGAGCGGGGTGTGATGAAGACTGGGGAAGAGCGGAACACTGGCAAGAAGGCAGATGCCATCCACCTCTACCATTCTGAAGGCAGCCTGGGCCTGCCCTCCCCAAGTTCATGTTGAGGTTTATGAGAATCAGTGTGTTTGTGTTGCACTTGACATTTTCAAAAATTGCTCTGTAGTTGTTTTTACTAGTTTTATTCCAGCTGTTGCTCCAGGGACTTTCTAGCAGCCAGACCTTCCAGGCCAGCTTGGAATCCCTTGTTAATTGACTGAAGTCATTGTAAGGTGACATCAAGCCTGCTTTGAATTCTTGCCTGTTCGAGCACTGGACAAATCCCAAGCATGCACCAGGGAAATCAGTAATGAGGCTCACACCTCCACAGTGTAGAACTTGCCTGTTCAGGTGTTAAGAGCAGGGCTGAGGTGCAAGCTGGGGGGACGAGGGGTGAGGAGCAAATAGACCCTGAGAAAGAGCTTCCACCCACGCCCCATGTGAGCAAGCCAGGCCCAGGAGGAAGGTTCTCAGCGCTCCTGTGGCAGCATCGCGGAGACCCAAATAAATTCACAGGTATCCGTTACTTCTTGAGTTTTCACACCAACTCCTCATGGTTGAGGCTTAGCTTGGGAGAAACTTGCCAAGAGGTCTCAGTGAGATTTTTCCTGTGAAGCTATTAGTTTTACCTCGCTTTACAGGTAAGGATATGAAAATAATCTTAAGGAGGTCTAGGGAGAAGGACCACCACCATCAGGATGTAAATGATGTGTATGGGTGTTGGAACATGTTTTCATTCCATATTTATTGTATACAAGCTACAGCAAAGGCAGCATCAACAGAGCAAAATACTTACTGACTTTCTTTAAACTCTCCCAGTAGTAGTTTTAAAAAAGTGTTATATTGTGTGAAATTGACTCCTCTCTCCCCCAGCACAAGGTAGCGTCAGATTCTCTTCCATTGATAAGCTTTAATGCTGTAAAGGGATCTAAATTCAATGCTACCTCCTAAAGTCATTTAAAGGCAGGTGTCCAGCGTGTTGCTTGTTTAGCAGGGGAGATGAGTCACTGGTGGAAATCAGAAAACAGTGTGTTCACAAGGCTTGGAAAGTGACTCAAAATGTAACCCTACTGCAGGGCGTAGAGAACTGGAGTGGAGACAGATGGAGAGAGAAATTATAAATGAAAACAGATTTAAGGAGTGTTTACACCACAGGCAAGTGGAGGGCTTGTTTGGATCCTGATTTGTATAGTTGGCTGTAATGTAAACAAACAAAATATGAAATAATCAGAAATAACACCAGCTATTTAATAACATTAGGTAATTATTATTTTTAACATTTTAGGTGTAAGAATGATATCGTTAAGCTAAAAAAGAGTTACAATTTAGAGCTAAATATTACAGATGGGGTTTTACAGATGAAATTATATGGTCTCTGAATTTTGTGTCAAAATAGACCAAACGGGCAGAATAGGGGTTAAGGTTATGGGGTGTGCGACTGGAGGGGATGAATTAAAATTGTCCCTGAGTTTGATGATTGTTGAGGATGGACAATGGATTCAAGAATGATGCATTCAGTAAATTTCTCTACTCTGTATTGAAGATTTCCATTATGCAAGACCTCAGCGGGCTCTTTGTTAGCTTTTTTTTTTTTTTGTAGGGGAAGGAAAAGTGCTGAAGATTTCCTCTCAAGTTGAACATATAACTTGTATCTTTATTAAATCTCAATCTCTTTCTCTTCCTTCCTTCCATCTTTTCCTAGTATGGGGTTTGAACCTAAGTCCTTCTCCCTGACCTATATTCCTAGCCCCCTTTTTTACAATTTTTTATTTTTAGACAGGCTCTCAGGCTCTCACTAAGTTGCCCAGGCTCAATCTTGCCATCCTCTTGCTTCTGTCTCTCAGAGTGCTATGATTACAGACATGCTTCACCATACTTGGTTTACCTCTATTAAATTTATGATCAGAGAAATCTCACTGGGCTGCCCCATGATTTTTATTTTACAGTTCTGTGAAGTTAGCATAAGCTGATATACTGATCATAATAATCATCAGTGCTGGTTTTACATTGGGCTTGGAGAAAAAGCAGAAAATGAAGAGACCACTTGCCAATTTTTTACTTACACGGAGGGAGGGATGTTATCTGAATATTTGCCACTTGGTGTTGGTGGGACAACAGGGTGTTATGCTTTTGGTACTTAGAGAAATGTAGGTGAAAGGGTAGTTATAATTTGTGTGGTAAAGCTCATTTTAAACTGTATTGTAGGAGCAAAATTTGTTCATACCTTAGGCTGGACATCTGATCTATCACAACGGTACCAGTTATCCATGCTGTGTAACAGATAAGCCCCAAATGCAGAGGCAAAACCTGAAAACATTTATTATGCACAGCATCTGAGGGTCAGGAATCTGGGAGTGGCTCTGCAGGTGGTTTCTGGTCAGGGTCTCTCCCAAGGCTACAATCACCGTTGGTCTGGAGCTAGAGTCATCTGAAGGCTTGACTGGGGAAGTCCATGTCCAGTCTCATTCCTAGGGCCTAGTCAGCTTCAAACCTGCTTCCCAGGTCACTCACATGTGCCTCTCCATAGTGCTGCCTCATGCTACTGTTACCAGAATGTCAAGGTTGTGTCCCATAGTGATGAAGAATGAAACTATGGGGAGAGGAGGTAGGGTGCAAGCAGATTTATTTCAAAGATAATAAAGGCAAGGAGGTAAAGCTCCTGCTAGTCTGGAAAGGGTTCTGAGTAGGATGCCCATGAGGGTTCTTTGTGTAGGGGTTTTTAAGGGGTTTAGAAGGGAGCTCAGGGTGTTGTGTAAGTGATATGATCTCTACAGGAAGTATAAGTGACGTGATCTCTGTAGGAGACTACATACTTTTTAGGGTCCAATCTATGCAGCGTTCACACTGTGCCCATGCAGGGCCTGTGCACCCTTGAGCCTGTGGCGCACCTCATCATGTTCTGGGAACTTCTAGACAGCTGAAGGACACCTGGCAGATGATTATAACATGCCTGGAGGGTCGTGAGACAGCCGACTCCATTTGGGGGTCACTGTCTTTATTGTCTAATGGACTCCAATTCCTGTCTCACTAATTCCTGTCACACCATGGCAGCTGGCTTCTGCCAGAGCAAGAGAACCTGGGATGAGAGGACCACATAGATGCCCCCATCCTTTTTTAACCACCTTGGAAATTGCAGTGCATCTCTTCTGCTGTATGCCATTTGTATTAGCCACCTTCTTGTAACTGAGACACAACACCTGACACAAGCAAATTAAGGAAGAGCGGTTTATTCTGGCTCATGTTTACAGTCCGTGGTTGGCTGGGTCCAAGGCAGGATGGCATGGCAGAGGGGCACAGTAGAGAAGAAGCTTCTCACGTCATGGCAGCTGGGAAGCAGAGAGTGAGCAGAGGAGCTGGGGTTGCAGATGAACCCGTCGAGGACAGACCCCACCGCCTAACAGCAAGCCAGCTGTAAGCCCCTGTAATCCAGTCACCTTCCAAAAGCCCCACCCTCAGTCTTGGGAATGAACCCTTTCAGTCTTGGGCAGCTCAGCATGTTTGACCAACCTCAGTCCAGTCCATATTCAAAAGGAGGGAATTCCACAAGAGGTGGGGCTGATGGGGCCGTCTGAGAGGCTGCCTTACAGCAACCATCATTTTAAGATTTAGTTCTCTTTATTTCCAAAAAACAAGTCCTGAGAGCCACTTTCAGTTCATGTATCAGAATGTATATCCCTTGTTTAATCCCTGGTACAAAAAACCCCCCCCAAAACAACACAGAATGTATACTTCAGTTTGCGTGATATGATGATGTCATGTTAAAGTGAATTAAACAAATATGTAATCCAGTTTTGGAAACAGAACTTTATTAGGGGGAGAGGGACTAATGAGAGTTACTGTATACACCTATATATTTTTTTCCTATTTGGTCATTATTTCAAAGTAAATACAAATGTTGGCATACTAATTCTGCCTGTGTTTGGATTTCTGGAGTTCGTAGCCAGATTTGTAATCTATTTCTCTTTTGAAAAAAGAAGTTAATTGTTGTTTTAATTATAAAGGTATTGTGCTTTTTTATAGACTTTAGAATCCACAGAAGAGTAAAATGAAGTAAAAAAAGGAAAACATCTGAAGATTTGCTTGTTTAAAGACCCTTTTATGCATTGGTGCTTTGTGTTTAACACTGGAATACATTTTCTATCTTATTACAAATTCTTCACTGATACAAATTCTTAATGGCTACATATTTTTTCAATTAAGAGGATGTACTATGATTTCCTTTATATTTCCCTTGTGGCTTGGTGTTTTGATTATTTTCAAAGTCAGAACATATTTAAAAGTTTTAAACCCACATTTGGAATTGATTGTTTTGATATGACTCAGAAAGAGACTAAAATTATCTATTTGTTTATTCATTTTCATTCATTTGTTCATTCATTCAAGTAGTAGATATTTATTACGCATCTAGCCTGGCACTGAGGATTTCAAACTAAGCAAGAAGGATTTGTTTAGTTTTCATACCTCATGGAACTTGGAGGCTATTGGGTCAGCAAATGAGGGGCCATTTCTTTTCTCCTCTACTGTGGGCTGTGTGCTTCTCTCCTATGCTTCATTGGTGCCTTCTGCCCATTGCTATCTGACCTGTACCACTTCATGGAGAGTACTGGTGTATAAGTTTCTTCCACTACACTATGAGGGCAAGGATCATGTCTGTTCCATCTTCTAATGGCTTCTAATATGCCAGGCCTTCTGCTACATCCTAGTGAAGAAATCTAACAAGATCTCTAGTCTTTTTTTTTTTTTTTTCTTAGATATCTGTTTTCTTGGAGCTTCTGGTCTGGCAAGGAGACAGACCTTGGACAAGCAACACACAGAAGGTTACAAATTGTGTTAATTGCCATGGAGGAATTAAAATCTAGTGTAAATGGGTTCCTAGAAGAAGGCCTGTTGGAAGAATAACATTTGAGCTGCAGCTTGGAGGAAGAGGGGCAGGTAGGCCTATGAGGAGCTGGGTGTGGGTGTTCCAGGTCAAGGAAATAGAATATGCAATGACCCTGAGGTGGGAAAGGGCTTAGAGTGCTGAAGGAGCTGAAAGGTGGCAACAGGCACCATTGTTGTGGGGAAGGGGCAGCGTGATGGGAGATAAAAACTGGAGAAGTATGTAGGGGCATCATGAAGGACTTCTAGGAAAAGTTAAGGATTTTGATCTTGATCCTAAAGGGAGTGATATGATGTGGAGACAATGCCTTAGCCGGTTTCCTCTGGAAGAAGACTAAGTTAAAGTAGTTTATTTGGGAGGTTGTATAAAGAAGCATCAGTAGAGAAGATGGGAACTGAGGCAAGGAAGGGAAGGAATCCAATAAAGGATGACTTATGATTCAAGTTTCAGGATGGACAATTGGATTTTAATGCCTTGGGTGCTCAGGGACCATCTGAGTGGAGTGTGCCCACATGTTATTCCATGCAAGGGGAATAAGAACTGAGATATTTATTCACACCGTCCTGTCAGTTGTTGCTTGAGGCCTGAGGTATGTGGGGGAATGAGGCAGTGCCTGTGAGACTGGTAAAGAGATATAGGTTCTGGCATTTGGAAACCAGGCGAGTGAACGCTGGAGCATTAGGGGTGAGGATACACAGGTGGAGGATCCAGGTGAGAAGTTAGTAGCAAACACTGGTTGTTTCAGTGAATAAGCCAGATGCAGGAGTCAATGTGGGAGATCAATTCAGAGACAATCTCAGGGTCCAGGTGGGAGGCGATGGAGAACTGGACAAGGTGGTGGCTGATGGAGATGAAGAGAAGATACGGACTTCAGATTCATGTTGGGCATGACATTTGTACTTTGGGGATGGTTTGAACAGAGGTCTGGGGCAGAAAGGAAATTCAAGAGTGATTTCAGGCCTAAGTGTCTGAGCAGGTGATAGTGTCACTTACTGAAGTGGAAAAACCAGGAGAGCTTTGTGTTTGGGTCACATATGGCATGTTGTGTGACTGTCTCCTCCTGTAGGGCAGAGCTGGAACCAGGGAGATGGATATGTGGTTCCATTCACAGGTGAATGTTTGCTGGGTGTGTGTGACAGGGGAGAGAGACAAGCAGGTGGTTAGCGTAATGTTAGACTGGGCACTCTAAATTCACAGACAGAAAAATAAAGGATGAACCAAGCAGTTAGAGGCACGATGTGGGGCCATGGATCAGTGGTGGGGCTATGAGAGAGAAAGTAAGCTGGAAGAATAGGAATGTGTATTCTTATTCTCCTTGGTACCTGCAGTTTCTGGCCTGAAATAAAAGCTCAATCAATATCTGTGACTGAACTGAGGCAATTACTGACCTGTGTATCAGGCAGCGTTTACTAGAAAAACAGATATAGCATGGTATATACAAATATATAAGCATTTATGAGATTGGCCACTCACAGAGTTGGATGTGGAAGAGTGCAAAGGGTCTATCTGCACACTGGAGACTGGAGGATCAGTTGAAGGTCTGGAGCTCACTACAGAGCCCATATCAGGAAGGCCAATGGGCCTATGCTAGAAGGCTGAAGAGTCTACACCAGAAGCTAGTGTTTGCGCTGGAAGCCAGGAGGTGATATCCAAAGACTGGGGCTCCTCCAAAGAAACAGAAGCCGATCTGTCCTTCTTTATTTCTTTATACTATCCAGGTCATAAGCTGCCCTAGGGTGGGTCTTCCATACCCTAGGGTGTGGAATTGCTGAGCCAATTTAGTTGAGCTTCTCTTCTTCAAGTTAATACACTCAATCAGCCATCATAACCTGTATGTGGGTCTTGCATTGAATGAGTTTTGCATCTCTTTACTTCTCTACTTTTGGGTTCAATAGTCTCCTTTTTTCCCTTTTGGGGTACTAGGGATAGAACTAGGGTATTGCACATGCTAGGAAAGTGCTCTAACACTGAGCTATACCCTCAGCCCTTTAAAAAATTTTATTACCCCCCAATCCTTTTTAAAAATTTTTGTTTTGAGACAAGGTTTTGTTAAGTTGCTCAGGTTGACCTTGAACTTGCAGTCCTCCTGCCTCAGCCTCCTGGGTAGCTGAGAGTAGCTGGTATTCCAAGTGTGTACCACTACCTCTGGCTGGGAGTCCATTTTAAAATGAGTCCATCTTATATCTCTATTCAGTTTTTTCTTCTTAGGGGTCAGTGCATAAGAACTCCACTTGCAGTCTCTGGTGGAGTATGAGCAACATAGTTACTGCTAACCAATCCTGAAGCCACTACGCTTGTGGAAAGTTGGATGGACTGTGGGAATGAGTCTTGGAATATTTCACTCATTCATTGCTTATCCATCCATCCGTCCATCCATCTGTCCATCCATCCATCTGTCCATCCATCCATCCATCCATCCATCTCATCCACCTGTCCATCCATCCATCTGTCCATCCATCCATCCATCTGTCCATCCATCCATCTGTCCATCCATCCATCCATCCATCCACCCACCAATCCATTCAACATGCCCTCGCCGAGTACCTACTATATGCCCATCCTCGTGTTCTTGAGGTTTTGAGATAACAACATGAATGGCTGAGCAAATGGCCAGAAAGTTTTGCTCATTAGGGAGCTACAAATAGTACCTGAGTTTCTGGACATGAACTTTTTGGCTCTCTGCCCTTCACGAACAGTTATATTGAGAAGAAAGGAGGGAAATGCCTTTATTCTTTTGCCTGCTGTGTTGTTTTAAAATTTTATCAAAATGTACAATGCTCTGAAGAAGCCCAGGGAGAAAGATCTCTTTCTGTGGTGTCTAAAAATGAACAGACCCATCTCTCAGGGAGCCATGGTGGGTCAGCAGCTGTGCCCCTAAAGAGTAGGGTGCAGAATTTGACCCCTTTAATGTTCCTAAACCTGTGGCTGGTTATTATTTTTAAGGTAGGTTTTACTTACCTGAGGATAACACTCACCAATGCATATTCAGAATTTGTGCAATCTTCCATGAGAGACATGCAATTTGAATTCATCAAATCTGCCATTTACTTTGTTTTTCTCAACTGTCCACCACCCCCAGGCAATCTGTGCTGAAATCTCTCCTCTGAGTAGAGGAATCCAGGCTCTCAAGTGTTTTGACCTTAATTCTTTCTGCCATTGTATTCAGTAGGCTGGAGGGGCAAACTCAGAGGAGTTCATAGGACACTTGGAATGTGGGGTGCATAAGAGATGCTCAGCATAATTCTCAAAAATCTCATTGGGACTGGGAATGTGCCTGTGCCCCAGCACCTAAAACAGGGCCTCCTGTCTTGTAAGAGCTCAATGAAGATGGTTTTTGAATGAATGCATGAGTGAATATTACAGTGGAAGGCTGAGCTTTGTCAACCCAAAAGTGTGCTTTGGGGTTCACTCACTAGATTTCCCTAAAGAAACAATTCCCCTGTCTCATTCTCAACAGCACAATTCTGTGAGATGTGTGTAGGGTTTCCTTTATTTATTTTGATTTTTTATTGGTACATTTTAGATATGCATTAATGATCATGTTTATTATAGAGGATTTGTATCTGTACATTGTTTATCTTGATTTTTTCCCCATTCCCCTCTCCCTTTTCCCCTTCTTATTTACAAGAGATTTGTTTCCATTTTTCCTTCTATTCTCTTTTTTTCTTGTCCCTTCCTACGTTTCCCTCTCCTTCTCCTTTTTCCCCTTCCCATTTGAACATTTTCTTCCCATTTCTCAATATCTATTCTACATTTTGGTCCTTATTTACACTTTTGGTTTCCCACACCAGAGAAACAATGAGATATTTAAACACGTATGTCTGATTTATTTCACCAAAGAATATGGTCTCAAGGTGCATCCAATTATCTAGAAATGTCCCAAGCATATCCTTTATGACAGAGTAGTACTCAATTGTATAAACCAACCACATCTTCTTTATTCATTCATTGGTTGCTGGGCATTTGGGCTGTTTCCACGATTTAGCTATTACAAATGGTGCCACTGTAAACATGGTGTGCATGTATCGCTGTGGTATGGTGCTTTTAATACTTTCTGGAAAATACCAAGAAGGGGGATAGCTGGGTCAAATGGAACCTCTAGTTTTATTTTTTTGAGGACTCTCCACACTGATTTCCACAGTGGTTGCACCAGTCTATACTCCCACCAACAGTGGAGTAGGGTTCCTTTCTCCCCACATCCTTGCCATTGATTGATTTCTTGTTAGCAGCGATTCTTTCTGGAGTGAGATGGAATCTCAGCATCATTTTAATTTGCATCTCTCAAATTACTAGTCATGCTGAACACTTTTTCATATATTTATTTGCCATTTCTACCTCTTCCTCTGAGATGTGTCTTTATTTCAGATGCCCATTTTTGGCTTGGGTCTTTAAATTTAGGGTTTTTTTTTTTTTTTGAGTTCTTTATGTATTCTAGATCTTAGTCACTTGTCTGAGAAACAGCTGACAAAATGTTTTTCTCACACTGTGGGTTGTCCCTTCATTCCATTGGTGGTTTATTTTGCTGTACAAAAGCTTTTTAATAAGATGAGATCCCACTTGTTGATTCTTTGTGATAGTTCCTGTATAATAGAGGTTTTATTAATAAAGTTTTTACTTACACCTATGCCTTCAAGGGTTCTACCTATTCTATGTTCCAGCAGATTGAGTGTTTTCATTTTAACATTTAGATCTTTGATTCATTTCAATTTTAGATTAGTGTGTGGTGAAAAATATGGGTCTAGTTTCAATATTCGGCATGAGGTAAGCCAGTTTTTCCAGCACCATTTACTAAAGACACTATCTTTTAGTGAAGGTGTTTGGCTCCTTTGTCAAAGATAGAGTAGCTGAGGGCTGGGGATTTAGCTCAGTGGTTCCTCTGCCTGCCTCACAAGCGCAAGGTCCTGAGGTCGATCCCCCGTACCAAAAAAAAAAAAAAAAAAAAAAAAAAAAGATAAGGTAGCTGAGTATGTTTGGAGTATGTTTGTGCATCTTCTAATCTATTCTATTTATCCTTGGATCTGCTTTTTTGCCAGTACCATGCTGTTTTTATCCCAGTAGCTTTGTAGAATAATTTCAAGTCAGGGATTGTGATGCTCCTTGCCTTGCCTTGGCTGCCCAGAATCGCTTTTGCTATTCTAGGTCTCTCTGGTTCCACGTGAATTGCAAGATTGTTTATCTAATTCTATGAGACATGCTATTGGTATTTTGACTGGGACTGAGTTAAATCTGTATAACAATTTTGGAAGTATGGGCATTTTCACTCTATTGGTTCTTCCTACCCAAGAACAAGGAATATCTTTTCATTTTCTTTCTTTCTTTTTGGTACTGGAAATCAAACTCAGGGCCTTATGCTTACTAGGCAGGCATGGTGTTGCTGAGCTACATTCCCAGCCCTCCCTTTTCTGATATCCTCTTGATCTCCTTTTTCATAGTGCTGTAGTTTTCAATGAAAAGGTCTTTTACTTCCTTTGTTAGATTGATTCTTAAGTACTTCTTTTTTGGGGGATGCTATTGTGAAAGACGTTGTTTCCCTCATTTCTGTCTCAGTTTGTTATTTGTGTATAGGAAGGCTATTGATTTTTGAGTGTTGACTTTCTATCCAGCTACACTACTGAATTTGGTTATTAAATCTAGTAGTTGTTTGGTGGAGTTTTTGGGTCTTCTATGTAGACTATCATGTCATCCACAAATAATGATAATTTAACTTCTTCCTTTCCTAACATTTTATTTCTTTATATTGTCTAATTGCTCTGGCTGATGTTTCCAGAACTATATTGAATAAGAGTAGTGATAGTGGACATCCTTGTTTTGTTTCTGATTTTAGCATGAAAGCTTCCAGTTTTTGTCCAATTCTTGGCTGTTGGTTTTATCAGATTGAGATAAAGACCATCTATTTCAATTTTCTGTAGGTTTTCTTTGGGGGCAAATTATTTTATTGGTGGGCTTAGTGGTGGGGAGAGGGCACTGAAAATACACTTAAAACAATGAGATCTGATGTCCTTGGCAGGGCTGGATCTGTGCCATTCCACCATCACCAAAAGCTGTAGGGTTTTTATCATGAATGGATGTTGGACTTTGTCAAATGCTTTTTCTGCAACTATTGAGATGATCATATGGTTTTTGTCCTTGGCTCTGTCAATATGGTACATTACATTTATTGATTTGTGTATGTTGAACCATCCCTGAATCCCTGGGATGAATTCTACTTGGTCATGGTTTATAATCTTCTTGGTGAATTGCTGCATTCTGTTTGCCAGTATCTTATTGAGGATTTTCGCATCTATGTTCATTAGGGAGACTGGCCTGTAGTTCTCTTTTTTTGGTTGAATCCTTCTCTGGTTTTGTTATTAGGATATTGCTTGCTGCTGGCAATATGTTTGGAAGCATTGCTTCCCTTTCAATTTCATTAAAGAGTTGAGAAGTAGTGGAATTACATCTCTAAATTTCTTGTAGAATTCAGCAGTGAATCTGTCAGGGCATGGGTTTTTCTTTGTTGGTAGGTTTTTAATTACATCTTCATTTTCATTGACTATATTGGGATATTTAGGCTTTTTATGTCTTCCTGATTCAGTTTTGGTAATTCATATCTATTTAGAAATCTATCCATTTCTTCTCTGTTTTCCACCTTATTAGAATATAGATTCTCTAAATAGGTATTGACGACCTTCTGGATTTCTGCAGGATCTGTTGTAATTTTACCCTTTTCACTTCTAATTGCATAGATTCAAATCTTTCCTTTCCTTTTTTTTTATAAGATTGGCTAAGGGTTTGTCAATTTTAGTTAATCTTTCAAAGAACCGACTCTGTGATTCATTGATTCTTTGTATTGTTTTCTTAGTCTCCATTGCATTAATTTCTGCTCTGCTCTTCATAATTTCTTCCCTCATATGAGCTTTGGGCTCAAAGAACATGCTTAAAGTAAATCCAAAAAAATTGAAATTATCCCATGCATATTATCAGACCATAGTGCAATGAAAATGGAAATCAATATCAAAGGAAACCACAAAAACTTCATAAACACACGGAAATTAAATAGCACCCTCCTTAACAACCAATGGGTCACAGATGAAATTAAAAAAGAAATTAAACAGTTTCTACAATTAAATGATAATGCCAATACAACATACCAGAACTTATGGGACACAATGAAAGCCATCCTACAATTTACAGTGGTGAATTCCCACATCAGAAAAACAGACCAAGCTCAAATAAACAACCTAATGTTGAACCTCAAGCTTCTATAAAATGAAAAGGAAGTCAAGCCCAAAGCTCACAATGTCTCCTGTGCAGCTGACAAGAATATGTACTCTGATGTTGTGGGATATTTCCTAAGTCCACTTGTTCAAAAGTTTGGGTCAGTTATTTCTTTGTTGATGTTTTTTCTAGTTGGTGTGTTTATTTGTGACAGTAAGGCATTGAGGTCCCCCTTTATAATTGTATGAGTGCTTATTTAATTTTTCATGTCTGTTAATGTTTGTTTTGTATAGTTGGGTGTTCTGGTATTTGGAGCATGTATATTTATGATTGATATCTCTTCCTCTTGGATTGTTCCCTTTACAGAGATGTAGTGACCCTCTTTGTCTCTTCTGATCAATCTTGACTTGAAATCAACTTTGTCCTCAAATAGAATTAACTCCCTCTGGTTTTTTCTGGCTTCATTTCATGTGAAGTATTGTCTTCCATACTTTGACTTTCAGTTTATGAATTTATTTTTGAATTAAATGTGTTTCTTTTATGTAGCATATCGTTGGACCTTGCTTCTTGATTCATTCTGCCAGTCTGTTTCTTTTGATTGGTGAACTGAAACCATTTACATTGATGGTTTTAACTGATATGTATTGATTTATCCTTGTCATGTTATTTTCCTTTTGTTGGTTCCCCCTTTTTTCCCCTCTGTTCACTTACTTGCCTTGTCTGGTGGATTCATTCGGTCAGCATTCATGGAGTTGAAGTCATCATTATCTCTTTCTAGAACGTCCTTCAGAATATTTTGGAATGTTGGTTTTGTGGTCATGAACTTCTTCAGGTTGTCCTTTTCATAGAAGTATTTTATTTCTCTATCATTTTTGAAAGATAGTTTTGTGGAGTACAGGCTGGCCTCGATCTTGGGATCCTCCTGCTTCATGTTCCCACCCAGTCTGCATTTGTCTGCCTTCTGTGACTCAATTGATTCCAAAGCTGGGTGGGTCAGGGACTCCTTCAAATCTCAACAGCTCTGGGCTAGTGCTTGGGTTGGGGCAGGGGTATTTCTGGCTGCAAGGACCGGAGATGATATTTTGGTGGTTCTTTGGCTGGTCCCTTACCCAGTTGGCATGGAGCACATCTTGTGATCTTTCCTCACCCATCTGTGTCAGAATGACCCAGGGCTCTCCCGCGGTTGGCACTGTTTAGGTGCAGTGGCTGGAGATCTTCCTTCCTATCCTCAACCTCTCCCATCACTCCTAGGAATGATATGGTGTGGTAGGGGCAGGGTGTGGACAGGGACCCGGGAATGGAGAGCAGAAAGACCCGGCAGAGTGCTCTCTGGAGCACAGTGCAGTGCCTTTCTTTCTCATGCAAGGACTCTCCTTTCCCCAACCAGGTGTGCCAGAGATTCAGGTTTTATCAGGATGAATTCTTTACCAGGAAGTTCCCAGGAAGTACCAAACAAGACAGCAAGAGCCAAATCCATTAACTGAGCTTTTTTACATGTGTGTGTACATACAATATACATGCACATACAGCCTGCAACATATGATGTGCATTCAGTAGACTGCACTTCAATTGTTGACTTTTGCTTTTTTTCTGAGGCTATGCAATATAATACTTTCTGAAATGTTAGGAGGTAGCAACAAGCCATGGTCAGGCCTCTGATCAAGAGATTCTACTGTGTATTAAATGTAGGCTAGTTGTATTAAATACATTTATTTATTATTTATTATTATTATTATTATTATTATTATTTATTTTTGGAAACAGAGTCTCACTATCTATCCCAGGCTGGCCTTGAACTTGCAATCCTCCTATCTTAGCCTTTAGAGTGCTGCGGCTACAGGTGTGAGCTGCCATGCTTGGTTTAAATGCATTTTTTAAAAAGATAGTACTGGGGTTTATATCTGGGTACTCCCCTCCAAGACGCAAGTGCTCATGAGCTGGGCTTTTAGGACACAGAGGCTTGGAAGCACATGGTTGGATTAGTTCACTGGTGGGTTTTGGGTTGCTAGGCGGTCGGGCATGGGGAGAGGTGGTGGCTTTGGGCCTGGCCCGAGGAGGCCCTAGCTCCCTCCCTAGCTCTGCCTTTCCTCTCTGTCTCCTGGCTTCAGGAGGTGAGCAGCTCTAGTCCCCTCTGCCCCTCTGCCTTACCTTCCTGTGTTGGAGCCAGCTGACTGTGGCCTGGAATGTGAGCCAAAGTAAACCTCTCCTTTTAGTTCTGGGTGTAGAGTATTTTGTCCCAGTGAAAAATGATTAAGAAAGGTAGGGCTTAGCTGCCTCTCCTGGGCTGGCCTTGAACTTAGAATCCTCCTGCCTCAGTGTCTTGAGTGCTGAGATTACAGATGTGCACCATCATGCCTGGCTTTGAATGCATTTTTGACTTGCGATATTTCAAATTTATGATTTATTAGGACATACCCCCATTGTAAGTCAGAGTACCTACTTATCTATTTGTATGTTTTTTATATTTATATTCTCATGCATACAATATGTATGTCATCTGCATATATACAATGTGAATTATATAAATGCACAAAAATGCTATATATATATACACTCATACAATTATATATTTATTATAGGCTTTAATACTGCAGAGGGATATGCACATGCACAAAGAAGTGTGTCTGTACACGCATATTTGCTACATATAATAGAATACTTGTTCTCAGTAGCCTTTAAATTTCAAAGTCAAAAAGAGATGAGAAGGGACCATTTCCATATTTGTCCCATCTTCAAATCCTCTCTTCCCACTAGGGATTTAATTTTTTTTTTTTTTTTTTTTTTTTAGACAGGGTCTCACTATGTAGCCCTGGCTGGTCTTGAACTCAGAGCAATCCTCCTGCCTCAGTCTCCTGAGTGCTGGGATTACAGGTGTGCACTACCATGTTCTGCTTAGGGATTTAATTTCTTTGTGAAGAGAGTATATGGAAAGGAAGAAATTAAGGACTTGGGTCCTTTTCCTGACCAAGTGCCTGGCTTCATGACCTGGAGCACCTCTCCTTCCTCTGCCAGAGTGTCCCTGTGTGCCAGGTAGGGAAGCAGGATGTGCTATTCAGGCCCCCCTGTGAGCTTGTGCCCTGATCCAAGTGCACACAGTATATGGTGAGCATGCACAACGTGCTTGGCACCTGCTGGATGCAAAGGAGTAGACCAGCCACCTGCCCTTCACAGGTGTTTGACTTCCAGCAAGGGAGGGCTGCAGGCTCCGGAGAGACTGCTCCCGAGGGTGGGGCAGGCCAAGTGCTATGGAATTTTGATAAACTGGAACGGATCTCTCAGAGTTTCTATTCCAGTCATCAAACATTTACTAAATTCCTCCTGAGGATGGCTCTGTCTGATTTACACTTGGTTCCCTTTCCTTGCCCACCCCAGGGAAGGCATGAGAAATATTTATCAACTTCATTGGCACCCACTGCAAAACACTGGGCTTGAGTTGAGCACAGGGAGAGGTGTGTTTAGAGAAGTTGTGCTCACCACAACACAGTGCGTCCCAGTGACTGTTCTCATTGCTGAGACAAAATACCCAACACCCAAAGTTACAAGGGTAAAGGTTTATTTGGCTCACAGTTTGTAGAGGTTTCAGATCATATTGGCTGGCTCCAAGGCAGGGTGGCATGGCAGAGGAGAAACAGTTTATGGTGCCCACAAGGTAGCAAAAACAACAAGGGAATCTTAACATCTTTCTGCCCCTTTTATTTTATCCAGACTACTGGGATTTGGGCAGTGCCAAACCAATCAGTGCACCTGCCCTTAATCCCAGCATCACACACTCTAGATTCAGCCACCTCTTTTTTTTTTTTTTTTTGTACTGGGGATTGAACTCGGGACCTTCCACTTGCAAGGCAGGTGGCAGAACCACTGAGCTAAATCCCTGGCCCTCAGCCACCTCTGAAAAAGCCACCTCTCACTGCCTGAGGATTTGGGGGTACATCTAGACACAAGCCATAACACAGTGTGATCAAAATATGTGGTGAGTATTTAAATTAAAAAAATTTATTACAGTAAAAGACACATTGGTACTAATTGTCTTCAAAATACCCAACCTTGCTTTGGACACACTTATCCCATCCTTCTTGCTACTTTCTTGAGCAGTTCTGGAAATTCTCTTTCATGAGTGTCTTTACAAGGTATGATAAAAATACAGTGGATGCTGCAGCCAACTGCCATGCAGCAGAAAGGCAGGCTCATAGAACCATCACAGTGCCTCCTCACCTGCCTTAATCACCAAATTGGGCACCAGGTGACTTCTGGCTCTTCTCCAAAGTCAAGATGACCATGAAAGGTAAATGTTTTGAATCAGCTCAGGACATCATAGGGCAGCTAAAGACATTCATGAACTAGGACTTCCAGAACTGCTTTAGAAAGCAGAAGGAATGATCAGATAAGTGTGTTCAAAGGGAGGTGGAGTATTTTGAGGAGGATTAATGGCAACACATATTTCATTGTAATAAATTTCTTTAAAAAATTTTTTAGATGTTCACCACATTTTTGATCACACCTTATATGTTGGATTTCCTAAGTATTTACCTTGGCCCTTTGCCCTTTCTTTTCTCTTTTCCTAGATCCTATTCCCGGGAACCCCTTCTTCTTCTCCAAAACCAGTCAGAAGGCTTGGTCTCATAGAACACAGCAATTTCCAAGCTCACCTTGTCTCAGGTACCCTGCAGCCGTGACCCATGAACAGGGAGGCAGGCGCACCCTCACTGGCCTTAGGGTGGGAAAGAATGTTCTTAAAGTGGGAAGTGCCAAGGAACAGCTGTGTGTTCTCCTTCAACTGCTGCCACACGTTGATGGCACTCTCAAAGGAGAAGGCAAAATGGCTCCTGTAGGAGCTGTGAGCTACAGTCATTATTACTACTATTATTAATAATTAAAACCACTCAGTTAATGTTCACGACAGAGCTCCAAGGTAGGAATTATTGTGACCTCTAATTTTTTTTTTTGAGACAAGGTCTTGTTTTATAGCCCAGGCTAGCTTTGAACTTATAATCCTCCTGCCTTAGCCTCCTGATTGCTGGGATGACAGGCATATGTCATGATACCTGGTTTGTGACCTGTGTACACTCAAGGAAATGGTATGTAAATAGATTAGGTTATATCCCCAGTAAAAGGATTCAAGCCAGAATGGTTTTGGTTTTGTTGGCAGAATCTTTTAATGAACAAAGGCCTGGTCACATGACAGTGAGGAGCACGTGCTGAATGTTTACCAGTTGATCTGAGTTCAGTGTTGGGAACTTTCTGTGCTTTCTTCCAAGCAGTGCCAGGGTTCATTATCTAAATTCAAGGTAAGTTATTTGATAGCCCATAGGACCATGTTAAATTCACCAAGTCACTTTTTAAAAAATGGACTTTTAATTTATTATTATTATTGTTTTTGTGGTGCTGGGGATCACATAGGGCCTGGAAGCTAGGCAAGCACCACCCCTGAGAGCACTTCTTTTTTTTTGGTACCAGGGATTGAACTCGGGTCCTTATGCTTTCGAGGCAGGCAGTGGAACCACTGAGCTAAATCCCCAGCCCCTAAGACCACTTCTTAACTCAGCATTTTACCGAGAGAATGAGGCATCATCAGTCAATGAATGATCCTGTCTAGACTTTGGGTACTGATACCTAGATCCCCAACAAGGTGAATTTATGGAAAGCAGAGTGCAGATGTTTACAAATGCTCATTTTAGCCAATTGTTTGTTTCCTAAGTCTTGATTTCATGATAATGTGGCAACACCAAGTGGACTTCGGCTCTCTGCTTGCTCCTCATTCACCAGTGTCAGGGGAGGAGAGGCCAAAGGCAAATTCTTTCCAGGAGGCCATGGAAGGGGAACAGCGACCGGGGTTATCCATATCTAGGGAGCTGGTATTTGAATAATTTGGGATATATTGAGAATTTCCTAATTTCTTGTCCTCTCACTTGGTCTATTTTAAAGACCCAGGTATATTTTGCTGTTTTTTTTATTAGCACATGTTTGCAGTACACAATGATTGCATCCCTTGCATGGAGTTGATACGTGTACGTAATACGTCTTTATTCCCTTTTCGTCCCCTTTCCTTCCCCCTCCCTCCATCTCTTGGTCCCCTTCCCCTTTGAGAAAGACCTATCTCCCTACTTCCTGTTATCTATTTTATTTATACTCTAAGTTTCTCACAGAAAAGAAACCATGTGATATTTAAGCTTGTGTGTCTGATTTATTTAGCATCATGGTCTCAAGGTGCACCCGTTTGCCTACACATGACTCAAGTTTGACTTTCTTTATGGAAGAGTAGTGCTTGTTTTGCTGTTGTTGTTCCTCACAAATTAGGGAGCTGAAATGTGCCTCACCTTGAGATCGTGCAGATGGAACTCTACAGGGTTCTCCGAGGAGGGGTTAGTATGTCATTTACGAGGCTCTGAGAGTCCAGGTGGCCCCGCCTGGCCCTTGACTGCAAATTCAGTGCTGCTCCAGCTCCCTAGGGTGTCGAGATATCCAGGAGCTTCCCCCTCCCCTCTGCTCTCATTTAGGGATTTATTTGCTTATATTTTCCAGACTGTTCCACAGTCTCTTGCCTTTGGGGGTGGGGGTGCTGGAGGTCAAACCTCGGGCTTTGTGCATGCCAGGCAAGCATTAGCATTCTACCTTGGAGCTATTTCCTTATCCCTCTTTAGAATTTTAAAAAATTTGCCATAGGTTCTCCCTAAGCTGCACAGGCTAGCCTTGAACTTTCTATACTCCTGCCTCAGCCTCCAGAGTAGGTGGCATTACAGGTGTGAGCAACCACACTGTCCATTCCAACACTTCTTGGAGATCAGCACAGGAGAGTTTGCCTTGAAACACAGGCACAGTGATCTCCATGCTGGATACTGACTTCTTGGTATTTCCTGCTGGAGCTGTGCTTGGGTGGAGCTCCCTTTAGAAGTGCCAGAGTTTTCCTGTTTGTGCAATTGATTTTCAGAACCTTGAATAAACTCTGTTGTTATGTGTGCAGAACAATAACAACTCAGCAACTCCTTATTAAGCACCTACTATGAGCCTGCCACTGTTCCAGCAGCTGAGGACACACAGTGACCTCAGCAGACCTTGTTCTCAAAGAGCTCTCAGTATGGTCCAGGACACAGATTAGTAAACAGACATTTGCTTTCACGTGGTAAGTACCATGAAGGACAAAGTACAGAGTGCTGGGGACAGGAGGCGGGGCAAATCCAACCTCAGGAGTGACAGGGCTTGGGAAGGGGCATGCAGTATGCCAGGAAAGCTTTGTTTGAGCCCAAGCCAGCTGAACATGTTAAATAGAAGAACCTGATTTTTAAGAATCTGTTCTCAGTTTTCTGCAAGTAGATGATTTCAGTTTATTTTCAAGAAAACATTTTTCCCCAAGCTCTTTTGCAGTGGCTTAAGCACCTCCACTCCTGCTATTTGCTTTGCACTTTGATACAGAGGTACCCGATCTCACCAAGGCAGGCCAATCTCCCCTCCTTGGAATGAGGGGAAGGAGAAGGGGAGCCAGGCAAGAAAGTATGGTGCTTACCAGTTCTCAACAGTGCAGGTCCTTCTGGGGGACTTCGTGTCTCATTTGAAGTGTATTTTGGGATATCAAGCCGCTACAACGCTATTCAAATTCCATATAGGCAACAAAACATATTTCTGTGCCACCAGATGTAAATGATGTGTGGATTGTTTATTTCTTTTAGATTCTTCATGTCATAGTTGCTCTCCATTAGTGCAAATAATAAAGACCTGCTTCTTGCCAAAAGGAAAAACAGGAGTGGGGACGGGGACCAACACAAAGGCTTCTGTGTGTCTGGCTAGCTGAAGTTTCCTGCGATTGCTCTTGGATCTACTTTTGGTCCCTTGGCTAGGCAATAAAAACGTCCATTTGTTTATTTTAAAAATCACTTATTGAGGTTTAATTTATAACCAATAAAATCCACTCATTTTAAGCATACAGTGCTATGAATTTTGACAAATGTATATGCCAGCACAGTCATTTCCACACTCACAACATGAACATTTGCAACTCCCCTGAAATTCCCTTATGCCTTTTTTCCCAGTTACCCCCAACCCTGGCCCCAGGCAACCGCTGACCTGCTTTCTGCCACCACAGATTAATTTTGCCTCTTCTAGAATTTCCAATACATGCAATCGTATCACATGTATTGGTTTGAGTCTGACTTTTTGCTCAGGATAATGTATTTGAGATTCATCCTTGTGAAAATCTGTAGTTCACTTCTTTTTATCTGAAATCCTGCTATTTGAAGTGGCAAACAATGGTTCGCTTGCTTAGTGAGCAGGATGAGCAGATGAAGGAAGTCCCTGGGGCCTAACAATTCTATTAGCTCACCCAGGAGACAAATGCCCAAGAAGGACATTAGGATAGCAGGGATCACACTGAAGAAGTGGCCAAACACATGACTTTCTGAGCTGCAGGAGTCTGGGAGGACGGGGAGAGCTGAAGCTCCGGTGAATGATAGCACAGATTACAGAGGATGGCAGGGCTATTTGCTCGGTTCTGTTATGAGCTCATAACGAATGTGACAATCCTGGAGAATATAAATACATAGTGCCGTATTTATATGTGTGCTTGTCTGGAGAGACCTGGCAGGGAGTGGTGGGAAGGGGTTCCGGGAGGATTTGAGTAGGCAAAGATAACTGGGTTGAGCAGAGCCTGTCCCAGCCTGCGCAGATGCACAGTGACACATAAAAAGGACACCGAGGGCCCGTCTGCATCCGTCACTGTGCCCGGCTCCTTACAGAACCAGTCTCCTGCATTCCTGGCACCAGGGACCATGGGCGCGGGTGCGGGGTGTTAAGTTCTCTGCTTTTTATTAACACATGTTTGTTGTATGTAACAATTACATTCCTCAGTGCTTTGTAGCATCGCCTCCTCTGCCCCGCCTCGTATCATCAGGCATTAGATGGCCACAAGGAGCACACAAGCCAGGTCCCTCGCATGCGCAGTTCACTTTAGGGGGCTTCGAGCCAGTGAGAATCCAATGGGGCCACTGATCCGATAGCCAGGGGAGCTTGGGCAGGAATGCAGGAGACAAGGAGAGGCTATGCCTACGGGGGAAGCCTCACTCGCTCACCTGCTCCTCTCCCCCTGCTGTGCAGCCTGGTTCCTAACAGACCACCGGCAGGTACAGGGCCTTAACAGGCGTTGTTTCATTTAACCCGTATTCGTACACTATATAGCAAATGCCCGTGCTCTGCCCGCTTGCCGGGTTCGGTTCACCACCTTCCCGACACGACACTTCCCTGAGCCCTCCTCCAGTCTAGGTCAGGGGCTCTGCTTAGGTCTTCAACATCATCTTCTGTCATCTTGATATCAATGCCAGAGTTACAGCGATCTGCACAATGACTGGACTAAACACCATCTTCCCGACCAGATGGCTGGCTCTGGAGGTCAGGGGCCTTTTTATTTTCTTTGCTCTTAGTTATGTCTCCACACCCTGGCAGAGTTTCTAGAGTATAGTAATTGCTCAGTAAATATTTACTGCCTTAGGAAATGCGTCCAAGCCCCTCCACTTTCCTCACAAGTGCTCCCCGGCCCCTTGAGGACTTTCCAGCCACTACTGAGAAGTGGCCTAGAAACACATAGAGTGTGACCCCCCCCCCCCCCCCCGCTTCCCCGAGATTGATGCCAGGTCTCTCCCCATTGTTTTTCTTCTGGGTATTTAGGGAAAAGTAATATCCAAGTTGAAGACACAGTATTGCTCTGGGGCATCAAAATTTAGTGTCAACTGTGGAGATAAATCTGGAAGCAAGAGAAAGCTGGGTAGACTCTGAATGAATTAGGAAATCCGAATAACATTTTAATGAAGTACAGTGTTGCTTAAATACACCCACATTCTGAATGAAATACACGTTCTTGGATCCTCTACTTCTTAACGAAAGTACACTTAGTCCCATGTCCTCACTGGGAGGTTGATAAGTCTCTATTTTCTTCTATTCTTGCCATGGTAATTCCCCAGCTATATAAAATTTACAAACTGCTTTGGAGGCATTTTGGAGAAAGGTGCCATGGAAATGTATGAGATTATTGAAATAAATGCTGATTGAGAGATTTCCCAGGTGGATAGTTAAAATATACACAGGCACACACAAACACTCCCAGCCCATCCGCCCAATACTTTTGGCTCTGATCAGCGAAGATAAATTTTCCTACCTGACAGTTGACTGTAAGTCAAGAAGTGTGTTTTAATAGTCACTAGCTTTCTGCTCCTGTTTGCTGCTGTCTCAAGCAATCTTTCACCTGCTGGGACACAAGACCTAAAGGCTTTTGGCACACGGATAGGTGGTGCTTAGCAGCAAGGTAAATAAATATTGGCATGCTGTGAGGGAGAGGTGAATAGAAGTAAGTCAGGATGTCTTGGGATCCATCACTTTTCTTGCTAATAAGCTAATAGGAAATCATGAATTTACTGGATTTTATGCCAAATAAAAACACAATATTTTTAGCTGGGCATGGTGGCACATGCTTGTAATCCCAGCTACTTGAGAGGCTGAAGCAGGAGGATTGCAAATTCAAGGTCAGCCTGGGCAGCTTAGCAAAACACTATCTCAAAATAAAATTAAAAGGACTGGGAGGAGCTCAGTGACAGAACACTTGTCTAGCATGCAGAAAGCCCAGCAATGGAAAAATAAAAGATTTGTGTAACAATATAAAGGCTGGACAGTATTGAGGGCCAGTAGATGCTGAGTGAATAATCTTGAAGGTGAACATGTGCTTTCTTTCACAGATCCCGATTGTTAGGTTAGAGCACTGAACTTGTGCCTCTGACTTTATCCCTCATATTCCTTTCTATCAGGTTTGCATGGAGTTGGTCAATCAAGTCAGGCTATTCCACACCTCAGTGCCTTTGGATGTGCTGCTCTTGGTGCTTGGTCTGGAGAGCATTCCACTCATCTAAGTGGGATGGGGTCATTTTCTGATCTTTGTATAACTGATAGCAAGATCATCCTTCATTTCCTTTATGTAGGCTTTCTAGACTAATTCTCCCATCCCTAGAATGACCTGTTTTATCCTACATACAATTTGACTGCATAGCTCTATTTCACAAAACAAAACTGGACTCTTGGGTAGTCCCTGCTCACACCCTGTACCCACTTTGAGGCTTCAGTCAACACTTCACTGTAACCCACTTGCCCACTTCTAACCTCTCAGATCGCCTTCCAAAGCATTTCAGTAATTTAATGTAGGTTTTATTGAAATGTTCTCAAGGGAGAAATGTGGAGGGCTTACATTGAACACACACACACACACACACACACAAACACACACACACACATCCCCATTGAAACTCCATTCACTCTAGGAGCCTTTTCTCCCATTCCCAGCTGCCTTGTTGCCTCTGTCTCCTCCGAGCACCCACTCTCTACCCTCCTCCAACTGTGCTGGCTGCAGCTTCCTTCCAACCCCCCAACTCTATTTAGCAATTTACCCCACTCAGTTCAGTGCCTTCTCCTCCATAGTCTTGCTTCCTTGAAATGTTATGTTCTGCCCATCAGAGTATCTGAGATCTTAAAAGGCAAGGACATTACGAATAACCAGTGAATTTATTCTTCTACTAGAGACTGGAGTAATTTAAGGGCAGGAATCAAGCTTCATATTCCTTTGCATCCCTTATGTAAAATGATTAAAATATTTGTGAAATGAGATGAAGAATAAATGAAAGAGTGTAGTCACTGACTACAGCGCCTCATTGCAGCCCACTTTAATCATGGTTTTCTACTGTTTAAAGATCTTCCATACCTTCAAAACTGTTGGCTTGGCCAGCTGCCATTTCTCCCTGGCTCCAGCTCTCTGCTCAGCTCTGATAGCTCCTCTTCCCCTCAAGCCCACGATGCCTATTCTTGCCTTCGGGTGTTCACTCACTTGTCTCTCTAGGGCTGGAATGATCCATGTTGTTCGTGAGGATGATTGGTGGGCCACCATGGACCTAGTGTAGGCCAGGACGGATGCATCTAGTCTGGGCTGGTAGTTCCATCCCATTTCCTTCCACTCTTCAAGGCTTAGCGGAGGTCTTCACTAGCTCCATCCTCCCCCAAGTTCTCCAGCCCAGGCACAATTCTTTCTCTTGTTGCATCATTAGGATATAAGCTCTGAATGCACCCACTCGGAGGGCTCTTAATCATTTGGCCTTGCACTGTCGAGGAATGTGTAGCAGGAAGCTTTGAGTCATTCCACTGCACAGACTGTCATTCTTATTAGGACTATTCATCAACATTTTCAGATTTTTCTCCATTACCAGACTTGAGATGGATTGATACTTCCTTAATCCTTTGAAGTTATGCATGGCTGATTTGCTTGGGCCAATGAAATGTGAGTAGCATTAGTGTGAGCCTGCAACTGAGTGCACTTTTTCCCCCATCACAGTGACTGCCATGTTTAAGATATCTGACTATCAATTGTCTATTAGCCTGGGTCCTTGAGAAAAGACCCAGCTGGCTCACAACAGGTGTGTGGTGTGAACAGGAAATGTGTTGTGTTAAGCCATTAAGATTCAGAGGTTATTTGTTACTGCAGCACAACCTGTCTTATCCAGACAGACTAGAAGTTCCTTGAGGGTAGCACTTACATTGAACTCACCCTTTTATCTCCTGTAGAACCTAGGATAATACCTCATGGATTTGTAGCAACTATTGGTGATCTAAACCGAGATGGGACAAAATAGATGAGACTGGAAAGTAAGGCTGGGTATCAGAACTTGGACTTTAGTAACAGAGACTTTAGTCTTTGAATAACCAAAGTAAATGTGCAAGATCATTTCAGGCCTATTCTAATATGATTTTTATGTACAGGGAGTCAGAATAGTGTCACGAAAGAAACCTAGGCTTTCAAGCCCTGTATATCTGGGTTCAAGTGAAAGCTCTGCTGTGTCTTAGTTGTATAATAGCCAGACAAGTTGTTTAAGTCTTTGACTTCTGGCTTTGTCATCTGCAACTGGGACAATAGCACCACCTACCACGCAGGATGACTTTGGGGATTAAATGAGAGAAGGTATTTAAAGCGCTTGGCACATAATGAATGGTCAACACGCGTGCCCCTCTTAGGTCGCTCTTCCCACCAGATGTGTGTGGCTTGGTGCGAACTCTTGGTGAATTCTCCGGGAACTCCATCCCTTCATTTACACCCTCTGGGATCTGGGTCACTTGCTTACTCCCTGGATTTATTCAGCTTAATCCTCCCCAGATCCTTAAGGTTTTGCTTTTACTCCCCTATGTAGACACTGGCCTTCTGAGAAATTCCACCTATAACTGGCTGCAGGTGGCAGTGGCCCCTGGCAAAGGACTCCAGTTGAGGGGGACATTGCCTTTGAGATGACCTCCCTGCTGCCAGTATTTTAAGGAGGATCCTCAGGATGAGGGGGTAGAGCCTGGGAAGGGAAGAGAGGCGATCTCCATAGAGAAGAAAGAATTCCAGATATTCTGGGGACCAGTTCCAAGGTCTGTGACCAGGGCCTCAGCTCTGATGACACTTGATTGAGTCCACTGCTGAACTCTGGGATCCTGTCAGTGACAGCGTAAGGGAAATCTGTGAGACCACCTGCAGTGAGTCCTCTGGGATGTAGGCCGGGGCAGTGTGTGGTGGCCTAAGGGCTTTCATTTTATTGGACTCCTGAACCAGTGAGTGTTGTGTTAGGGGTGTGTGTGTCTGTCCTAGGCTGAATCCTTGAGGCCACCTCCCTCCCACTCCCTGTGTAGCAGCAGCTGTCCTGTGGCATGTCCAACCACTCTGAAGGTGCTAGTGTCACTTGTTTTTCAAAGTCTTGGCAGGCACTCTAGCCCTGAAGTGAGACAGAGTGCTTACACTCTGGAAAAGCAGTCCTGAGAAACGTCTTGTGTCAGGGCTGTTCCTGGCCACCCTGGCCCAAAGTGCACCTCATGCCTTCTTTTTCTCTCAGAAGGCATGACATAGTCATGGGGATCATCTTGGACCTGAAAGAAAGAAGCCTGAACATGAAAGGAAGGAGGTCTTTGAGGAAACTGTGCCAACTACCCCAGGGTCATTTCTGTCATTTGCCTTCCCTGGAAAGGTGAGGAAACTTCCCCAAGACAGGGTGTTTGCCACCCCTGGGCCTTGTGCTTGGCACAGAGCATGGCGCCAGGTGCAGGTGCTCAGCAGACATCCACGAAGAAGATAACCTGGGAAAACATGTGGGCTGGGAAGCACTGCAGAGGACACGTTGGTGGGAGTTGTCAGCTGGCAGCCCGTGCCAGCTCTCTCTGACTGGGAGTTCCACTAATAGAAACAATGGCTGCTATCTGCTAAATCCCGAGTCTGTGACAAACAAAGGAGTGTATTATTTCCTAAATCCTACAGCAGGTTCACACTAGGCCACAGAGAGCGGAGGCTCATGGGCACAAAGTCAGAGGAACTTGCCTGGTGCCACATGGACAGAGACACTACAATCAGGATCCAAAGCCACCAGTGCTGAGCACTTTCTGTTTCTGCTGCCGCCCCTGGTCCCTGCTGGACACAGGTCTCACAGCGGAGCAGGATGGGGTTACCTTTAGCAGAGGCAGGAAGTTCTTCCCATTTCCCTCCTAGCCAGCAGGGGATACTTTCCTTTCATGTTTTTCTCCTCTTGTACATAGGTTGGAATTGTACCTGGAAGGAGCACTGGGGAAGCAACATGAGCTCTGCTTTGTCACCCTTCAAAAAAATCGCTTACCTGGGTTCAGAACCTTCTGCCCTGCAGTCTGGCAGCCCCCTCATCCCCAGCCCCCTGCATGTAGACATCCACAGCTTTCCTTTTCTTCCTGTCTCCTCTGTCCTCTGACTTCAAGACCAGGTTTTCATTTCACTAGAAAAACCTTGCTTCAGGTATTATTTTATGGAAAAGCCTGGGCTCCAAATAAGCACTCAATAAATATGTATTGATTTGCATGCAAATTTTAGACAAAAGAAGAAAAAGCTTTGGATCCAGAAGACAGAAAAGCTAGGGGTGTGGATGGGGGCAACAACGAACTAGACTCTATTCCTTCTGCTCTTCTGTCCACTTTCCCTGGCTCCCTCTCCCTCCCTCAGCCCAGGGAGGCAGCCGTGGTGTATTTAGTGTACTGCTGTCATCTGATTACATCCAAACAGATTGCAAAGCTCCAATCAATGCCAGAGCAGAAATGCACACACAGGCAGTTGTTTCCGTGGAAATGTTCCAGCTATAATTTACCTCCGAAGAGAGCTATCCAAACAACAGCTTCCTTGACCCTCTGAGGAGAAACAGTCACAACCGGACTTCAAGGGACAGATGGGGATAGAGTCTCTGACGTGCAGCTTGGCGTGTGCATGTGGGTGTCCCACCTTTGCCGCCTCTGAAGCGGTGCTGAATTCAAACACTGGGCTGGGGGCTGGCGGCAGCTCTGAGATCATGCAGTTGATCTTGTTTGACAGACAGCAGCCCAGCCTGTTGTGCTGAGTACAGAATGTTCTCTTCTGTGAACTGTGCTTGAACTTTTCCAACCCACTTGGTTTGAGGAACCACACAGACACATAGGGAAAAGACAGGGAAGATAACCCCCAAATCGTTGAAACCATGGTGTTCTCGGGGATTTAGGCTCAGGCTGTTTGCTCTTCATTGCTTGAAATTAAAAATCCCAAGCATTATACTTCTTGGAAGAACAAAATGCTTGTAATGTCCTTCCTCTAAGACAGGACTTGGCATCAACTCTGGAAATTAACCAGTCTGTCACTGTCTCTCTTCAATTTCTTTCTTTTTTTCCTCTTAGGCATTCAAGGAACACAAAAATAACAGTTGTTTTCCTGTAAAGGAAAGATAAGGTCCCTGGGTGCTTGTGACTACTCTCTCAGTGGTTCAAACTGACACAACATTATAAAGAGTATTCTCCAGTTTGCTGCTCTGACTGGAGAGTGTTGATAGTGAGGCCATTGGCCTCGATGTAGATGACCAATGAGAGGGACCAGTGATCTTCACCTAGGGCATAGATGGGTTAGGGGGCTCCCCAGAGGGTCTGTGGGATAGGCAGTATGGTGCAGCGTCCTGGTTTCCCAACTCATTATGATCACTGTTGTTATTTTAAGAGAGAGTCTTGCTGTGTTGTCTAGGCTAGACCCAAACTTCTGGGATCAAGTGATTTTCCTTTCTTGTCTGTGAAGTAGGTGGGACCATGCACCACTACACACTCAGTTATTCCCAGTCCCTTTTATTTTTTATTTGAGACTGGGTCTCCCTAAGTTGCCAGTCTGGGCTCGAACTTATAACCAACTCCTCTCAGCCTCTCTGAGTAGCTGGGATTACAGGTGTATACCACCATGCCTGGCTGCACTTCCTTTTTATGGTTGTTTGTATAACACTGGGCATCTTCTCCTGAGACTCACTGGTGAAAGGAGCATACATCTGTCAGATGTACAGGCAGAGTCGTTTATTAGTGTTGATTGTCATGCTGTAAAAGTGAAAGCGATTCTTCTCTTGCATTCACAGTTCTACCACTGACCTCATAGTTTGGGGGCTTTTGTCTTATGTATTGTGCTTCCTGTTGGCAACAGGGAGATTTCTACCAGAGTATCTTACTTCTGAGATGATTCCAGTTTTAGAAGATTTCCTGTGCCATTTTATTTGAAAAGTCACATGTCAACAGGCCATAAGAATATTGGTTAAATAATCCATTCATTCTATAAACTTCTGTTGAATTTTATATGTTTGTGTCTGGGTCCTAGGGTTTGGGAGACAAATAAGACATGTACCCTGCTTTCTGTTTATTGTCCAGTGGGAGAGGTAGAAACACACATACGCATACACACAATATATATAATATACATACATACCATTTATAAGGCAAACAAGGTTGCTACACGCTCAGGAGAAGTCCAAGCAATGCACTGTGCAGGTAGTTCCGGTGCTGCAGGGACAATATGAAGATTCTCATAGGAGGAAGCTGAGGCAAGAACAGTCTGGGCAGGAAAAGAAAGGAAGCATGACAGTAGATGATCTTTGTGGTTAACAGAGCGGCACAGTATATTTGAGTAATGGTACGTCGTTCTTGTGGCTCAACGTCGGTGCTAGAGTTTGTAGGAGGAAGTAAAATAGATTGAAGGGGGGTGTAGAGGAGGGCTCTGGGGGGATGGACATGATCAAAATATGTACATGTACAAAAACACCATAATGAAACCCGATATTTTGTAAAATTGCTAGGCACTAATGAAATGTATTTGAAAATAGACTGAGCATCTATCAGGAATATCTACTTCCTCTTGCGCCTTTTGCTAATATTTCCTGCTGAGTTTGTATGAAGTCTCAGAATCATCCTAGCACGGGGTCTCCAAAATAGTCACTGCATCCACTGAGACTGACCCTTGAGATAGAGTTATTTGTCCTTCCTGGCTGGGGCCTTAAAATCCTATGCTTACATATTTGTATTTTTATTTGATTATTTATTTATTTAAATTATTGAGACAGGGTCTAACTATGTGATTCAGGCTCACCTCGAACTCACTATGTAGCCCAGGCTGGCCTTGAACTCTTGGTGATCTTCCTGCCTCAGCCTCCCAAGTATTGGGATTACAGGTGTGCACCATCAGGCCCGGCCTATTTGATTATTCTTGAAGAGTTACTGCAGATTTCTGTGAATCAGAATGATCAGAGTCAATATCATGAGGCAACTTGTGTCTTGGTAAGGTAGCTGATGGCAATGGGAAGGGCCCACAGGAAAGGTAAACTGAAACAAGGAGATCAGTAAGAAGATGATGTAAATTGTTGAGAGCAGTGTGGGTGAGAGGGAGGAGCTGGGTGAACAGATGAAGCAGGGATTAGCTAGAAATGATAGGATTGGCAATGATGGGTGCCGAAAGAAGATGTGACCACCCCTGAGTTTTCTTCCCTGGGTCACTGAGAGGATAAAAGCGGTGAGAGAAGGAACCAAGAGTGGGCCTTTCTTTTTCTAAAGAGTAGATGATGAGCTGAGTTTGAATTTGAGGAGTCAGTAGGTCCTTCATGGAGTGAGACCCAGCTGCTATCTGGAGTCAAGCGCTCCAGTAGTTCAGGATTCATCCACAGAGCAACTAGTGGAAGCCTGGTGGTGGTGGTGGGGTAATTACCACCTCCCAGAAGAACAGCCATGCACATTGATTTACTGAGCAATGCTGGGGATTGAACTCAGGGCCTTGTGCATGCTAGGCAAGTACTCTACCTCCGAGCTACACCCCTGCCCCATGAAGGTCATTCAGAGGCCTGGAAAAGGAGAGCCCAGCTTGACCTTGAAAAGTGCCTGTGTTTAATAAACACCAGAGGAAGAGAAGATAAGAAATAATACAAGTTCTTAACAATACAGTGTGTCACTAGTTAAATGTAGTCCCCCATTCTTGTCTGATTTTTCTTTAATACAGAATAATGACTCACTTGAATTGACCTTTGGTATCTCCCTGAGACTGAAAAAAAACAGGTGTTTTTTTTCCCTGATCATTTAAGGTGATGTTTCTCAAACGCTTCTGATGTATGACCATGAACTACAGTGAGAAATATGCTTTATACTGAGACTCAGGACATACATGCAGGTATAATTATATAACTAAAACCAAAGGCCTCATGAAACATGATCATCCTGTATCTTCTGCAGCTACTCTATTCTATTTATTTTTTAAAGGAAAGGCTAGTTGAGTTTCACTAAGTTGAAATCACAACCATGAATGTGCTTCAAAGCTGCAGTTTGAAAGACACTGGGTTAAGGGACTATTTTCTGGAAGGCCACCCTCCCTCTAGTGTTTGGAATCTTCCAGGAGAAAGTAGTTGGACTCTGAGAATCCATGCCAAAGAGCTTAACCACAACGCCAAAGGCCTCTCTTGCAGTAGGCATTTTTAGCTTTGGGAGGAAGTCTAGTTCACTCCTACCAGCAGGGTTGCTTGTGATGTTTCCCGATGCAAATAGTGATAATGATAGTGATACATACTGAGCAGCTCCAATCTGATGAATAGCACAGACATTGTAAGTTTGGGATTTCAGATTGGGGTATTCTGTCCATAAGGTCTATACAAATATTCCAAAATTCAAAACACTGTAAAATCTGAACAATTGTGGTCCCAAGCATTTTGGATAAGGGATCTCAACCTGAAATGGACACTTAATGAGTCAGGCATATTACATACATTATTAATACAATTTTCATAATAAAGCTCTGCGAAAGATATTATTACTTCCATTTTCTAGATGAGAAGTATCAAGGCTAAGAGGGAAAACTTGCCCATGGTCACATAGCTAGTAAATGATGGATTCAAACTCAGTCGATTTGTAGAATGCAGGTACTCAGTTAACACTACTTGGAAACTATTTTAAAGAGTTGAACTAGCTGGGCATGGTTGTGTAGGCCTGTAATACCAGTACTCAAGAGGCTGAGGCAGGAGGATCGCTATGAGGTTGAGGCTAGTCTGAGCTATACAGGGAGGCCCTGTCTCAAAAAACCAAACCAAAACAAAATCTAAAAAGGACTGGAGGAGAGAGGTGTTATTTTCCTTGCCCCATGAGGGCCCTGAGCCCTACCCATCAGTTACTTTCATGTCTCCTAGCAAGGCTTGGTCTTGTCTCATGGTACTCTGTACAGCTTCTCATGGAGATCAGATGGGAAGAACGAGGCCTAACTGTCCTCCTTGGTGAGCACTGAGAAGAAAGAGGGCATGAAGCGTGGTAACGTGCTGAGGGGGAGAAGTAGAAATACCTGGGGTTAAGTTGTTTACCTGGACAAGTACCATGGAGGGAGGGAGACGGATGAATCCGGTGGACCTCTAATTGCTCTTGCCTGTGTCTGAGTAAATAAAGTCAAGGTGTGCCAGTCATTTGGGGCTCACGAGTCCCCTGGCTCCCCAGATTTTAATGTTTCTGTGTCTCTTTATTTTTCATCCTTGTCACCCATTGGTCAGGTTAGACCTTAGCTCGTAGGCTGGTTCCTACGGCTTCTCTTAGTAGAGCAGCATTTAGTTTACAAGTCTCTGGGAAATAATAAAAATCTCGCATGCTTTACGGAAGTGGAGGTAGATGCTGGGTGTGGTGGCACATGCCTGTAACCCTAGCACTTGAGAGGCTGAGGCAGGAGGGTCTCTGTGAATTTGAGGCCAGTTTGGGCTACAAAGTGAGTTCAAGGCCAACCGGAACTACGTAATAAGATCCTGTCTCAGGAACAAACAAAAACAAGGAGGCAGGAAAAGAAACAGGAGAGAAAAAAATAGAGAGGCACTGATGCATGGGCTTCTGAAGCAGGGCTGGAAAAGGCTGTGTGAAGGGATAAACCCAGGCCCTGGTTATCTGTCATCTCATCACCTGGCTAATACTTCCTAGCTAATTTTCTTTTCTTTTCTTTCTTGGCTTGGGGCTATGGCCTTTGCTACACCCCCAGCCTTTTAAAAAATTATTAAAAAAAATTTTTGAGACAGGATCTTGCTAAGTCAGGAAGTTGCTCAGACTGGGCTTGAACATAATTAAGATCCTCCTGCCTCAGCCTTGCAGAGAGCTGGGAATTCAGGCACGCACCACCACACCCAGCTCCCTGCTCCCATCTTTACCCTTGATAGTCTCCACTAGCTCATCTTTCCAAAGCAGCCCGGGGGTTACTCTCCTACTTCAGGCTTCCTGCAGACATATCCACAATGGAATCCATCCCCTTTTCCTTCTCAGCTGACCCCAGGGTCCACAGGATAAAGTTCTAGCTTGTCAGCTGCCATTCCAGATTGCAGTTGCCCGGCTGCCTCCCCTGCTCCCCTCCGGCTGTTTCCCCTCTGAGCTCAGCCCAGACAGCTTTCTCCCTGTCTCTCTCGCAGAGCTCCTGCCTGGAGTGAACTGCCTCCAACCTGTCCTTCAAGACACAGCCCAGGTCTTTCCTCCTCCCTGTGTTTCCCTCTCATCTCATTCTTTATTTTTGCATCTTTGCTTTTATATTGTCCATTTATAATAGCAAATAATGTAGAATAAATGGCTCATATTTACTGACACCCACTAGATGCCTTCATTCGTTTAAAAACTATTTCTCAAATGGTTCATTTGCAGACACAGGAAATCCCGTCATGCTGAGAGCGAGAGCAGGTGTCACAGCTCCGGATCCACGGTGCAGTAGAGAGCTGTTGCTTTTCACACTAGGCTTCCATACACTTTCTAGGAAATCACCCCAGTGTCCTTGTGGACACCTCTTCCCTTGTCTCAGTCCTTGTGGCCTGAGCAAGGCCGCCTCTCTTCCTTGAGGGAGAGGTAGGCCCTGGACAGGGGCTGGTCAGTGGAAGGACCGCAGCCCCCTTGTCACACAAATCAGCTGAGAGCTGGGGGTGGGATTAAAGTAGGGCAGAGGAGACCAGCGCCAGGTGCTCAGCCCCAGGCCCTACCGCTCACCTACCCAGGGGCTCACCAAGTAGTCCAGCCTGACCTCAAACTTACCATCCTCCTGCCTCAGCCTCCCAAGTGCTGGGGTTACAGGCGTGTGCCACCACACCTGGTGTGTATGACATCTTTTGAGTGCTTAGATCCAGACAATACTGTATGTTGAGCCAATCGATCCCCTTTTGCTTTAGGTCAAACTGTCGAGCAGCTTCTGTAACGCACAGCTCAGAGTTCAAACTAAGAGGTGTGTTCTTCATGGCCCACATGCTGTGCTTCATTGCAAACGAGTAACAGCTGAGAAAAGAGCTTTCCGTCATCCGGCCGGAAGTGGTTCCCCTAACCTGAACTGGCCTAGACTGATTGCTCTTCCAGCTCAGGTTGGCTTGAGGGCCAAGATTAAAGTGAGTCGGCTGGCTTTGTGCGGCTCTAGTCACAGGTGAGCACTGCCTGTGCTCCTGCTTTGAATCCTGTCCGCACTGCCTGGCCTGGTGCTGCGTCTTCCACATGTCCAGGGTGGAGCTTCACAGGCCGGCCTTGTGGTCCACGGAGTCTCCTTGCCGGACCTGCTGGAGAAGAGACAGGAGCCTCGCCCTAGGTGAAACCGGTGGGAATGTGTGTGTATGCCTGCAGTGGACTTGTGCATTCCAAGTGCTTGCTAGTGATTAGGTGCCAAGAGGGAAAGGAAAACTGCCGGTGAGCTTCATTTTAATAATGCCTGGGTGTGGGTGGTGGCCGCTGACTGTGTTCTTTAATGAATTCTTGTAAATGAATCAGCCCATCCATCATTTGACATTATTTAATAAGTGCCAATTAGAAACTAAAGACCAGCTGGGTATGGTGACCCACACCTGTGGTCTCAGCACTTGGGAGGCTGAGGCAGGAGCATCACCTTGAGTTTGAGTTTGCCCCAGCCTGGGGCACATAGTGAGTTCAAGGTCAGCCTGAATTAGAGGGAGATGTGGTCTCAAAAAAACCTAAAAAAAAGAAAAGAAACTAAAGACCAAAACTTTTAATTCATCTTGTACATCCCTAAGCCAGTAGCTGCTTAATAAATGCTTTAGATGATTAATAATGATGTATGGCCTTGACATTATTTCAAGATATAATCAGACAACAAATGCTTGTTTGTCAATGTTACTGGGTGTTTCAGGTCCATGGTTCTGCAAACATCTAAGAGTGAAGTCTGGAATCAAAGAAGTAGGTTAGGAAAGTTTCAAGGCAGGCACTGGAACCACTGAGCTAAATCCCTCGCACCCAAGGTTGGGAAAGTTTTATTGGAAATAAGGAGAAGGAGACTAGCTCCTGGATTTCCAGGAGGGGTCCTGAGTTGGGGTGGCCACATGGTTCTCAATTTATAAAGTAGGGTACAGGAATTGCTTAACTATTTATTTTGGGGGGCGTGAGACAAGGTCTCACTATGTAGTTCAGCCTGGCCTTGAAATCACTATGTAGCAGAGGCTGGCCTTGAGCTTGGGGTCGATCCTCCTGGTTTAGCCTTCTGACTGCTAGGATTACAGGCATGAGCCACCACAACTGGCAAGAACCGCTTAATTGTTTAGGGGTCACCTATCACAGGTGGCTCTGTGGATTTCAGATGGCCAACTGGGGCTCAGGCTCTCCAGTGCAGTTCTTTCACACAGTGTTTCCTGTAACATGGGATCTCAGAAGGAACTGGTTAATTTGCACTGTAAGTTTCCTTGAAATTAAGATCCTCAGGATCTTAGTGGGAAGAAGCTGCACTTCCCTTTAGTAGAGGGTAGGCTGCATTTCATGCTGCCTGAGGAATTCATTTTTTTTCTCCAAAGGTCACCAAAACAATTTTTTTTTCAGTGTTTAATTGGGTGTGCACACAGGCATAACACAGATTTGGATTCATTAAGTCCTCACGCAGAATTATATTCTTCTCATAAAGAAGCCAGTTCCATCCAGGGTCCACTATCTACACACCTATGTTACAGCATTTATATCCAATGTGGTATCTGAAGAAAAGATACGTAGTTTACAGAAAGATTAAAAATTCAAGTCACACAAAACTCAAAAACTGTATTAAAACTTTGAATATAAAACTCAGATCCACTTGGAATGACTAAAGAATGGAAGTTGTGTATCCGCCTGTGTTAAAACTGGTCAACGTAATGAAATTTGTTACCGATAAAATGCATTCATTTATTCGATGTGAGTTATCTAATTTTAACAATATGGCACCCTAAAAATCAAACTTACTTTCATGAGGCACTTTTGTTAGTGATGAAGCCAAGAGAACAGATTTGCGGCACACTAATGCAAGCGCTTTCCTTCAGTGAGTCGAGGGATATACTATGCAGGACGTTGCAACAGAGGCCTGCTCATTTGTATACAACTATCCAATATACTCTTAAATACATGTACGTGTTCTTTTGGCTGTAGTAATGCACTGCAAAGCAATCTCACAGTGCAAGATGATGAAAGGAGCCCCAATGAAGGCTGCATAATAACAATTCTGGTACAAGACAATATTTACAGCGTTACTGGAGCGTGTAACAGTGGCTCTGTGTCTATCAGGTGGACGTGCCCCAGGTTAGAGACAGGGACGAAGCTAGGCCTGACCGCCAGGGGCTTGGGACGGTTCGTGAGGAGGGGCATCGGTGGCGGAACTGGCACTGGGGCTCGCGCTCTGGAAGCCTTCCCCGTGGCCTTGGTCTGGTGACTGGCGGTGTGGAAAGAAGGGGCTGAGGGGCGGAAGCCGAGGAACTGGAGGAACTGCCGGGGGCGTGGCACGGCTGTTTCCACTGCGCCGGGGGAGCTCCATCTGGGGGTCCACGGCCGGCCTGCGGCTGAGGTCCCTCGCACTGGTGGGCAGGCGCTCGCGGGCCAGCCAGTCTGAGATGGACAGGTCTTGCGCCAAGCACTTGGGTTTTAGCTGATTCATCGCCGCCGACAGTTCAGTCTCTCTCTCCTGGGCCTTCCAGAAGGTCAGGACACTGAGTTCAGAGGCGTCTCTCTGCCCGTCCAGTGTGTGCCTGCGCTTGATGTTTTTCCTTTTAGCACTCCCGGGGTTTGTTTTTTGATTCCCCACTCCAAACATATCGTCAGCAGGCGCTCTGGGCCTCAGTTTTAACCGATCTGCTATTTTTGCTTTCCAGTTGGGCTCCTGCTTTTACGAGTCATTTCTGGAAGAATTCATTTTTTGTCCGAAGTCCTAGTTCATTGTCTATTTCTTTCTTTTTTTTTCTCGAAATAAGAACTTACTATGTAGCCCAAGCTGGCCTCAAAGTCATGGTGATCCTCCTGCCTCAGCCTCCTGAGTGCTGGGATTACAGGCCTGTGGTACCATGCTCGGCTCACTGTCTAGTCTTAATTTTTATCAGCGTGGCCACTCCCCTGTATCTCAGGCCCTTCCACTAGCTGGCTGCCCTGCTCATAAGCTAACTGAACTATCTTCCATAACAATATAGGCCTCATTGCCACTTTTACTTCAAGGAACGAACTAAGCCAATATTCATAAGCTACAGGTAGGAGTCTTGGATCCCAGTACAATATTCATCCCCACCCATTTTAAAGAATGGCCAAATATTTCTAAGCTAGTAGTAGGAATATTTTTTCTTCCCAAATTTAGCAATGAATTCTTGGAATAGTGTCAGTCTCAAAAGTCAGAGATTGGGGAATGATTTTAAATGCCTTTAGCAGAACAGGTATTCCTTGAACTGATCACTGCCTCACCGTAAGTGTCTCGAGGCTGCCTGAGATGACTTCCTGTGCTGAATTTAGCCTGGCTCGGGCGACACGGGGCACAGGCTGGGCTCAGCCAGGCTGAGCTCCTCCAGATGAAAGTGTCTATTTTTGGATCTGCTTCTGCCTGGAGAATCCTAGGGACATTTTAGGTGCCCCCTCCCCTTTAGTTAAGACCTTGTGTAGTAAAATAATAACATAATTTCACTGATGTTCTGTGACAGAGCCTGGGGTTTTGAAAACTCTTGACGCCTGGAGCCCACCTCTAGAGATTCTGAATGATGCAGTCTAGGGTATTCCTTAAAAAATCTTCCATGTATTTAAAATGTGCTGCGGTTGTATGATTGGATCAGGCCCATGGGGAACGAAAGGCTAAATCCAACCTTTGTTCTTTATTTAAACGGGTCATCACTGCCTAGAATTGACTCTTTTTTTGTGGTGCTGGAGATTGAACTCAGGGTCTTTGCACTGAGCTACATTCCCAGCTTTTTTGGGGGAAGGTGGGAGGTTGAGACAGGATCTTACTATGTAGTTCAGCCTGGCCTTGAACTCACTATGTAGCCCAGGCTGGCTCCAAAATTTTATGATCTTCTTTCCTCAGCCTCTCAAGTGCTGGATTACAGGTGTGCACCACCAGGCTGGGCTCTTGCATGTTTTTTGAATTGTCATGGAGGAGGGGGGAGTCAAAATCTGTATCTCACCAGCTGTGAGTTCAAGGCCAGCTTGGGCTGCATAGAGAGACCTTGTCTCAAAATAAACAAAAAACTACTGCACATCTTGGCTGCTGTGTGGGATCGGTACAAACCTGAATGAGATTCTGTGTAGTGCTGATGGCAGTGGTGAGGAGTCACTTTGTAAACCAGGATTCAAAATGGCGCAGGACACAACTGCCAGGGGCCAGCAGGTAAGCGCTGGTGGCCACAGACAGAAGTCAGGACAAGGGACAGGAGGGACCGGGGCAAGGCTGGGCTCTGTCTCAATGGGCTACACTCCCCCAGCTCTGACTGGTTATTGCCAAATGAATCATTTTTTGATGTTGCCAGAGCTCTTTTCTTTTTGGGGGTGGTGTTAGAAGACACACATTCAGATTAGTGTGCAGAATCTCTCAATTTTAAGAACATTGAATGCCAAGAAGTACATTTGAAAATTAGACTCATGAAAAAAAAATTAGACTCATAGACCATCATTTTGAGAATTCAAAAACTATATGTAGGTGAGATCTATTTAAAGTTAAGTTTTTACTTTCTTTAGCAGTATCTCCCTTTCTATATCTTATTTTTATTCTCATTGGATTGTTGGCCTCTTGACTACTTGGCTAGAGAAGAAGAGGAACTGGAGACCATGCCAGCTTATTCTTTTGGAGTTTCCAAAGCTTCAGGCTTCAAGGAGTTGAAATGCAAGGCAAAACAAAACAAAAACAAAAACAAACGTGGAGACAGGGGGGCGGCGGGGGGGGGGGTGCTAGGCAGGGAAGATGCCCATCAAAGCTAAGCTTGAGCGAGGTGTGGTGGTGCACATCTGTACTCTCAGCACTCCCACTCTAGAGGCTGAGGCAGGAGGGTTGCCATGAGTTCAAGGCCAGCCTAGGCTACGTAGTGAGCTCAAGGCCAGCCTGGACTATATAGCGAGACCCTGTCTCAAAACAAAACAATAAAAAAAGCTAAGCTTGGAGGCTTATCTGCTGTCTTATTTTTGAGTTTGTGAAACCTCTGGGCTCAGCAGGTGGGCCAGAGTTGGAGTCCATGGAGTCTGTTTGGAGCCAGAACAGGGGAGGCGGTTTCGTGGAGGAACTGGGCTGGGGACCGAAATCCTGGTACACGGTGGCCCTGCTGTGTGCAATGAGCTGCATCAAAGGCAGCACAGGGAGATGAGAGTGGTGGTGCGTGCCTGTCCTCCAAGCTCCTAGCGAGGCTGAGGCAGGAAGATTGTGAGTCCACGGCCAACCTGGGCAATTTCTTGAGACTTTGTCTCAAAATCCAAAGGGCTCATGGTGTAGCTCTGTGGTAGAGTGCTTGCCTAGCTAGAATGCACAAGGCTCTGGGTTCATTCCTAAACCCACAGAAACAGAACAAAACACAACACCAACACCAACCTCCACACACAACTTAGCACAAGGTAGAATGTTTAAGCTGAGGGATAGGAGGGCAGCTGAGAGGCACTTGGACATCTGGAAATCACTGTGAGAGAGGAGGCAGTACTAGCAGTCAGGTTGGAGTAAGGCAGCTTTTCAGAGAGGCTCCTAGGCCTGCAATCCCAGCACTGGAAGCGGAGGCAGGTGGATTGCCATGAGTTCAAGGTCATCCTGGGCTACATAGTGAGTTAAAGGCTAGCCTGGACTACCTAGCGAGACCCTGCCAGTAAATAAATAAATAAATAAATAAATAAGCTCCCAGAAGCTGCGAGATTTGGGGATGAAATTTTGGCTGTGGAGCCTGTGGCTATACTTGCAATGCAGCTTCCTCAGTTTTGGACTTGAGGGTATGGCAGAGAAGAAGGAAATCTGAGGAAAGGGCAGAAAGCCATCCTTTGGGCACAAATATCCTTATAAAGTCCAGAAGCGATAAGAGATGCTACTGAGACTCCAGGATGCTACACGGATTTATGTGGACACCGCTGTGCAGCGCCAAGTTTGTTTTCTCACACTTTCTTGGAAAGATTCCCCAGGCCTTTCTCTTCTTCATTGTACAAAACAGCTTGTGATACCCTCTGAGGTGTGGAGAACAGAATTCCTCAAACAAAAAACCAAAGGAAAAATAAAGATCAATTTCTTCAGACTGAGGATATGGTAGCGTCTCAGTATCTAGAGATAAATAGCAAACAGAAACAAGAACTGTGTCAAATCCTTTCACAGAGCTAATGTAGTATGCGTGGTCCCACCCAGGTTTCTGGGTTTGGTGGATCTGTCTTTTTTGGGTTTTTTAAAAGTAGGACACATCTTTTTCCTACCAAGACTTCTTCCCCAAGGGCTGGAGATGTAGCTCAACACCACCACACCTGCCTGGCAAGCGCGAGGTCCTGAGTTTGATCCCCAGTACTGGAAAAACAAACGAAAAAGATTTCTCCCCCTAGATGGAGGAAGTCTGGAGTGCGTGAAATGTGAGCCATTCCTGCCATCATTTGTCTTTCCTCTTGACACACTCTCAACTTGCTTTTCCAGTCTTGTGCTGGAAGTCAGTAGACTCCTGCAATATTGGAGGAGGAAGGGAATGTGGACATTTTCAGTTCTGTTCTCTGCAGGTTGTAGACAGGCAACCGAGGCCCAGGGCCACACGGTCAAGCAGTGTTGCTGTGACATTTCAGTCTCATCCAGCATCTAATCATTCTTCTTTCTTCTCCACAGACTCTCACTGGGGCTCACTGGGGCTCTGGGCCCCCTCCATCCCTATTGTTTCTCAGGAGAAGCTGCCCTCACTCCCCCTCCAGGGCAGATCCTGTGTCCCACTTGGTCTGTGCCAGTACATGGCGTTCTCCTGGCAAGGCTAGTGACCCTGTGGTGAGTCCATGACCTGGGCTGGCCCAGTCAGATTGAGGGGAGGACTCATCTCTCATTCCTGGGGAGAAATCGCTTTGCCTGCCCTCCATGTAATCCCCAGTTCTACAGGAAGCCTCTGTGTGATGCAGGCATCTGAGCAGCCCACCTCTCCTGCATAAAACACCCTTCTCACTCCCCTGCCCAATGGCCTCGAAGTGCCCCGCAGCCTGGTGATCTGGACAAAGTGACCTTTCCTAACGTTCTAGGCCACAGAGCTGGTGATTAGCTGTAGGATGGCACTGATTAACCTCTGTGGCTCGGTCTTTGGCAATTGGACTTTATTCGCGTCCCCAGGGGTACACATGGCTGGTGAGACAGGAGAGGAAGAAATTCCCTGAAACAGACAAGATATTTTAGTTACAAGGGACAGATGATGCAACTCAAGCTGCCTAAATAGACAAAAATATATAGGCTCAGGCTGAGAGTGTAGCCCAGTGGTAGAGTACACGCTCAGCGTGTGCGAAGCCCTGGATTCCGTGCTCAGCACCGCGGTGGTAGAGGAATGTACAGCATCCAGTAAATAAAGTTTACTCAGGCATGTGACTCAGTACAGAGGTTCACACAAGGTCACTAGGACCCGCCCACAGTCACTTCTTGACTTCCCTTTGTACACAGTGGCTTTTGTCCTCCTATTCCAAACAGGGGTGGGGGCAGGCTGGCAGCCACACTCCTGACAGACCTCGGATGCTCCAGGCCAGTGGAAGAGAGGCGGAAGCCCTCCCGTCTCCGTCTCCGCTGCACATCTCCCGCCCACACGGGTTGGGTCCCAGGCTCATTCTGAACCACCCAGTACCTGAATGGTCCACATCTGACTCGGGCTGAGTGTGGACTGGGGACTGGCAGTGGGTTCCCAGAGGAAAATCACTGTTCTGTTACCCAGGAGACAGGTGAGCAGGTGCTGGCTCAGTCCAACTCAGTACATACAAGCTTTTCTAAATGTGTAGGGGCTTTTTATTTTTCCTCTCTCTCCTATTGGGCAAAGAGCAGAGAATTTTAGTCCTGGCTGATATTTTAGTCCCTGCTCTACAACTGTTGCATGGGAGAGAAAACCTGGATCCTATTTCACCCTTGTGTTGCTGTCAGGTTTGAATGAGACTCTGTATAGGAAAGTACTCTGTAATATGAAGGGCTACCCAGCACTTGGGAAGCTGAGGCAGGAGGATCGCCATGAGTCCGAAGCTGGCCTGGTCTACATCGTGAGTTCAAGACCAACCTGAACTACACAGCAAGATGCTGTCTCAACAAAACAAAATTGTGAAGGGCTACACAAAAATGAAGGATTGTTACTATTGCTATTTTTACTATTATTATCTTTTCCTAATGTCTCCCACTCCTGCTCTGACTATGCAGCAAGGCGCTTTCCCATAAGACACGAAGAATGAATGTGGCCTCACAGCGAGAACCCGGCCAGGGCTGCCGTGAGCACATGTGGCATCTTTGTTAGACTAGAAATGGACTGCTCCCTCCACCTCTGGAGAGTGCAGTCCTCGGGAAACGTGGTGTAGCAATTGGATAGCATCTTTGTGTAGAGAAAAAGTCACCCATTCTTCCAGGCAGACCCCTGCATCCTAGGATGCACAGCACGCTGAATGGTTGGTATGCGCTGGAGGCTGCTGCTGCTTCTGCCTGAGCTGAGCAGTGGGGCAGTGGGGCTGGGGCTCCGTGAAGTACACAACCCAAACAGCTGTACTCTGTAGTTATGATGTGAGTGATGGACCATCTAGTGGGTTGAACTCTTGAAGTCATACTTCCCACTGTTCTGACAAAGTTATTCTAACCCTCCAGGACCATTTACTACTATCCCTTCTTCGAGGCTTTTCACTCCCTGCTGACAGCAGCAGTCTGGCTGCCTCTGTCAGTTAACTACCTACTAGCCAGTGATTGAGACCATGCTGGCCTTTCCAGGTATGAACTGCGTATCATTCCAGCTGCAAGGCAGAGAATCATTCCTGTTTTACTGTGTTGCCTGGTGATGTTGCAGAGGACAGCTAACCCTTCCAAATGAACACAGGGCACTGGTTACCCACCACTGGGTACTGCTGGAGAGTCAGATGCTCATTTCTCCAAGTTGCCCAGCAAAGGCAAGGAAAAGCACCCTTTGTCTAGATGGACCCCCACTGATGGCCATGCTAACTCCTGGCAACAGCAGCTCCAGAGGGAACTGTGTGAATGTCCAGCCAGCCTCTGGGGAGCCAAGGGTATGGTGCAGCAACCTTTATGCTCCTCCACCAGAGTTTTAGATTCTTAAAAGACTTCTGACTCTTCTATAACACAGGAGCCAAAAGTCACTTGCGATGCTGTGTTGTGCCCAGGTTATCCCTTTTGCTTGACCCTTGGGGTTTTTTGAATCATGTGAAATGCACAGCTATGAAAGAAACTTTGCAAAATGATTTTAGCCAGGACCAACCAGTCATGAGTCACCACATCAGTGTTGGTATTATTTTGTTTGTTTGTTTTTTGAGATGAGATCTTACTGTTTCCCAGGCTGGTTTTGAACTTTTGGGTTCAAGTCGTCTTCCTGCCTCAGTCTCCTGAGTAGCTGGGACTACAAGTATGTGCCACTGCCCCTGGCCAACACTGGTGTAAATGAATTGAATCTCTGTTTAGAGGTCTCTCCGGCCTAGAAAACACCTTTGCTGGACACTGTTGTTGGTAGCTTACCTGTCTTCTTTACACAGAAAATACTTTTTCTGCTGCCTTGGCTCTCATTTCCTCACTATCTACTTGCTTTTTACTTCCTTCGAGGTGGCTGGTTTGTCTGCTAGCCCATTCCTTACTCCCGTCCATTCTCTGCCCACTCTTACCTCTTTTTGTAATACTGGTGGTTGAACCCAAGGCCTTTGAACTGAGTTATGTCCCCAGCCCTTTATTTTTTTGTTTGTTTAGAGACAGGGTCTCACCAAGTTGCTAAGTTGCCTAGGCAGGACTCAACCCTGTGGGCCTCCTGCCTCAGCCTCCTAGAGTGCTAAGATTAAAGGTGCACATCCCCACACCTGCCTCTATACCCTTTTTTTCCCCACTAGGATCCCCTACCTCAGGGATTCATCCTGTGGGAGGCAGGAGACTGGCAAGTAAGAGGACGGAGAGGCAGGGTGTTGCTCCCTCTGACCCTCTATTTCAGGCATGCTGTGGCCCCATGCCCTCCCTGGAGAGGAAGGAGGCCTCTGTGGCTGCAGAATTGCCACCCCCTCTCCTGTCCCTTCAGGCTCAGACATGGAAACAGCTTCCTGCCACCACAAGTCTCTGAGTGTCTCGTTATCTCCTGCTGGTTCTCTCAGTGCTGTCTGTACCACATATAGTCCCTTTGTTAAATTCTTCTCAGTTCCATCCTTTGGATCTGTCTCCTGCCTGGATGCCACTGTGTGCATCCTCCTCTGCTGTTTGCAAGTGGTTCCCTGGAGGGACATCAGGGCATCCAGAATGGAACCCAAGGAAATGTCCCAGCTGTGTTCTCCTTAGCCATTCTACCCAAGTTACTTCTTCCTCCTTATCCTCTCTACTCCTTTAGTCTCCTAGGTGTGGTTCCATCTGCCTTTTCTCCCAGCTTTCCACTCATTCTCTACTGTCTTGGTTACCTTCCCATCGCTGAGACATAACACCTGACACCTACAATTTAAAGGAGGACGGGCTTTGGTTCTCGTTTGCAGTCTGTGGTTGGCTGGCTCCAAGGCAGGAAGGGCAAAGTGGGAGGGTCTGGTGGAGAGAAGCTGTTCGTGTCATAGTGGTCAGGAAGCAGAGACAGGAGGAGCCAGGTCATGGCCCCATGACATCCTTCTAACCACCTCCTAACAGCACATTCAGCTATGGATTCATCAGTGGGTGGATCCACTGATGAGTGTAGCGCCCCCTACATGGATCGCCTTCTGAAAGCCCCACGTCTGAGCACGTGAGGCTTTGGGGGAGATTCTAGATCTAAACCATAATAAGCACTATTACAATTGGGCCTCTCCTCTCCATTCCATCTTGCTCCATTTGAATCACACATAAAAAACAACAACAAGCAAAAACCTTGCTAAGACACTTGGAAGCAGTGTGTGAGGCAGTCAAACTTGGTCGAGGTGGGCTCTGGATGTCTCCACTGACTCCTCTTGCTGAACTCTCCACCCTCCTCCACCATGCTTGGAGCCCTGGGAGTCATGGGTGCATCAAAGGTTTCACTCGACCTCTTCAGCCAGTCAGGGAGCACTGGATGAACACACAGGGCAGGGAAACAAGAGGCTTCGGTATGTATTACTCATCCAGATGGGCAGACACTGCTGTGTTCCTCTCTAGAGACTATGGGGCATCTCCGATGGCTACAGCAACTCTGACCCCTTTGGGCCTACAGATGCTAGTGCCTCCATACTTCTGGCCCTGAGGGTTCTTCTTCACCTACCCACCACTTTGTACATAGTCCTGCCTAGGGCACTCTTTTAAATGAACCCCCTTTGGGGTGTCATCTACTTCTCCACGAGTTCTGACTGGTTCTAGGGCCACAATTACTGCCTTCAGTCAAGATCTGCAGGTTCCCTTTCCTATCACTGGGAACTTCCCTTGCTTTCCACTCATTTCAGTTCATTACAACTTTGCCTAAAGAAGTTAAAAATTTCATCTCGTATTTGATTTAATGCTCATTTCCTCTCCATGCTCTAGCAGAGGAACCAGCTGAGGCAGGAAGCTCACGAGTTCAAAGCCAGCTTGGACTACATAGTGAACCCCCCCCCCAAAAAAACCCCCAAAACCAAAACAAACAACTAAGCTGAGTATGGTGGTGTCTGTAATCCCAGCACGCCAGGAGACTGAGGCAGGAGGATTGCAAGTTGGAGCCCAGCCTGAGTAATTTAGTGACTTAGGGAGACCCTGTCTCAAAATAAAAAATTAAAAAGGGCTAGGGATGTATCCCAGTGCACAGGTCCTGGGTTCAATCCGTAGTGCTGAAAAACAAAACAAAACCAACCAAACTACCAGATGTGCAAACAAAAACTCCCAAAGCATCAACAACAAAACAAACCGCATGAAAAAAGCACAGGGACCTGTGGAGGACAACGCAGTGTACTCTTTTTACAACCTGGCCCCTCCACAGGCATCTCTTGTACACTGGGAGAACAGGAGGCAGGAGAAAAGCACATACTCAATTTGTTACTAGCTACTGAAATAGTTTTTGTCTTGCTTTTCAATGACTAACACTGAGGCCCCACCCATCAAAGCTGCCTGGGGGCGACAGCCCAGAATGGGGTAGATGATGCTGGGGGAAATGAACCACCTCCGATTTTTATACAACTTAGAGCAACACAGGTAACTTCTTGTTTATGCCACACACACACTGCAGATCAGCAGGAGCTCTGCTTGCCACTCACTCAGGCACTCAGGCTCACAGGACAGATGTACAGCCGCTGGAATGCTGGGGTGGGGAGAACACTAACTTGCATTCCATTGGCCAGAACTAGTCATGTGGCCTCACCCACAAGGAAGGGAACCCGGAAGCGCAGTTTCACATGTGCCCTGAAGGGGGCGCTCTGGAAATATTTGGGAACAATGTTGATGACCGCCGGTGGATGTGAGCGATGTCTTCAGGAGTTCAGCCTGGCCTCGTTCTGAGGCACCGGAGCTCCTGTGCCAGCGTGAAGGCCCCTGTCCCACCCCTCATGTTGCTGGAAATCCCCTCCATGCCTGGCTGTGGGATCTCCACTCCTTGTTAGGTGGTCCTTGGGTCACCACTGACAAGATGGCTGATGCCCGGCTATTATATTTATTTATTTTAAGAAAATGCTTGTGGCAAAATACATTTAACATGAAATTTACCAGTTCAGTCATTTGAAAGTGTGCGATTCAGTGGCATGCTGTCCATTGCTAGTGTTCTGCAGATATCCTCATTACCCAGTTTCAGAGTGTTTTCAGTGCCTCAGAAGAAAACTGTACCGTTAAGCAGTCACCCCACCCCAACCCTGGCAACTGCTCATCTGATTTCTCTCTATGGAGCTGCCTCTTCTGGATACTTCACATCAGTGCCTACATAGGATGTGTGGTCTCTTTTGTCTTTAAGCTCAGCTACTGTTTGAGGTGTCCTTGTGCCAAGTGGTGGCAGTGCGGCAGCCCCTAGGACCCCTCTCCCCACCTGCTGTTCTTGCACATTCCCTTCTTCCTGGCTCAGAAGGAGCTCAGAGCCCTGCTGCCCTGTCAGGGACTGGGTTGCCTGGCTCCCTTTCTCTCCGAGCCTCAGGCTCCAGGGGTGGCTCTCTCACAGTCCGTCTCTGACCCTGGTGACACTGACCTGGGGACAGGATGGGGCAGCATTCCAGCTACCCAGAGGAGGGAAAGCCAATGCCCGTCCTCCTCAGCATGCCCTCTCAAGAGAGGAGCTGAGGTAGCTTGAGATGGTGACCTTTACAGTGGAACCACAGGGAGCAAGGCTGGGGAGTGTGCCATCTGACCCACTTTTTATCTTTTATTTTTTTCTGTATTCTTCACAATACAAGTAAGTTCTTTAGCTACTATTGTTTGCAGCTCTGGCCCAAGTACCAACCTGGGACAAGAAAGGCCCTATTTGACTTTTTCTTTTTTGGCTATACTGGGGATTGAACCCAGGATCTTGGGATTGAACCCAGAGCCTTTGCACTTGGCTACATCCCCACCGATTTTATGTATTTTATTTTTTTGGTACCAAGGATCGAACTCGGGACATTGCGCTTTCGAGGCAGGCATAAATCCCCGGCTCCCCGCCCCTTTTTTAAAATTTATTTTTTATTTTGGGACAGGATCTTGCTAAGCTATCTAGAGTGTGCTCAAACTCACGATCTTCCTGCCTCAGCCTCCCAGAGTGTTAGGATAACAGGAGTTGGCCTCTGTGCCCAGCTTGACATTTTCTTATCCTGTGCATCGTTTTGATAATGTTTCTTTCCTGCTCCATGACTTTTCCTGTCTCTGTACTAGGAATGAGATAAATCCCCAACCCTTGTCCTGTCATTCCTCTTGACAAACTAGCTCCCCTGTAGCTTCCTAGCTTCCTCTGTCACCACCCCCAGCAGAGTCTCTGTCCCCTGCAGACTGGCCTGCAAGCTCCCTGCTCCCAGCAGGGCCTTGGAGAAGCAGGCCGAGGCCTTGAGGACAGATAGTCACTCCGTGCCACAGTGTGGGCTTCACCTCTGGTTCGCTGGTCAGGCTGGGAAGCCTCCATGGGGCCTTGGTGGGCTGCACAGTCCACCCACACCTGTGGTGACCAGCAGGGTCTCCGTCCAGGACAGCTGAGTGGGGCAGTCACTGCCCCTGCCCACGACATCCTGGGTGGTGAGTCGAGTCCAGCTCCACTCTGCTTGGCCCCCAGCCGCTGCAGGGAGGGGTGGCCTGTGTCATGTTGGTGTTGCCATGCACCACTTCATTCTGTCACACCCCATCACTTGGCATTTCCGGGAGGAACACAGAGATCCATGCTCTGGCAGAATGTTCGTCTTTGCCCCTGTGGCTGAGGGTGGCATCACAGGAGCGGCTCACTCCTGGCCTGAGGGGAGGGAGCCCTGGTGGCTGCTGTCCCCATGGTAGACAGAAACCCTGGACCCTCTGCCTCAGCCCCCCGAAACCTGACGGTAGGTCAGCTGCAGCATCTCATCATCGAGTCATCTCTGGCTGTGCTCCCTCCCCTGTCCTGTGAGCAGAGCTGCACTGCACTGGCAGCAGTGTCCCGGGAAGGACCCTTGTTCAGGGTCGTCAGTGAGGGAAGCTGCGGGTGTCTCAGCCCACAGGTGGCTGGGCTGTGCTTAGGGAAGAGGACGATCAGGCCATCCCAGGCCCTCTCACCCCTCCCTCCCCTCAGAGCCATCTGGGCTGGCCCCTGCTGGGCCCTCCTGGCCACCCCATCACACTCAAACACAGCTTTCCGTGCAGTGAAGACAAGGTGTAAGTTATTGTTTGAATCAAGGAACCATGTTCCCTATGTACATTTTAAAAAGAAATGTCTCCAAATTGTATGGGAATGAAACTTGTTTGAAAGGTAGGGGAAAAAAAATCAAAAGGGCCAGGGGAGCGTGGGTGGGTATCTCTGGGTTCAGTCCCCAGGACTACACACACAAAAGGAGGCAGCCCAGGTCAGACTGTCTGCCTTGTAACTCTGCTGTTAGGTGCTGTGCTTGTCTCGAATTTTTTTGTCTCTGGTTTAGTTTGTTTCTGTGGGAGGGGCTGGCTTTTCCTCAGGGAAATTATTCCAGGCCCTGGAGAAACGCCCAGCGGGACAGAGCTGCTGATGCAATGCAGCTGACCTTTCTCACAGTGGCTGGAACCACCCTTGTTCCAGAAGTTCCGCTTGGCTAGGCAGGAAGAGGCCATGTCTCCTTTTGGGGTCCTCACTAGGCCTTCCTAACTCAGGTCACCTCACAGCCTTGTTTTGAGGCATTCTGACTTGCTCCCCTGAAAATGAAGGCAAATGCTATAGGTCCAAGCCACCAGGAAAGTTGTGACAGTGGGAGTGGTGGCACATGCCTTGTAAACCCAGTACTCTGGGAGGCTGAAGCAGGAGGATCCCATTTGAGCTCAGCCTGGGCAATTCAGAGACTTAACAAGAGCCTGTCTCAGCATAAAGGAGCTCGGTGTTCCCTAGGCTCCATCCCCAGTACTTGGGAGTGGGGGTTCACACGTTTGTGTGTGTGTCTATGTGTAGGAGTAAAGAAAAAGAAAAGAAAAAGTTGTAGCACTTGCGCTTCAGGTCAACAGCGGTGTAGGGGCTAGGATGTGGCCCAGTGGTAGAGCGCATGCCCAGCGTGTGTGAGCATTCGCTTCCCAGCACCGCGCATGCGCAGAGATTGGTGGCTCTCATTGCCTTAGGATAAATAAATAGTGCAATCAGGGTTTCGGTGCTTATTGCAGAGGGTACATGCCTCATAAACTCTCTCATCCTTCCCTGAGGGCCTCGTTGCTGGGGAGAAGGAAAGGACCGTATGTTGGACCCATTGTTCCCATCCTATTGCCAGGTCCCAAGTGTGCCTCTCAGGATGCTGGTCCTGGGATGACCCTGCCTTTTAGTGTCCTTTGTAAGTGGGGCTCTCTCTTCACAGGTTTTCCATCAGAACTCTGATAATATTTATTATGTGATTGGAAATAAGAGATTCTAGATGATTCACCATGTTGGTGAGTAATAGGAAGCCCACAATGGCACCGTTTGGCATGCATGGTGACACCTGTCCCCATGCCCATGGTGGATATGACTACTCCATTTTGTCCCCTGAGCCTTGCTGAGGCCTACACTAATTTTTTTTTTTAGTAGTGGTGGTAATTGAACTCAGGGCTTTCACACAGAGCTACATCCCCTGTGCATATTTTTGATTTCTTATTTTCAGACAAGGTCTCCTAATTCAGTAGAGCCCAGCTGGGGTTGAATTTGGGATCATTCTGCCTCAGCCTTCCAGAGTGCTGGGATTACAGACATGTGCCATGGCACCTGGCTGAAATAATCTTCCAACACTACTTCAGGCAGCCACTACCAACCAATTGAATATGGCCAGTGAGAGGAAATCTGTTTGTTATCCCTCCCCTTGAGTCTTTCTGGAGGGCATTGGGAATCCTGGTTGAGATGAGATATGAGAAGATGTGGGCAGGCCACTAAAGTGGACCCTAAAGTAGCATGAGAGCTGAGAATCCTGTTTGGGGATTTAACCCAAGTTTCCTCTTCATTTTCCTCTACCTTTTCTGAGTGCTTTTATTCTCTTGGTGAATGAGTGACTGAGCAAAAGTGCAGAGAGAAAGGTAAGAGTTGAAAGCGACTGTTGGAACTGCTGGCAGACATGGTGATTTGAAGGGGAGAAAAGCTGAATCCGTGGAGTTTCCAGAACACAGCTCCTAAGGGGACTCAGGGCTTAGAGAATATGATGGGCAGAGCCAAGAACGGAAACAGCTGATGGGGGAAAGCTGTCCTAGAGGGAAGTTGGAGCAGGGAGGAGGAATCCTATGGTCTGGGCGAGGGGTGATGGGAAATTTGGGGGCAGAGGGGACCTGATAGTGGTGTGGATGAGGTACAGAGGCTGTGGACATGAAGGTTCCCGAAAAACATGGCAGAGGACAGCATGGAGGTGACTCCAAGGGCCCCGTGATCCACTCCCGCTTCCTGTGCCATCTTGGGAGCCTCCCAGAGAGGGAACCTGCAGGGATCCCAAATTTCCCGAGGTTTAGCTCTGCCACTGAGCAGAATGAGAGCTGAGAGGGAACTTGTGTTAAATGGCAGGAAAGTAGCGAAGGGTCCGTGTGGGGCACATTTGCTGGTATTCGTCTCCCCTGCACATAGATGTGATCCAAAATGTGACAATGAGGCGGCGTGATCTGCTCTTTGTTGTGGCCTGTGGTACAGAGCACTGCAAGGCCCCCATGTCTGGAAGCCCAGTGTGGACCTGCTCAGTGTCCTTTAGGAAGGATCTGCCTTCTCTAGAGAAGGTCCAGAGAGGGTAGTCTTGAGAGATGAGGCGATGTGGCAGGGCAGCTCCTACATCCGCTGTGGCTGTGAGGCTAGGATTCTGGCCTGAAATGGGCACAGCTGGTTCAAGGTAAGAGGGTTTTTTCGTTTGTTTGGTTTGTTTTGTTTTCTTCAGGGGGGTGTGGTGATTGAATCTAGGGCCTTCACACTGAGCTATATACATCCTTACTCTTTTTTACTTTTTCATTTTGAGGCAGCATAGTTAAGTCACTAAATTGCCCAGGCTGGACACAAGCTTGCCATCCTCCAGGCTCAGCCTCCCAGAATGTTGGGATATAAGCATGTGCTCCTACACCTGCTGAGAGATTTGATCGAAGCTAGCACTGGGGGGGTCATAAAATAGTACCCCAAGCCCCTGACCCGGCGCATTGAGTGGTGCGTACTTGTAAACCTAGCCACTGGCCTTTTCTATCAAAAGATATAAACAGGAGCAAGTTCATCTTAAACTCTGGTTCACCCCAGGCAGCCACCCCACCCCTTACACAGAGTTACAGAGAATGGCTGGTGACTGAACTAGACTTTCAGGGAATCCACAGGGTGTCTCTAACCTTATCCCACACGGCCCTGGCTCCAAACCCCTTTCTCTCCCTAAGGCAATGTGAGGCTTCCTCACAGCCCGGTCCCAAGTGGGATTCAGTTGCCCCGAGATCTCGTTAACCAGGAAAGACTAACACCCAGCATGGAGAGACTGAGGGTCCTCACTTTTGGGACACCCTGGCCAGGCACACTTCCTCTTCTTTTGAAGACAGCTCCTAAGGGATTCCCTGACCGACTTCATCTCCTTCACAAGACAGCTTTGTTGGTTTGTGTTCTTCCCTCAGTGCTTCCTTCAGAACACCCCACACCCTTCCCCATCCAGGGTTCTGTCCTTCTCCATAGCTTAGGAAATTATTTAAGGCTGAGCCATCTGACACCTCTGGGAGGCTCATACTTTGTGTGTGACTCCCACACTGTGAGTGTCTCCCCCTGTGCCTGTTAATTAAGTTGTGTGCCTCTTCTGCTACTCAATCTGGCTGTTGTCAGTTCATTCTGGTGAAGCTTTAGAGGACCAAGGGAAAGTTTTCTTTTTCGCTGCTAACCTGGCAAGGATGAAGGTTGGGCCCAGTGAATTGTTCATGAAGTCCTCGAGCACTGTTAATTAGGGTGAGCCCCTCAATCCCACGAGACATATGGCAATATCCGAACACATACTGGGTTTCACAACGGGAGAGCAGGAAGAGAATGAGATGCTGTTGTCATCAAATGGCCAGAAGCCAGGGATGCTGCCACACTGTACGATGCACAGGATGGCTGGGCTGCATGGTGTTGGAGGGAAGAAAAGACGTCATGACTCAGTGAAGATGAGACATCTCTGGGGCTGGTAATGGTCTAATAATACATAGGCTGGAAATACAATTTTTTTCCTGTGATGCTGAGGATTGAATCCAGGTATATGAGGCTTTACCACAGATCTATACCCTGTAGCCCTGGAAATGTAAATATGCAAATTAAAGAAAATTTTTTGAGATGGGGTCTCTATGCTCAGCCCAGGTGGTTTCAAACTCACAATCTTCCTGCAATGCTACTACTCCAGAGGATGAGGCAGGAGGATTGCCAGGATTTTGAGGCCAGCCTGGACTAGATAGGGAGAGCTCATCTCAAATAACAAACATGCATCACAAAAAGACTTCTCTGGTCTGCAGTGCTAAGGTTGAACTCTGGGGGCAGAGTTCAAATCCTAATGGTGGAAATCCTAATGTTACTGGTCCTTGCTTTTGTGATCATCTAAAATTAAATCTAAAGCATGAATTTCCAGAAAAAAAAGAGCTTCATTTGGAAAGTAAGAGAAGAAGATAAAGGACCTTAGTTTGAGGAGCTGACAAAGACCAGGCTGGCCCCTAGCCCTGGAGGAATCCTTATGGCTGAGGAACATTTGGGTTCCTACGTGGGCCAGGATCATGTCTGCATGGGGCAGGCTCAGGGTTGTGAGGCTCTGCTGGAATCCAAGGTGACTGTCAGTCTAGGGCAGTGACTAGAGACATCTGGGGATTGTTGAGTGTCCTGGTAAACTCCTTATCTTGGTGTCCTCATTCTTGAAAGGGGGAATGGGATTATGTAAATTCAGGGCTGATCAGTCTGGTTTACCAACTTTTAGACACACCTTAAATGATTAATGTACCTATGTGCAGCTGAGGATACAAAATGCAGGTCAGGCTGTGCTCTGTTTTTAGTTACCTATTGGGCCCCTGTAGGCTCAAGGGAAGAGTCACTGTTTTGTTTTTGTTTTTTTCTTTTAATAGTAGTGAAAACCACTTTAAAGTCCCTGACTAACTCAAGAGAAAACACAAATCATGCTTTTAATGAGTAACAGGGTAGGGGCCCAGGAGTTTGCCTCTGTGCTGGTCTCTTTGTCACTGTCCCCCTCCCGAGGTGATGATTTTAGGAGAGGGGCTTTGTGAAGATTAAGTCCTAATATGGGGTTAGTGTCCTGATTTGAGGCCCCAGGGAGCTCATTTATTCCTCTGTCACGTGAGAGCAGAGGAAAGATGGTCATCTGTGGACCAGAAAGCTGGCCTTCACCAGACCCTGAACATGCTGGCCCCTTGATCTTGGCCTTCCTAAGCTTCCCGAACTGGGGAAAATAAATTTCCGTTGTTTAGGAGCCTGGGTAGTCTGTGGTATTTTGTTATATATTAGCCTGAACTGGCTAAAACAACGATCAAAGGATAAAGTTACAATGATTTTAAGATCTTAATTGGCTTTATTATTGATTCTAGGATCAGGCAACCCTTCATTCCATAAATATATAATCAAGGTTCCAAAGAAAAGAGCAGAAGAGCTTGGCTTTATAGACACAGTTGGGTTAAAGAAAGCAGAAACAAAAGCCAAAAAGTGGATGGGTTGCTTCAAAGTTACTTCCCTCAAAGGTGGGGACAAGGAGACAACAGTAGGAAAATAATTTATCAGTACCATCAAGTTATTTCCTGTTATTTCTTTTGTGTCAGGATCAAAGTAGAGAGAACCTCATTATCAAGCAGATTGAAACTCTCCTGTTTGGGAAATGTGGGCATTATCTCTCTAATCCCAATTTCTCAAAGGTTCAGATAAACAGCTTAGTTTCAGCTTGTTGATAGAGAACTTTAGCATGAGGACTCCATTTAATTTTTAACCTGGTGCAGGAACTCAGTCTAAAGCAACGGCCTCCTGTAATTTCTATTTAACATAGCCAATGTATAGTTTAACTTTTTTTGGTGATAAGTTTGAGCCCAGGATCTTGTGCATACTAAATATGCACTCTACCGCAGAGCTACAGCCCCAGCTCCTCGTGTCTACTTGAAATCGCTAAGAGAGAACGTGTGGGATTGGCATGCATTGAATATTCTCTGAGCATGGCTACATTAGACACATTTGTGTAGTGCAAAACATTAGGGTTAATAATAATTAACATGCGTGGCACATGCCTGTAATCCCAGCACTCGAGAGGTTGAGGCAATAGGATCGCTGTGAGTTTGAGGCCAGCCTGGGTTACACAGTGAGTTTAAGTCCAAACTGACCTACATAGTGAGACACTAATGAGCACATATTATTAGTGCTTTACCAAAAAGGTCTGCCAAATGGAGATGTTTTCTTTTATTACAGTTCTCCAAAGTAAATGTAATTATTCCTTTTTTTTGTAGGTAGGAGAGCTTGGAGAATTGAGGTATTTGTCCATTGCTACCCAAGCAACATATGGAGAGCATGCCACCTGGACCAGTTTGGGTCTCAGTTCCATATTCTTTTTTTTTTCAGAAAAGACAAATTTTGTATTTCAATTTGTTCAGTAAGGAGGCAAGAAAAATTTTTACCCTCAATTCCCTATCAGTTCCATATTCTTAACTGGGTTCTGTGTTGCCCCTCAGGCATGGTTCTGAGAATTTGAAATTATGCCACCTTCAAAGCATATTCTCATTCTGGATGACACTGATTTATATTTAGGGTGTCCTGGAGAAACATTATCAGCTGGGCCTACATTTACATAGATGGCTCACTGGCTGTCTACAACATGGTGAAGAACATTTCTTTTTATTACAATTCTAAAGTAAACTTTGTTTCTCCTCTCTAAAACTAAGAATTACAAGGTCAGGGATTTAGCTCAGTGGTTTCGCCACCTGCAGCGCAAGCGCAAGGACCCGACTTCGATCCCTGGTACCAAAAACAAACAAAAGAACCCCACTAAGAATTATATAATTATGTTTTTTTTTTCTTCTTGGTTGCTCAGACCCAAAATTTTCATCTTGTTTGACAGCTTTGTGTCCTTTCCTCATGGTTCTGTTATTATTTATTTATGTACTTTTATACCATTTGTTCATTTCCTCAAATTCCTCGTGGAAACAGGTAATGTTAAATACATTTAATTAATAACCAGAAACATTCAAAAAATAATCAGTCCTTAAAAAACCAAACAAATAATAGTAAAATATCATTACCAGAAGTTTCCATCTTTTTTTTTTCAGAGACACTTCTTGCTCAAACTGGCCTTGAACTGGCAGTCTTCCTGCCTCCGTCTTCTGAGGGTTGGGATTACAGCTGTACACCACCATGCTTAGTCCATGGCTCATCTAGTTTTATTTCCTAATCATTTTGGAACATTTACACATAGATCGCAGCCAGGAGTGGTTCAACTTAGATGAAAGATAAGTAGCCATCATTGTGAGATCATTTATTACTTTTTAATTAAATTAAACTTACATAGTCATTGCCCAGGTGTTATCATCTTACAGGGTCTTGTTGATTGTCCCCACTAAGTGCTGGAGTGGGTATTTTTTAATTACTATTTTCATTTGACTACTGATGTGTAAACTCAGCCCCCAATATTTGAGGTGACATTTTTGTTTCCTCTCACTCAACCTGCTTCAGCCTCCCTCAGTGCTGGGATTATGGGATGTGCCACTGTGCTTGGCTGGCTTATTTTTGCTTTCTAACACTACTGCTATAGACAAGTGGAAGAGTTCAGAAATCAGCCTTAATCTTTGCCTCCCAATGGGACATTGGACCTGAGCAGGGAGACGAATCTGTGACACCTGTGTCCGTGAGTCCCATCCTCCCTCCTCTCCTGGATACACACTCCAGGGCCCAAGGAGTGGTGGAAGCAGCCAGAGTTGATCTAAGCTCTCTTTTGCATCTAGGCCAACCACAAGCAGAGTCCCCCACACAGTGCCCCAGACATAAATGCCAACCGCATGGCATGAGGCATCTAGGGATAATTTTTTTTTTTTGGACCCAGAGAAGTTCAGGCTGCTCTTGAGCTCACTGTGAAGCCCAGCTTGGCCTCGAATTCACAGCAATCTTCCTGCCTCACCCTCCCGAGTGCTGGGATTACAGATGTGCGTCACCACATCTGGCTTTTTTTTTTTTTTTTAGAAGTTCATTAAACTCAGAAATTCTCAAATTGTGTGATTGTATACTAGATTAAAAACCTGAAATCACTGACAAGATGGATCTTGTCTGTAGCATCTGGCTGACAAATTTAAAAGTAGTGGATAGGTCATTTGGGGATAATCTTCATTCTCAAGGTTCATTCCAGTTTGGATGGTACTAATTTTAAATCAGCCTTTACTAATGGATACTAAAAATAGAATACACAAAACACCTAGAGCAAATATTATACCTTAAAAAAAAGCTGCTGGTTGCTCCAGCTATACTGCACTAAATTTACTTCTTAGCTGACATTTCGAGTCCTACACTCTTAGTTTGTAGCTGCAACTAGTGCTCTAGGTTTAAGATTTTAACGTGGGCCAAGATGATGGGACAGTAGATACAGATGGCTATTAGGAAAAAAGGAAAGATTTCTCCTTGTAGCTTTAGAGAATGGCTTAAGTAGAATCCAATTCTTTCTTTTTTTAATTAAAAAATATTAGTACATGTTTATAGTACATAAAGATCATCAACTCTGCCTTCATGGGTTTTTGGTTAAAAAAATCCATACTTTCCCCAAAGTCTTCCCCTTTCTCTGGCTTGCAATATAAATTAAGAGCAGTTAGAATCAATGTCCTGATCTCTGTGTGGTGATGCTTAACATCAGTTTGCTTTCTTTGACGTCTGGTCATAGACGATATGAGATCTTCCTCTATTACCATCGATGTAGGAGATACTGAAATCACAGTTTAGGATTCCTCAGCTAAGGACTGCTTGTTTTTTTTTTTTTTTTTTTGGCATCGGGGATTGAAAAGGACTGCTTGTTATTTAACACCATCTTCACATTCTTTTTGATCCCGTTTCTTAATTTCCTATGATTATGGTAGAAAATGGCCAAATAATAAAGAAATATTTAGATCATTGTTGACAGTCACATTTCAAATCTCTCTCTCTTTCAAGTAAAGGAATCCTGACTCTTGTGCAAGGAAGCCACAAATGGAACTAAATTATGCTGAGCAAAAATACATTTCTTTTACTGAGAATTTCCCAGGAGTTTTGATATTTTTGACTCTTGCTCACTAAATATGGAAAAGATCTAGACACTATGAGAAGCTGGGGAGCTGTTCTGCCATTTTTAGACCTTCTCTTGAGAAGTCGCTTCATCCCTTTCATGCTACATTAACAATATATTTGAAATCCCCTCCCTGTGGAAATGTCACAGTCTTCTGAATGCTATATTTCTGGAGATATTCTGTAAGCTGCCATTTTTATATAAAAAAGAAAATCCTGAAAATTACAATTGATATTTTCTAATGATCTGAATGTTTTTCAACATATAGAAATGATAGAAATAGACATTTAATAGCATTTTTCTTTTAGAAAGAGTCAAAACCCCTTCATGTTTAACCCTCTTCCCCTCCTCCCCCTCTTTGAGGCAGAATATGACTATGTATTCTAGGCTGGCCTTGAACTCACTCTATAGGCCAAGCTGGCCTCAAACTCACCATCCTCCTGCCCCACCCAGCCTCCCGAGTGCTGGGGTTACAGGTGTGCAGCACCCTGCCAGGCTCTTGGTCCCACTGAATGCAGGCTCACAGTGTCATCCATCTTTAGTGCATGTGATAGGAGAACTCTGTTCGAAATCAGTCCAGCAGCTGCTAGACGATGCAAAGAAGAATAACATAAGCCTGATTAGAGTCAATGAAGAAAGAGGAGAAAGTGCAGATGACATAAAAAAACTGTTCACAGAAGTGATGGCAGAAAACTTCCCAAAGGGGAAAGGAACTTGACATACAGATAAGTGAGGCATATAGGACTCCAACTAGCCTTGATCAAAAAAAACACAAACGTACACATAGGCATATAATTGTTCAGATTCCAGAAACCCAAGAGAAGAACAAAGTTCTACAAGCAGTTAGAGAAAAGAAACAAATCCCATACAAGGGAAAGCCCATCAGAATCACAGCCAACTTCTCAAGGCAAGAAGAGCTTGGAGTGATGTATTCCAAATCCTAAAGAAAAACAGCCTCCAACCCAGATTGATGTACCCTGCAAAACTATCTTTCAAAATTGATGGAGAAATAAGATACTTTCATGACAAAGAGCACCTTAGGAACTTCATGAATACCAAACCAGCACTCCAAAAAATATCGCACTTACTTACACATGTTCTATAAGCCAGTATGTGGTCTGTTTCAGAGAATCAGCCCTGTGCAGCTGAAAAGACTGTGTATTCTGATTTTGCAGGGTTTAACACTCTGTAAACATCTGTTAAGTTCATTTCTTCAGTAGTTTGATTGAATTCTTATATTTCATTGTTTATTTTCTGTCTAGTTGATCTATATATTTGTGACAGTGGGGTACTGAGGTCCTCCATTACTATTGTATTAGTGCTTATTTGATTTGTCATGTCCATGAGTATTTGTTTTATATAGATAATAGAACATATTTAGGTAAATGCAAAGGAATTGAAGTTATCCCCTGTATATTATCAGACCATAGTGCAATGAAATTGGAGATCAATAGAAAAAGAAACCACAAAAATTTCATAAACACATACAAATTGAACAAAACAGTTCTGAATAACCAGTGGGTCACAGAGGAAATTAAAGAAGAAATCAAACAGTTCTTTCAATTAAATGACAATGACAGTGAAACATATCGGAATCTATGGGACACAATGAAAGCAGTCTTACGAGGGAAATTCATAGCAGTGAATACTCATATTAGGAAAACAGAGCGAGCTCAATTAAACAACCTGATGCTGAACCTCAAGCTTCTAGAAAAAAGAAGAGCAGGACAAACCTAAAGCTCATACAAGGGAGGAAATTATAAAGATCAGAGCAGAAATTAATGCAGTGGAGACTAAGAGAATGATACAAAAGATTAATGAAGCCAAGAGTTGGTTCTTCAAAAGAATAAACAAAATTGACAAACCCTTAGCCAACCTTATCAGAAAAAGGAAAGAAAAGGCCCAAATCCATGCAATTAGGAGTGAAATTACAATGGACCCAGCAGAAATTCAGAGGATCAACAATACCTACTTCGAGAACCTATATGCAAATAAGATGGAAAACACAGAAGAAATGGACAGATTCCTAAATACTTATGAATTACCAAAGTTGAACGAAGAAGACATAAAAATTCTAAATGACCCAATATCAATCGATGAAATTGAAAACATAATTAAAAATTTACCAACTAAGAAAAGCCTAGGTCTTGATGGCTTCACTGCTGAATTCTACAAGACATTTAGAGAAGAACTGCTGCCACTACTGTTTAATCTCTTCAATGAAATTGAAAGGGAAGCAGTACTCCCAAATTCCTTCCTGGAACCAAGCATCACCTCGATCCCCAAAGCAGAGAAAGACCCAACTGAAAAAGAGAACTATAGGCCAATCTCACTAATGAACATAGATGCAAAAATCCTTAATAAGATACTGGAAAATAGAATGCAGAAGATCATCAAGAAGATCATACACCCAGACCAATCCCTGGGATTCATCCCAGGGATGTGAGGATGGTTCAACATACGCAAATCAATCAATGTAATACACTATATCAATAGAGCCAAGGACAAAAACCATATCATCTCAATTGATGCAGAAAAAGCATTTGGCAAAATCCAACATGCATTTATGATAAAAACCCTATAAAAAGTTGGAATAGATGGTCTCTACCTCAATCTGATAAAAACCATCTATGAAAATACAACAGCCAATATCATACTAAATGGTCAAAAACTGAAATCCTTCACACTAAAATCAGGGACAAGACAAGGATGTCCACTATCATCACTCCTGTTCAATATAGTTTTGGAAACATTAGCCACGGCAATTAGTCAAGAGAAAGAAATAAAAGGAATAAAGATAGGAAATGAAGGAGTCAAATTGCCATTATTTGTAGATGACATGATACTCTATATAGAAGACCCCAAGAACTCCACCAAAAGTCTTCTAGATTTAATAACCAAATTCAGTAAAGTAGCTGGATACGAGGTGAACACATAAAAATCAATAGCTTTCCTCTACACGAACAACAGACTCACTGAGAAATAGGACAAACAATTCCTTTCATAATAGCATCCAAAAAACTGAAATACCTAGGAATCAACCTAACAAAAGAAACCAAAGACCTCTTCTCTGAAAACTATAGCACTCTGAAAAGAGAGATTGAAGATGATATCAGAAAATGGACAGACATCCCCTGCTCCTGGGTAGGAAGGATCAATATAGTGAAAATGTCCATACTTCCAAAACTGCTATATAGATTCAATGCCATCCCAATTGAAATCCCAGCAGCATACTTCATGGACCTCAAGAAAAGAATCCAAAAATTCATTTGGAGCAAGAAGAGACCCAGAATAGCAAACACAATTCTAGGCAATAGAGACATGGCAGGGGGTATCACAACCCCCAACTTGAAACTATACTACAAAGCTACTGTGACAAAAACAGCATGGTACTGGCAAAGAAACAGACCTGAGGATCAGTGGAACAGATTAGAAGATGCAGAAACAATGCCAGACACACTCAGCCACCTCTTCTTTGACAAAGGAGCCAAACACCCTCACTGGAGGAAAGATAGCCTCTTTAATAAATGGTGCCGGAAAAATTGGCTTTCAACTTGCCAAAGATTGAAACTAGACCTATATCTCTCACCATTCAGTAAACGAAAATCAAAATGGATTAAAGACCTAAATATTAAAACAATCACTGAACCGGCTGGAACAGAGGTTAGGTAGAACTCTTGAAGACATTGTTGTAGGAAAATATTTTATGAACAAAATCTCAGTTCCCCATGAACTAGCACAAACAATCAACAAGTGGGATCTCTTCTTATTAAAAATCTTCTGCACAGGAAGAAAAAACAAACGGCACTGTGAAGAGACAACCCACAATGTGGGAAAAAATTTTCACCTGCTCTTCCTCAGACAAAGGTCTACTATCTCAAATCTATAAAGAACTTAAAAAGATCAGACCTCCCAAATTTAAAGACCCAATCTGAAAATAGGCATCTGAAATGAACAGACATTTCTCAGACAAAGAAGTAGAAATAGCAAATAAATACATGAAAAAATGTTCAACATCACTGGTCATTTGAGAGATGCAAATAAAAACAACACTGAGATTTCACTTCACTCCAGAAAGAATGGCTGCTATCATGAAATTAATCAATAACAAATGCTGGCGGGGCTGTGGGGAAAGAGGAACCCTGCTCCACTGCTGGTAGGAGTATAGACTGGTGCAACCACTGTGGAAAGCAGTATGAAGATACCTCAAAGAACTAGGACTGGAAGTCCCATTTGGCCCAGCTATTCCCCTGCTAGGTATCTTCCCCAAAGAATTAAAAGAATCATACCACAGTGATATATGTGCACCCATGTTCATAGCAGCACAATTTGTAATAGTTAAAACTTGGAAGCAGCCCAATTGCCCATCAACTGGAGACTGGATAAAGAAAATGTGTTTTTAAAAAATATATAAAATGGAGTACTACTCAGCCATAAAAAATGAGAAACTAGAGACATTTATAGCTAAATGGATGCACATTGAGGGGATACTCTTAAGTGAAATAAATAGGACACACAAGTATAAATACTGAATAGTTCCTCTAGTGTGAGAATCTGAAAGTGTAAATAAGGACTAAAAGGTATAATAGGTAATGTGAAATAGGAAGAAAAGGGCAAAGAAGAAGGAGAAGTGGGAGGGGTAGGGGAAAAGAAAGAAGGGAATGGAATTAATATGATAAAATGAAGGAATGGAAACAAAGTCTTTGTAAATTGGGAGGGTTGGAGGGCTTGAAGAGAGAGCAGGGGAAGGAGGAAAAATAAGAACCAAGAGAGATTATGTAAAGGTGCAAATTTCTAATAATGAATGTCATTCTATTGTATACCTAAAATGTACCAATAAAACCAAATTAAAAAAAAAGAAATTGAAATTATTTCATGCATATTATTAGACCATAGTGCAATGAAATTGGAAATCTATGGCAAAAGAAATCACAAAAACTTCATAAACACATGAAAATTAAATAATACCCTCCTGAACAACTAATTGGTCACAGATGAAATTAAAGAAGAAAATAGACAGTTTCTACAATTAAGTGATAATACCAATACAACATACCAGAACTTATGGGATTCAAAGAAGTTCTAGGAGGGAAGTTTATAGTGATGAATTCCCATATCAGGAAAACTGAGCAAGCTCAAATAAACAACCTAAGGTTGAACCTCAACCTTCTAGAAAAAGAAAAGGAAGTGAAGCCCAAAGGTCATATGAAGCAGAAAATTGTAAAGATTAGAGCAGAATTAATGCAATGGAGACTAAGAAAACAATGCAAAGAATCAATGAATCAAAGAGTTGGTTCTTTGAAAGATTAAATAAAATTGACAAACCTTTAGCCATCCTTATCAAAAAAAAAAAAAGACTAAAATCCACACAATTAGGAATTAAAAGGTTGACATTACAACAGATCCTGAACAAACCCAGGATATCATTAATACCTACTTTGAGAACTTGTATTCTAATTAGATGAAAACCACAGAAGAAATGAACAGACTCCTAGATGCATATTAATTATAATAGCTGAATCAAAAAGATATAAAAATTCCAAATAACCCAGTAATAGTCTATGAAATTGAAGATTTATTAAAAACCTACCGTCAAGGGCTGGGGATTTAGCTCAGTGCTTCTGGTGCCTGCCTCAAAAGTGCAAGCTCCCAAGTTCGATCCCCGGTACCAAAACAAAAAAAAAAAGATTATTTTAGGGCCAGGGATTTAGCTCAGTGGTTCTGGCACCTGCCTTGCAAGCGCAAGGTCCTGAGTTTGATCCCTGGTACCAAAAAAAAACCTACCAACAAAGAAAAGCCCAAGCCCTGACAGATTCACTGTTGATTTCCACAAAAAATTTAGAGAAAACCTAATGTTACTACTTCTCAAACTCTTTAATGAAATTAAAAGGGAAACAACACTTTCAAATTCATTCCTGGAAGCAAGCATTACCCTCATACCAAAAACAGAGAAGGATCCAACTAAAAGCAGAACTACAAGCCAATCACCCCAATGAACAGAGTCATAAAAATTCTCCATAAGATTCTGGCAAACAGAATATAGCAAATCATCAGGAAGAATATACACTGTGATCAAGGGGGATTCATCCCAGGGATGTAGGATGGTTCAACATACACAAATCAATAAATGTAATGCACCGTATTAACAGAGCCAAGGACAAAAACCATAAGATCATCTCAATAGATGCAGAAAAAGCATTTGAGAAAATCCAACACCCTCCCCAAAAGTCCAACACCCATTCATGATAAAAACCCTATGGAAAGTCGGAAAAGTTAGTCTTTATCTCACTCTGATAAAAGCTACCTATGGCAACCCAACAGCCAACATCATATTAACTGGACAAAACCTGAAAACTTTCACTTTAAAATCAGGAACAAGAGAAGAATGTCCACTGTTACCACTCTTACTTAATATATTTCTAGAAACATCAGCCAGAGGAGTTAGACAAGAGAAAGAAATAAAAGGAATAAGGTTAGGGAAGGAAGAAGTTAAATTATTTGCAGATGACATGATACTTTACATAGAAGATCCCAAAAAGTCCACTAAAAGACTTCTAGATTTGATAACCAAATTCAGTAGTGTAGCTGGATACAAAGTCAACACTCAAAAAACAATAGCACTTCTGTACACAAACTCACTGAGAGAAATGAGGAAAACAACATGTTTTACAATAGCATCTGAAAAAATGAAATACCTAGGAATTAATCTAGGGAAGGAAATACAAGACCTTTATATGGAAAACTACAGTGCTCTGAAAAAGGAGATTGAACCGAAATCAGAAAATGGAAAGATATCCCTTGTTCTTGGATAGGAAGAACCAATATATTGAAAACGGCCCAAAGGAAGAAAGGGACAAGAAAAAAAAAGTGAAAATAGAAGGAAAGAAATGGAAACAAAGCTTTTATACATAGGGAGGGAAAGGGGCTTGAGGAGGGGAATGGGATAAAATAAAATAACTTTTATTTGAAAAAAAGAAAATGGCCATACTTCCAAAATTGTTACATCCACTTATTGCAATCTTGGTCAAAATACCAATAGCATTTCTTATAGAATTGGAAAAAATAATCCTGCAATTCATTTTAAACCAGAAGAGACCTAGAATAGCAAAAGCAATTCTGGGCAGCCAAGGCAATGCATGGGGCATCACAATCCCTGATTTGAAATTATTCTATAAAGCTACTGGATAAAAACAGCATGGTACTGGTAAAACCAGATCCCAGGGTCAATGGAACAGATTAGAAGATGCAGAAACAACTCCAAACACAGCCACCTTATCTTTGACAAAGGAGCCAAACACCTCCACTGAAAGAAAGATAGTGTCTTTAGTAAATGGTGCTGGAAAAACTGGCTTTCCACATGCCAAACATTGAAACTAGACCCATATCTTTCACCATACACTACACTAAAATTGAAATGGATCAGAGATCTAAATATTAAAACAGAAACACTCAATCTGCTGGAAGAAAGAATAGGTAAAAATCTTCGAAGGCATAGGTGTAGGCAAAGACTTTATAAACAAAATCTTGATTGCACAGGAAATATCACAAAGAATCAACAAGTGGTATCTCATCTTATTAAAAAGCTTTTGCACAGCCAAAGAAACCACCAACAGAGCTAAGAGACAACCTGCAATGTGGGAAAAAATTTTTGTCAGCTGTTCCTCAGACAAATGACTAAGATCTAGAATATATAAAGAATTCAAAAAAATCACACACACCCCAAATTTAAAGACCGAATCAAAAAATGGGCATCTAAAATGAATAGATACTTTTCAGATGAAGAAGTAGAAATGGCAAATAAATATATGAAAAAATGTTCAATATCATTTGGGAGATGTAAATTAAAACAATGCTGAGATTCCACCTCACCCCAGAAAGAATGGCTGCTATCAAGCAATCAACCAATAACAAAGGCTGGCCAGGCTGTGGGGAAAGAGGAAGCCTGCTCCACTGTTGCTGGGAGTGTAGACTGGGGCAACCACTGTGGAAATGAGTGTGGAGGGTCCTCAAAAAACTAAAACTAGAGGTTCCATTTGACCCCACTATTCCTTTCTTGATATCTTTCTGAAAGAATCAAGAGCATCATACCACAGCAATATATGCACACTCATGTTTATAGCCACACAGTTTTTAATAGCTACATCTTGGAAACAGCCTAGTGCCCATCAACCGATGCATAGATAAAGAAGATGTGTGTGTGTGTGTGTGTGTGTGTGTGTGTGTTTACAATGAAGTACTACTCTGCCATAAAGAAAGATGAGCTTGAGACATTTCTAGCTAAATGGATGCACCTTGAGACCATAGGCATAAATGAAATAAATCGAATATACATATTTAAATAGTCCATTGTTTCTCTGGTATGAGAAACCAAAAGTGCAAATAAGGACCAAAATGTGTAATAGATATTGTGAAACAGGAAGAAAATGTTCAATTGGGAAAGGAAACTAGGGAGGGAAGATTGTGAAAAGAAGGAAAGGAAAAGAAAAAGAATAGAAGGGAAAAAAATGGCAAAAAGCTTTTGTAAATAGCGATGGGAAGAGGGGTTGAAGGCAGGGGAGGGGAATGGGAAAAAAGATATATCATGTACAGGTACAAATTCCCTATGATGAATGTAGTCATGTATATCTACAATGTACCAATATAATTAATTTTTTTTAAAAAGGGTGGAAAGGGTAAAAGTTTGTATTTACCACAACCCCACAATTTTCTTACCAAAAAAACCCTTAATTTTTAAGGGATATAACGTCATGATAGTGGGAATGAGAAAAGAAAAAAGAAACCCTAAATATTCATCACGAGAATAATGAATAAAGTGGGTAGTATACATTTAAATGGCAGAATACTGGACAGCAATTAAAATGAGTTAATTATGGCTGGGGATGTAGCTCAGTGGTAGAGTGCTTGCATCACGCACGTGAGGCTGTGGGTTTAATCTCCAGCAGTGTAAAAAATTTTTTTTAAAGTGCAAGGTCCCAAGTTCAATGCCCGGTACCAAAAAAAAAAAAAAAAAAAAAAAAAAAAAAAAGAATTAGACCAAAATGTAGGTTTTTTGGCTTGTTTTTTGTTTTTTTTAGACATTTTCTCACTAGGTAGTCCAGGCTTGCCTCAAACTCATGGTGATCCTCCTGCCTCAGCCTCCCAAGTGCTAGGATTAAAGGTATGTGCCATCATGCCAGGCTAGCAATATAGATTTCAAAAATGTAATTTAAAATAAAAACAGTATGGGCCAGGATATAGCTCAGTGGCGCCAGGCCTGCCTGACAAGTGCAAGGTCCTGAGTTCGATCTCTGGTACTGGAAAAAAAAAATAAAAGCAATATAATATACATAAATAATGTAAAGAGCACAATAAAAAAATATATATAATAAAAAATAGGTTGTAGAATGAACATCATAACATCATTGGTATAAAATTAAAACCCAGAGATCAGTACTGTGTATCGTTTCTGACTATATTAATCAATAGTGACAATATTGAAGCATGAACAGGGTACGTGCGCTCCGAAGTCTTCTATGAGCTTATTGTGATGGGAATAGAGATTTGTACTTTGTTAAAGAAAGATTCTTATGGTATCTTTCCTGCTTCTCTGCTCACTCTATCCCCTGCTTTTTGGTTTTCCATGGGGACGGAGAGATTGAAGGATCGATTAACTGGTTTCCATGCAGACTTATCCTTGCCAGTGATTACCAAGAAGTAAGTTTTTCGAATGCTGAGCAGCCACACACTCTGCAGAAACAGTGAAGGCAGCAGTGAGAGACCAAGCAAGAGAGTCTCCCAAAGCTGGAGTTACTTGATCTCTATGACCTTCCAGAAGGAATAATATCCTTTTGTAAACATATCAGATCTGTCACAAGTACACGACCCCAGATCAGCTCCTGAAAGTGCAAGTCTTCATCACAGAAGATAAAAACAACACCCAAAACCTGGGTGATGTAGAGCAGAGCCACAGTGTTTGGGGTTGAGCGAAACCGTTGTGTTATTAGAAATGAGAGTTTGGACTATCAGACACAAACTGGCAGCACATGGACATTTTTGTTAAAAATTTTTGGACATTCTTGTTGACTTTTTATTGATGTACACGTTTTGTGGGAAAATGAGCAAACACGCAAGTGTTGGGAGATTTCATATTTTTAAAAATCTCAGATTTCTGGGTTCTCTTGAGAATTTGGCCACCCTGGGCTCGAGGGCCAGGCTGGAGCCAGCCTGGGGGTGCAACCCCTCAGATGGGGTGTGTGCCATCCTGCTCACCACAGTCCCCACGGGGCAGGGCCACTTCCTACTTGGTGTGACTTGCCTGATTCTCAGGTGGACTTAGCCAGTTCAGAGCATCAGACAGTAGCAGTTGAAATTGTGGCCAACAACAACTTAGCTTGCCTTTCCCCTAACATTTCAGTCATGTGGTTCTGACTCTACTGAATCTCAGAGGACCTGCAAGTCAGCCTGCTACAGCCCCATCACCCTTCCTCAGGGATCAGTTTTATTTGGGGATTGGGGAGTATGATTCCATTAAAATGACCATCACAAGTGACTCGAAGCCTGGCCCCCTGGGTGGCTGGAATATGGCCTTCCTGTTTGTTCTCCATCCTATGTGACTATACAAGATGGCTAAGCAGGAAAAGGTGAATGTACCAAGCCAGCAAAATTAATTCATACAATTCTGAATGCAGATCACAGTCTATCATTTGTAACATCTACAGCAGCAATTCCCCAGCAACTAAGTGTAATTAAGAATTCCTGTTCATTATTTAGCTTAAAAATGGGTTGGGATGAGTCCTAGACCTTCTCCATGCCTGAAGCATGGGATGGGGCTAGGAGGGTGACACTCCCCAGTAGCCCATCTGGAAGCTGAGAAAGTCTCGACTGCAGCTTGAGACAGGACCTTCAACCACAAAGATTCTGCAGGGCAGCCTCTCAGAGGGCCTCCTGTTCAATGCTGTGGACAGAGTTGGATCAGAAAAGGGAGTGTGGATCGAAAGGACCAATAGAATAGATAGTGCTGGAAGGAGATATTGTGCAAGTAGAACAGATGCACCCACGGCTGGAATTTTCCTATAAAGTGGTCACCTCCATGATGTAATCCAGGGAGTATGGGGAAGGGGTGGCCAGGAGTTGGGGACCCACTACTACCAAAGTTTTTAGAATTCACTTCTAGTCTCTGTTTCCTTGCCTGCCTGACATTGCATCATGGGAAAGTCATTTCTTAGCCGAGTGTGGTAGGACATGCCTGTAACCCCAGTGCTAGAGTAGCTGAGGCAGGAGGATTGCTGCAAATTCAAGGCCACCCAGGGCTACATAGTGAGTTCAAGTCCAAACTAAACTACATAGTGAGACCTTGTCTCAAAAATCAAATCAAAACAAAAAGAAACAGAAAGAGAAAGAAAGAAAGTCATTTCTTTGTATGCAGGCACTGTCCCTAAACACCATCTCTCCTTACATAAATATTTTTTGGAGAAACTTTAAAAAAGCTTTTTACCAAAAACCTCGCTATCTGCAATAGCCTCTTAGGCATGCCCAAGATCACATAGCTAGTAAGTGCTCACTAGAATTTGAGATTCTCTTACTCCGATTCACTGCTCTACGCCTGTGGTTTTCAATGTGTGATCATGGGACCCTTGTGGGGTGGGGTTACTGGAGACTTTCCATGTGCCCATTAAGTCAGAGCTGTTTTTAGAGTAATCTTAAGATGATACTTGCCCTTTACACTCACACTCTAATGAATGTGCAAGTGAGTTTTCCAGGACTACAAGACATGTGACATCACAGCAGATAGAATGCAGAAGCAGACTTGAGGATCCAGCTGTCTTTGTTTATACTGAACACTAAAGAGGCTTGCAAACATAGAACACGATGCTGTTCTTCACTCTAACTTCTGTTTGTTGGGTTTGGAGCTGTTTGGGGATCTCAGTAGTTCTGAAGATTGTAAAGCATCCTGGAAAACCACTGGTCTGCAGCATGGTTGGCATTCTGTCTTGCCAGTTTCATGAGAGTGTGCAATGGGTTCCACCTTTGCTGAGATCACAGGGGAAGAAAGGCACTTGTGGAGTGGGAGAAAAGCTGCCTCTACCCGTGGAGGATGCAGATGTAGGAAATGAGAGGTCAGCAGGAAGATTCTCAAGTCAAGGGGAGGGCACCAAGCAGGAGTGCAGGAGGCACTAGGAGGGGGTCTCCCTGCCCGGAGCTGGTGACTGGATATTATTATGGTGCAGAGGCAGCAACCAAGACATGCTTTGGAAGAGGCTTTGGCAAAACGTCTTTAAAGTAGTGTGACCTGGGCAATTCACTTGGTTGTGAAATAAAAAGTTTGAACTAAATCAAGATTTTCAACCCAGTATCATGATAAATAACAGATTATAAAACACAAAGCATTAATTAAAGAAAATACCAACATTTGAAAATATTTACTTAGTTAAAAAACAAGGAGATTTAACATTGTCTCCTATCAAATGCCACTCTACATACTTGAGGTTCTGATTCTTTTACAGTGTTGGGGATCAAACCAGGGGCTTAAACATGCCAGTCAAGTGCTCTCCCACTGAGCCAAATCCCAGCCCTCATACTCAAGTTTTTTTTTTTTTCCTTAAAAAAAATTTTTTTGGGTATATGTTTGCAATATACACAATCCGTTCCTTGTGGGGAATTGATAATATACATATTGCATCCTGATTTTTTTACTCCCCCTCCCCTTTTCTCCCTCCCATCTCCCCCACCCCCAGAGTTCTGATGTGCTTTCTTGAGTGAGACTACTGCTAGCAGAGAATGGCTCGGCCTCTTGAGAATAAGACCTCGTGGCTGATAAGAGAAGCAAAGAGCCATTGGGAGTAGATGACTTGATAAGAGTTTTCCTAGCTCAGAATCTCTAGAGGCTTAAAATGGCATTTGGTTCCTATCCTGTAGACATGTGCCCTCAAAGGACTGAGGAGAGACTTTTTCAGAAGTGGGTCAAGAGTTATCAGACTTTCTAGCCCCTCAGGCCTGGGATTATTTCTCAACTCTGCCACCTGATATTTGTGTGTCCTTGAACAAGAGATATAATCCCTCTGTAATCAGGGGAAGATAATGCCCAACCTCATAGGGCTACTGTGGTTGGTTAATGAGAAAACATATGTCAAACTGGTCGCCTCATACCCAGAGCCCCGCACAAGCTGTTTACTTTCTCTTTTCTCTAAGTGGGCAAGTAGAGAACTGAAAGACATATGTGACAGCTTTATCTTTTTGGGGGTGCCTCTTGATGAGAGGAGGACTACCTCAGAGGGGTGAAGTTGCAGCACTTCCAAGCTCAAGAGAAGGGAAATTCATCTCTAGGCTGAAGCTAAGTAGGCCTGGAGAAGCTATCTTGGTAGCCTGTTCCTTCCCGGCAGCCACATGGATATCTCCCCACTCCCCTCTGCTCCCAGGGGTCCTCTTTCTTGGGTGACATGATGAATGGACCACAACCAGTGAAGGTTGGTTCCTCATTCATCATCTTCTGACTTGCTTAGTGGAGCCATTTGCTTTCCAACAGGTGAGCTGGATGAGATGAATTACATGTTGTCAAAACAGTAAGTAATGGGATATTGTGGTCATTCTTCTGTAATGGAAAACTGGAAAACATTTCAACATTTCAACTGAGATTCACAGCAAGCTCAGGAAATGGACATGTATGGTTCCTCATCTTCCCTTCCCTACCTATCTTACATAGTTTTTTAGATTATCACCAAAAAGTGCCTTATTCAAGTTTTTTTTTTTTTTTTTTTTGTTCTGTTACTATTTTCTTGGCACAAAAATGTTTGGAGAAAATAAATGCTGGCTAAATTAAACATTAATTTGCATAAATAAATATAATAGGCAGAGATCTGAGAAGATATTTTCAGGGTCCCTTGGTTAGTTCATTAAATGAGTTCCAACTGAAGGGGATTTTTTGGCAACCCAGAGCTCAAAGAATCAAGTAGCTGCCAAAGCCAAGCTTTACATGTATTCACAGAGGCAGAAGAGAGAGAAAAACATAGGCTTTGGAATGCAGGGGATTCGAGGTTGAATTTGGACTTCACTTCTTACTAGATTGAGATTTTGAAATAATTTTAAATTTTATTGATCAGTTGATTGATTGACTTTATTTTTTGAGAGAGTCTCATTATGTAGCTTAGGCTGGCCTCAAATTTTTGATCCTTCTGCCTCATCCTACTGAGTACTGGAATTATAAAGCATATACTTGAACCTACTTTTTAACTATGCTGAGCCTTAGTTTTATCATCAAGTTGGAGACAATAGAACCTATCTTCTAGGGTTAATTTTGAGACAGGGTTTTGCTAAGTTGCCCAGGCTGGTCTTGAACCTGTGATTGTCCTGCCTCAGCCTCAAAAAGTGCTGAGATTGCCACCACACTCAGCTACTATATGTTTCTGGGCTCTGCCTTTATTCTAGCTGAAAATTACTGTTTTGGGGGAAGTTAACCAATTAATTGACTGGTTTAAATATATATATAGTCAGAGCTAGGCATGGTGGCACATGCCTATAATCCCAGCACTTAGAAAGCTGAAGCAGGAGGACTGCCATGAGTTTGAGGCAATCCTAGGCTACATAGTGAGTTCAAGGCCAGCCTGAACTACATAATGAGACCCTGTCTAAACAAAACAAAACAAAACCAAACCAAAATATATAGTCACAAACCATGTAAATAACCTTATAAAGAAAGAGCATTAGTAGCTATAAATGCATATGAACATATATATATATATAATGTAAGCATAAGATCAAGTGCAGGCACCTTATCATAGACAGTATAATGGAGGGTCCAGCAGAAACTGAATCTGTGCATCACTGGAGGTGTCATCTCTAGAAGGGGTTTATAGGTACCTTAGAATCATGAGGGGAGATGTTCTTAGAAGAGCACATTGTTTAAGGCACCAAGCCTAACTTCCCTTAGTGTTGGGAGCAATTTTACATAATTTTGGGGGAAAATCATTTCATTAGGCCTAGTTCTCCTGCCTACAGGCCAGCTATGGCATTTCAAGACAAAAGTCCATTTTGGCCTCTGGTCACCGCTAAGACCTCAATGGTCTGGTGATGCTGTGATGCTCCAGGCCAAGATTACACCAGCTGAAGACATCCTGGGAGGAACAAAATCTTCATCTGCATAGTTCCTCATTGATCTAGGATTTCTATCGCCCCCACCCCCCAGTCATCTGTTACATTTGTTTCTTCTGATGTACTGAATAAAGGTGCAGCAAGCTCAGAGGCTTTTGTCTTTGCTGCCCAGAGCAGCACTGATCAGGCCCAAAGCTCAGCTTCTTCTCAAAGTCTCATTTTTTCTACCTTTCCTATATAATAAGTTAATTTGCCTTGTGCTGTCGTGGCTCACAGGAGACCAGGACTTACTGCAGAGGTTTTAGTAACATCCCCTTTCCCTGTTCCCTACACCTTAGACCAGTGATGGTGAACCTCTGGCATGCATGCTGTAGCCAGCTGTTTGTTATCTTTGAAAGCTCTAAAAGGTTCACCATCACTGCCTTGGATGGATGAATAGGACTGTTGCTGCATTAGACTGGCACCCTTTTCCCAATTTTCAATAACAATTTTCACTGTGAATTTTTCTGTTTTGATTGGGAGTAGATTTTTAAGAATTTTTAAATTTATTTTTAGATTTTTAAAAAGATTTTTTTTTAAAGAACACAAAAGACCACAATGTTAACATGAAAACTGAGAACATATATTTATAAAAAATATAGCATTTAAAAAGTGAAGCCATTGAATGGAAGAAGATACTGGCAATTCATCTATTAGAGGGTTCATATCTAAATGATGTGAAAATACCCCCTACAGATCAATGGAAGAAAGGAACAGGCAGCTCAAATGCAGAGGAAATTCAAATGGCCAAAACAATAGACAATATGCTAATTAGTAATCAGAAAAATAAACTTTAAAACACAATGAAACATCATTGTGGATTCTCTACAAAGGCTAATGCTAAATAGACTGACAATAACAACTGACAACACAGAGTGGAACAAAATGTCAGACACAGTATGAGGGAAGATAATTTGGTGAATTAGTCTGGAAAATTTTGCATAATCCATTGAAGTTGAAGATACCCTTATCTTACTACCCAGAAATTCTAATCAGAAGTGGAGACTTGATAGAATATTCATTATTACCATGACTACTATTGTGTTGTTCTGTGATAGGTTCTTGCTAGGTAGCTCTGGCAGGCTTTGAACTCCAGATCCTCTTGCCTCATCTTCCCAGAGTGCTGGGATTGCAGATATGCACCACCACACCTGGCTTCCTTGTTGTGTTCAATAGTCTCAGACATGACACAATCTGAATACCCAGGGGAACTGTGATACTGTGATACAGTGATACCCCACACTTCTATGAAAAGACTGCACTATAGTTACTCTAGATGACATTGATGACATTTACCTATAATACTAAACAAAGAATGCTCATGCTCAAAGAAAAGGGTCTCCAGGATGGATATATAAGCAGCAAAGACATTCAGGGAAGAAAGGCAGTGATTACTGTAAATGCAGTCATAAGCTGGAGCTAGACTGTGCAGGTCAGGACAGCTGATTGTGGTTTTTCAGCTCCCATATCTGTTGGTAGTTTGGAATCAGCCATGGCTAGAATATTTACATCTGGGAAATCAGCACATTCTATAAATATGAAGATATTTTGTTATTGGGTCCTGAAGAGTTGCTAAATAGTTACCAGCCCACCACTATATAAAAAACATGATAATTTCCCCTTGAGTGAGCAGAAGAGGATAGTTATTGGGAAACAGGCATATTTGGGTCTCCTCTGAGGCTGAAACTTATTGGATTTATTAGCCAGAGCATTAGTACATATATTTCCCTATATTTGTTATACATTATAGTAGTCTGACCCCCCAAGACCTAACATAAAGGCCATAAGGCAAAATAAATACACAAATAAGGGCTGGGGATTTAGCTCAGTGGTTCAGGCACCTGTCTCACAAGCACAAGGTCCCGAGTTGGATCACTGGTACCAAAAAACAAACAAAAACAAAAACATAAATAAATAAAGGGTATATGGGGAAAAGGGGGAATCATCAGATCTACTGTATATGATTATACAGGAAAGCCTGCCTCCCTTGTAGCATGGGTCTTTAGGGAAAGAATGGAGTGTTACATCATGGGGTTTATGGGGAAAAAGACACCAGAACCCACTGTGACTTAGTGTTCCTTGGGTGCTGCGTCTGTGTGTATGAACCAGAGCCACGAATGGAGACGACAGTCGAGGGACACACACAGCTTGCTTAGCACTGGAGCACTGGGCTTGGCCTCCTTTAGGGGAACGTACAGCCTGCTCAGGGATCTGCATCCAAGTGACATCATTCTGGGGTGGAATGAAACCATCAGAACTATGCAGGGACAGTATTCAACAGCGACACTGTGTGACAGCAAGAAGCAATGGCAGTGGCAAAACATCTGATTCTCACCTCACTTAAATGTGAGTAGGACTGACCTCTTGGGTTGAGCAATTCCAGAAGGGAATGGGATGCATTTTGCAATCGTTCAATTAGGGCTGTATCAAGGATAACAACTATTAGATGCGTAGTTCTAGGGGAAATAGTATATGAGATGTGATAGAAATATATGTTGACTGTTTAAATAAAAATTATTACAGTAAAGTATACATTGTCATTAATTCCCCTCAGAAGAGCCCCCCCCCCCACTTTGAACAAACTTATCCCATTGTTCTTGCCACTTCAATGAAGCGGTTCTGGAAGTCCTCTTTTGTGGGTGTCTTTATAAGTGTGATGAAAATAAGGTGCCATTCAAAGGAAAAGCAACTCATAAAAACATAATGGTGTGTTCTTATCCAACCTATCAAGGTCTCTGGCACCACGAGACTTCTGGCTCTTCCCCAAAGTCAAAACTATCTAAGAAAGGTAAATGATTTGAATCAATTCGGACATTGAAATACCTACAAAAGAGTAACTGAAGACACTCATGAAAGAGGACTTTCAGAACTGCTTCAGAAAGTGGCAAGCATGGTGGGCCAAGTGTTTTCAAAGTGAAAAGGATTAATGGCAGTGTACCTTTTCACTGTATTAAATTTAAAGAACACTTAAACATTCATTGTATTTTTCAATCACACCTCATATTCATGTGACCTAGTATTTCCTCACAGATGACTTAAGAATTGTACAGGTAAAATGTATCTTTACATTGTAGAGCTTGGGCAGTCTCCACCTTAACCATGTGGTCAAATGTAGCATCTCTATCAATGGAAATGACTGGCATCTACCTCTGGTGTGACACAGAAGCATGCAGGGTGGTGCACACCTGTAATCCCAGCACTTGGGAGGCTGAGGCATGAAATTTGAGGCCAGGTGAGCCTCTGTTTCCAACAAAAAAGAGAAAGAATGAAAGAAAAGAAGAAGCATGCAAGATACTTGGGCAGTATTCTTTCCCTCAACATTTGACTTGAGCCCTTGAAGTCTTTAGACCAAACTTTCAGTTTACAGCACATAGAGGGACAGAGAAGCATAAAGAAGACAAAAGGAAATACTCCCAGAAATTCAGAATGTGGGCTGGTTCAGAAGACAGCTGGCCTGCACTCTTCACAAAGCAACATCATGCAATGAAGTGTGCACTGTGCAGGTTGTTTTAGTCCAAAAGGTTGAAGACATTTTGTCAGCCAAATGTGATGATTTAGAAAATAGCCACAAAAATAAATGTGGAAACAATTGTTGAATTTTGACTTTGGACCTAACACTAAATGACATTAAGGATTATTGCTAATTTTTTCATGCATAATGATAGTGCTGTGGCTATGGAGGAGAATATCATTATTCCTGGGAGATAGATAAGATATATACAAGCAAAGTGCTTTGATTATTGCTAATTGCTTTCTTAGGATTTCAGTTGACTTCCAGCTACAAGATGTGAGGATTCAAAGGATTTTCGGGAAAACTTAAGAAATGTGACAATAATTGTGTCATGTGCTTCTCTAACAGCAGCTGCTCATGATCCAAAAAATAGCAGTTGGTTCCTGTTCGCTTAGAATGCCCACTGTGACAGACAGAGTTGTGTATCAGTTCCACAAAGCCATGATGAGAAAGGCCACTTGTTTGCAGATGGGTGGCATTCTCAGCAGACAACCCTTCAAAGCACAGGGGCAGGGAGACCCCGGTGGCTGACCAGACCCCTTTTCATCTGCAGGCAGAACTGATGGAGACTCTTCAGTTTGCAGGAGGCTTGGAAAGAACACAGATAGCCATGGTGTCTTCACTGGGAGTAGCTCGACTTCAGTGGATTTGTTTAGCAGCTGGGGAGGATGAGCGAGTGCCTGCTGCTCTCGGTGGTGTGGTTCACACAGCTGTCAGCCTGATTTCTTCTGTAGATAGATGTTCCTAAGTCACTGTGTGTGCTTCCCATTTTGACAGCCTATGTGGAGTCTCAGCTCAGGGCTTTAGAGCTGGGACAATTAGTTCTTAACTTGGGCTTCACACATCCATCCCAGGATGACTGTGGATGAGTTTCAGGGATCCCAGGGACCCCTTAAAACTGTCTTCCAAATCTCAATCTCTCCAAACCCTACCCTATCCTACCCTGCCTTACCCTACCACCTGGAGAAGGGTTTCTATCTTCCAGCAGATCCTGGAAAGAGGTTATAACTCAAGAAATTTGGAACCACCTGCCTAGTCCAACCTTCAAGACTTACTTAACGAACAGAGAAACTGAGAGAGCAGATCAGGAAGAAGATAAAGTTTTGAAAATTTTGGAATATCTGTGTAACATTATAGAACTGACCTGGTTTCCTACCACTGCAGACTGAGCTAATGGCCCAGTAAAATTGTTTGAATGAATTACAGCCACTAGGGAGTTTTTTCTGTCTGCATAGAAACCCCAAATAGCACAGACAAGTCTGGTTGAAATCTGTGAGAAAGGGAACAAATTTAGGAGAAGCCCCTGCAGTCTCTAGGAGCCAGTGCTGTGAGGGAGATCAGTTAGATTCTTTTGCCTGGATTACATTCCATCTCTGAAAAAAAAATTCATTGCAAAATATCCATGTCTACATTCTCTGTCCTTCACCCTCATTCTCTCCACCTAGCTCCTCTACCCCAATAACTGGAAAAAAAAAAAAAAAAAAAAAAAGCAAGTTCGTTCGTAGCTCAGTTTCCTTTTTGAAGTGAAAGAAAACATTCTGAAGTAAGCTGTTTGTGTTTACCAAATAAGTAAGATAAGACAAAACAGATTCTTTAAAATTCAAGCAGTAGGGATGCGTGTGGGGTGGGGAAAAGGCTATTAAGCCAGTCTAGAAAGGCACAAGGATGTGGTGCTGAGTGCAAAGCCCTGTGGGTGCTGACTGGGCCTGCTGTGTGCCATGCTGCTCTCCAGCTCCCTTCTCTTGCTGTCACCTTAGCTTCTTGTCAGCTCCTCATGAGCCTGGTGACTCAGGGGCTTTCCACAGATAACTCTATTATTAGCATCTTCCCATGACCAAGTTTGCTTCATGACAGGTTTTAAATATCCCACAGAGGACATCTGGTGGATCTTACATATATACACAGGAGGAGGAGGGAAGAGGAGCAGGAACAACTCATGGTAGGCATAGCTGGACATGCCACACCGGGGAAAATACCTCCGTGGGCAAAGCCTCCATGGCCATGGTTCCCAAAGCTCTTTGCAGCCAAACTCCAATTTCAAGGGAAGGGTCTTGTGTTTCTTTAACCGCAATTTCATTCATTAACTCACTTGTTCAATCATCACTCACCTATGTACGCACTCACCCTTTTGAGAAATGTTCATCGGATCACAGTTGCAGGACAGAACTGTGCTCTCACCATAATAATTCTGCATTTTGAGACTCAAGACCTTGGGGTCATCATCAGCCTTTCCCCTTTCACTGGCTTCTGTCCGTTCTCACCCTGTTGTGCTCATCTGACTGATTCTTCTGTATTTAACCCATCCTAGGACCCTTTCATTTCACGGGGGAGTCTTACGCATTTCCCACTGTGGCTTCCTCCATAATTTCCCATCTCAGGTCAGCTGTACTTCTCACCCACATTAAAGTTTCCAGACACCTCTCTTTCCACTGCTGCCATGTTCACATACCCTGAGGCCACAGTGTGTGCATCACCTGCTTTTCAGTGCTCTTTTGTATCTTTGTGCCATTATGACTTTAAAAAAATCAAAATCTTTTTTATTAGTACATGTTTGCAGGACATAATGATTGTATTCATCATGGGGGGCATTGTGACTTTTCTTGTGCTTGTCATACTTCTCCTTGGATTGTTCCCCTTTCCCTCTTTTCTGGACTGAAGATATTTTGGGTTCAAATATCACTTCTGAGAAGCCCTCCTGGGCTTTCCTTCAACTCTACCTCCAGCTATTGCAAGTTTGAATGTACATTAATGGAACACCCTGTATCATGAAGATTTTGTTTATATAATTTACTTCTGGGGCTTTGAAAAGTCAGTGACATGTATTTCTACTAGATGGGGAACTGGCTGAGGACAGGAGCCAACTATGAATTTCTTTCTTTGTTATTGCATGGTACAGGTACTAAGCTAGGTAACAGGAATGTGCCAACATCCTCATGATCTGGCTGGGTAGATGAACAGTTACACTCTCCACTAACACGGGGAGCAGCAATTGCATGATACAGGATTGATGCAAGATTTGATTCTGCTTCACAGAAGCAGAGATAGTTAAAGGAAACAGTTCCTTATTTTAATAATTCTAAGCACATGGCTTTTATTTTCACATCCCAAAGCCAAAATTTTGTTGTTGTTGTTACTGTTTTGAGACAGGTCTCACTATGTAGCCCAATCTGACCTCAAACTTGTGGTGATCCTCCTGCCTCAGCCTCCTGAGTGCTGGAATTATAGGTATGTGACACTGTACCCAGCAATGTAACCACTTAATGTGGTAGTGTTTCTTTCTCATGCCAAATCTGGCATTAATTTGGCAGTGTGTCTTACAGTATGGGGCATTTTACTAAAAAGAATATAGGCTGGACCGGGGATTTAGCTCAGTGGTGCTGCTGCCAGTCTCACAAACGCAAAGTCCCAAGTTCGATCCCTGGTGCCCTCCCCCCGCCCCACCAAAAAAGAATATAGGATATTTAGACTCTAATGGTTGCATATAATACATGCCAACTTGATTTTTTAATAAAAATTATTTCCCTATTGCTGCTGTAATAACCACCATAACATAATGGATTAAAATAACACAAATTATCCATTTACAGCCCTGGAGGCCAGAAATCCAAAATGAGTCTTCAAGAACTAAAATCAAGGTGTCAAATGTCTGGTTCATTCTAGGGACTTTAGGGAAGGAATCTCGTCTTAGTCTTTTCCAGCTTGCAGGGACCTCCTGCATTCCTTGGGGTGTGGCCCCCTTTCTCCATGATCAAAGTTCATTGCTCCAATCTGGTTCTGTGCCACTTGGCCTGCTTTCTGACTCTGACCCTCTTCATCCTGTCCTGAAGACCTTTGTGGTTATATCAGACCCATCTGGATAATCCAGGATAATCTCCCCTATTTAATCAGATCAACAAAACCCCTTTTGGACCATCCACCGGTTCTTGGGATGAGGACACAGACTTCATTGGGAGTCCATTATTCAGCCGACCACAGGAGGAGTTTACTTAAGGACACTGCTATGTCTTTAGAGTCCAAAAGAGAGATTGTAGCTATGTATCTTTTTCTGTTTCCTACATCTGCTCCTGCCTCTGTGTCTATATTCCTTTCTCTCTTTTTGGCAGACTGACTTCCTCTGCAACCCAGTCAATGCTGTATGTAGGAGCACCACTGCTGATGATTCCTGAGGTCACACATTAGGCTTATCTCTAGTACAGATTCCTCAGGCAAAGACTGATTGGCACTCTTGGGTCAGTGGCACCCTTGCCAAGGATGTAGGCAAGGGTAAAGGTGTGGCCACAGGGTACCTCTCTCCCATGCTGTACGAATACTAGCAGGGAGCTGTTTCCAGGGAGGTAAAGCAAAGTAAATACTAGAAACTGGTTCTTGATGAAGGGTGACGATTTGCTTACTAGGAGTCTGAGTAAGACAGTGACATTTCAGATAGAATGTACTAATACTTACCCAGCATTTTTCAAATAGTATCTAAGAAATATTTCTTGAGTTTAGTGGTGAAATTTCTTCCAAAAGTCTTTTTATCAAAGGGTTTTATCACCTTTGCCTGGAGTCCTGCAGTCAGCTGAACTGCGCCTCCCTCCTCCCCTGCCATGCTTTTTATTTGTTGTTGTTGCTTGATGGTACTGGGGATTGAACCCAGGACCTTTGCACTGAGCAACATCCCTGGACCTTTTATATTTTTAATTTGAGACAGGGTCTTGCTAAGTTACTAAGCTGCCGAGGCTGGGTTCAAATTTTTGATCCTTCTGCCTCAACCTCCCAGAATACTGGGATTACAGATGTGCACCTTCACGCCCGACTGCTGTGTCATATTTTTACATGCCACATTTTTTGTCCATGATTTTTCAGTCACTTTCTTCTTATTACAGAATGAAGGTCACTGATGCAGAAGATGGCAAATCCTCTGTTCTGCATATGGGTCAGGAGAATAATAATGTTCGTCTTATAGATGTGTGGACAAGATTAGGTAAATAGAATGGACTCTTCTATTTTCCAAAATATCTCTGCTGTGGGCCCTCTATCCTGGTCAGGTCAGTTGCCTACTCTTCCCCTAGGCATTTGTCACAGATATTTTTGTGGCTGAGCCTTTGTCTCATTGGGGTTCCACCCTTGGAAATGCCTTGTTCTTCCTATACCCATTAGTCCTGCTCAGGCTCCATCAGGCTCCCCCAGGCTGCAGGTGCTCATCTCTCCTCTTCATTCTAGGAGAAGGTCTCATCTGTTCCACCCAGGGTCTCAGAGCAGTTCCAAGTCCCACTTCCTGTCCAAATACGGAAACCCTCTGCACGGCCTTCCTGTGGCCATGTTGCTCCTGCCTGAGCAGTTTGGATGCGGATGAGCTAAGCTTAGGCCGCTGATTCCCATTATTTCAACAGCTCTAATTAAATAATGAAAACATGCAATTATCTTTTTAGTCATGACTGTCTTGCCTTTTTAATAAAAATTTCAGTTCTTCCAGAGGAACAAAGTAGCTGTTCGAAAGGCGTTGATTATATTTATGCCTAAAATTATAATTTCATGACATTAGTAGTTAAACCATCTCTACCATTTCTATGTCCTTTTATTCTACCTTTCCCCCTCCTCCGAGGAGATGATTTGCCATTACAAGGCTTGAGTATAGAGATGATGCCTGTGGCAGCCTCTGAACAAAAAGAAGGCAAAGAAAATCTTCGCTGCTGATGTCTGTTGACCCTCTACCCGACTGTACTTAGGTGACTTTAGATTACTCTTACACACACCATTTGGGTTTGTCGGTTTGTCTGTTTGTCTGTTTTTTGGTTTTTGAGACAGGGTCTCACTACGTAGTTCAGGCTGGTCTTGAACTCACTTATGGAGTCCAGGCTGGCCTTGAACTTGTGATGCTCCTGCCTCAGCCTGCTGAGTGCTGGGATTATAGGCATGGGCCACCACACTTGACTTGAATTTTTGAAAAGGAAAAAAAAAGCTCTATTGCAAAATTTTACTCTGGTTTGAGGTTTCCATCTTGTCTTTTTGTTATTCATATACAAATACACCCATATCTATGTCTGGCTTGGTTTGCATAAAAATTAGATTAGACCATATATGTTGTGTGTTTCTTTCAAAGAAGACTTAATAATATACCAACGACATCTCTTTCTGTGAATGTACCGAGATTTAATTTTTTTTTATTATTATTATTATTATTTTTTGAAATATGGTCTCACTGTGTAGCTCAGGCTGTCCTCAAACTCATGATATTTCCCCTGTCTCAGACTCCTGAGCACTGGGATTAGAGATGTGCACCATCATGCATGGCTCACAAAGATGTAGTATTTTTAATGCCTCTGTGGTATGACATAACTGATTTATCCTTTTCTCTTGTTGAACAATTCATATGTTGTTCCAATTGGCTCTTGAATTCTAATTCCTTTACTTTAGAAGATATTAAAAAGTTAAATGACCCCTGTACTTTTACCCACAAGTTCATTTAGCGTTTCTGGTGTTTTTGAGACAGTCTTGCTATTTAGGCTGGCCTTGAACTCATGATCCTCCTATCTCAGCCTCCTGGGCACTGGGATTATAAAAGTGTATCACCACATCACTCCGTGCTATAGGTTGATTTTGTCATATGGTGAAACCCTGGCTCCGAGTACTGCAGAATGGGGCCTCATTTGGGACCAGGGTCCTTGTAGGTGACACTGGTGAAGATAAGGTCACGCCCAGGAGTAGGGCAGGCCCATAACTGGTGTCCTTTTCAAAAGGGGAAATTTGGAGACTGTGCACAGGGCAAAGAGCTGTGAAAGTGGGAGCAGAGCTCAGGGTGATACTTCTACAACCTAAGGGCAGCAAGGGTGGCCAGCACCCATCATAGCTGCCCAAGAGCACGGAACACGACCTCTCTCATAGCCTGCAGAAGGACCAGCCCTGTGGGCACCTTGACCTTGGACTTGTGGGCTCCAGAACTGGGAGATGATGCAATCTATTGTGTCCCCCCCCAACCCCACCCTCTACCAGGAATTGAACTCAGGACCTTGTGCTTGCCAGGCAAGCACGGCACTGCTGAGCTAAATACCCAGCCCAGTACAATCTATTATTTAAACCACGTGGTTTATGGTACTGTGTTAAGGCAGCCAGAGCAAACTAGTATACTTAGTTTTTCTTTTCTTTTCTTTTTTTTCCTGTACTAGGGATTGTACTCAGGAGCTATATCCCCAGCCCATCTAAAATTTTGAAATAGGGTCTTTTTAAGTTGCCCAGGTTGGGCTCAAACTTGCACTCTTCCTACTTCAGCCTCCCAGAATCTTGGGATTATGGGCATGTGCCATTAAGCCTGGTACACTTAATGTTTTTTAAATAGCTATTTAACATTTGAGACAAAGGATGTTGGAGCAACAGGCTCTGATTTTTTGTGAGGCCTTTCTAGAGTGGCTGCATCCCAAAAACGTGTTGAAAGGTGATGTTGGTAACACAGCCCAAGGCCTGGAGGAGTGGTTTAAACTCTAGAAAGTAATGTGCTAAATGTTTGGGTAGATCAATGTTGATCAAAAAAAGTAAAGAAGAGGGGCCGGGGATTTAGCTCAGTGGTTTCGCTGCCTGCTGCGCAAGCACAAGGACTCGAGTTCGATCCCTGGTACCAAAAAAAAAGTAAAGAAGGAATAGTTACTGAGATTTCCAATGATAAGGATGTGGTAACCCAGGCCTTTCTTTATATGGTGAATCATATTCTGGCTTTTTTAATCAAGAGAGGTACTATAAATGAGTAATAACAAATTAGTTCCAGAGAATTTACTCTTCTCCCTAACTCCATCAATATCTCCTTCAAAAAAAACTTGTGTTGATTTAAATCTGAGATTTTGGCAGCAAATGATTGTTTTTCAGGGCACACTGTTGAATGTTGCAAGTTCTACATTAATATGTATATTCATAAACACAGACAACGTGCTTTTAGAAAACTGTGTCAAGCACTCCTTGTCAAAAATACTGAGCAGAGCAAATGTGAGGGCTACAGATGAAAGGTGATAGTTGGAGCCAAGACCCATTTTTGGTATTTGAGTTCATTCTGGGAATGCGGCCCATGAGGCTGGGACTTCTTGAAAGCTCTAAACAGGATGGAGCATCATGACATTTCAGTGCTCATCAAATTCATATTCCCCTTCACTGTAGTGTCCTCCCCTGTCCAGTCAAACACGTGGGTTCTCAGGGCGCTTTCTGGCATAGTTTCTTCATAGGTTCTCACTTTCCTACACCACAAGGCACTTTCACTCCTTTGAACTCCTAGACTCATATTTTTCATGCTCTATTCCTTAGGCAACTAAGTAGTAATAGTAAACTACATATGATTACATTTTCATTATAGCTGGATTTAAAACTCCATAGGACCAAAAACTTTTCTTAATTTCTTCATCTTGGCACAGTACTGGGCATATAGTAGGTGCTCAATAGTTTTTTTGGAATACAGAGTTAGCCAGGTGTGGCTAGAGTACCAGCTACATGGGAAGCTGAGGCAAAAGAATCACCTAAGTCCAGGAGTTCAATGTCAGCTTGGACAATATACTGAGACTTTTTCTCAAAAAAATAAAATGCATATATATTTTATAATTTCTCTTCCCATACTATTTGAAATGTAAATATTTGTAAGGGCAGGGGACATTGCTTATTCTTAGCAGGAGCTACAACCAAGGTTACTTAATGGAAATGATATTTGGCCCCTCCTCCCCATCTTTTAGCTCTCTCAAAACCAAGCCAATGAAAAAACATAATAATATATTTTAAAATGAATAATGAAAACATGCTTGCTAAATACCTTTAGTGTGAAGAAAAGTTCCTCTTGTTTCTCTCTTCTAATCAAATTGCAACCATAGGGGCAGGGATTTAGCTCAGTGGTTTCACTGCCTGCCTGGCAAGCACAAAGACCTGAGTTTGATCCCCAGTACCAAAAAAAAGGAGCTGGAGACCAAATTGCAACCATAATCCTTTCCTACTTAGAAATTATAGGATTGCTATGACTTTTTAGATATCATTTAGTACAGGTATCCAAGGCTCTAGTCTATGTAAGGGTCTCCAAGGTTGGTTAATGAGTGAAGGAACCCAGAGATTTAGACAGAAGGGAGTGGTAGGGACTGTGGTGTATGCCAGAAGGTGAAATGATTCATCTGATTATAGCTGTGTGAGAAGACAGGTCTCATCAACAGATCTTCAGATGTTTCAAGAGATACCAGAAATCTAGAATTATATGTGAAATCTATACAATTAAACATGTTTCAAATTTATAAAAAAATATGGTACTGGCCCATAGCATTCATTCTTTGCCGGTTACACTCATGTGGCTAGGCATGGTCCAACGGGCCACCAGTTTGTAACCCTGCTCTACTGAAACATAATTTATGAAGCCCTAAGAAATTCTATCTGGGAACCCCCAAAGTTCTTAGCATGAGGATGGTGAAAATCAGATGGAGACAAATAAATTCACAAGGAAGTCCAAGTAATGTTTTAAACTACTGAGTTTTTTTTTTTTTTATTGCAAAACATTTGTCACAGAAATTTCAGAAAGTTTTTCCTGTGGTATCTGCCAACTTCTGCTTTGAATTATATGTCTAAACAAACAAGCTCAAAGTGCATTGTGAATCTGGTAATAGACCTTTAAAAAAGAACAATTCCTCTAAGGATTTATCTATGTTTATAGTGTCAATAGATATGCAAACCACTGTCTATCCATATGCAAAGAAGGAAAAGAATGTATATATATTTAGCAAACCCAATTTCAAAATCATCATATTTATAGGTATTCATTTAAAAATGAAATCTGAGGCTTCACCACCTGCCTTGCAAGCGCAAGGACCCAAGTTCGATCCCCGGTACCAAAAAAATAAAAAGAAAAGAAAAAAAAATGAAATCTGAATAATTTTCCCATTATAAACTATGGTTAGAACACTTACAGATAAGAGAGTCTAAGTCTATGTTATTAAATGGCTATGAGTCGAGTGTACTGCACGCACTGTGTTACACTGTGGTAGCAGCAGTAGAAACTAAAATCAGAAGTGGTGGTGACCAGAAGCAGGCAGGTGAGTCTTCATGCAATGCCACGGTTCCCTTCCTCTGACTTTCCCTCACAAAAATCCTGTGTTTGGGTCCAGAATGATGTGACTAACAAATGTACATGCTCATGTCATTCAGCAGATCCCGAGTAGCCCTGAATAGAGGGACTTCCATTTCCCCCGCTCTCCATTATTTCAGGTATACACACTCACTAAGTCAGAATCAAGAAACTGTGATCCCAGTTGGCCCTAAGTCGGAGATCCCCAGTTATGCTGTGAGCAGTGCTGTTGGCAGACACATTTGTGTGGCTAGCACAGAGCTTGAGAACATGAGTTTCAGCTGGGCTTGGTTGCTTGTTCTCAAGGCCCCAGCTGGGAGGCTAAGGCGGAAGGATCATTCATGCCCAGGAGTTTGAGACCAGCCTGGGCAACATAGTGAGACCATGTCAGAAAAAGAAAAGGAAAGAAAAAAGGAAGAAACAAAACCCAACTTTGAATGTCTTGGTGGTGGCATGTGTATTTTCTCATCCCTACAGATCCTATTTCTGTTGTCTTTCACCATGCGTATTCCTACCTTTCTGCTCTGGATTCAGCCCTGAGATTGAGTTTGCTGTCCCTCCATCTAGATGTGGATGCTGATGACTCAAAGTCAGCTGGTGACGGTGTGAGAGACTTATGGGATTCAAGTAGGCAAAGAATTGGATGAGGCAGATGCATATTTGAGCCAAGTCAGGAGGGGCTGAGTTAGTGGAAACTTGAGGCCTAGGTCAAAGTCTGAATATTTGGCTTTTCTCAAGTAGTTGCTATTTTGCTTGCAGGGTGGGGTCCACAAGGTGCTGAGGATATGGAAGTCAAGATCTGTTGGCCTCACAAAAAAAGAGCTAGTGTCGGGCTAAGAGAAAAGAAGGAAGCAAAGGGGCTGAAGAAGGCTGCACCCTCAGGCCCGAGGCTGAATTTCCCTCTGTGTTCTCAGCAGCCTCCCCACCAGGATGGCTGGGGTCGTGGGTGGCACTGAGGCTTCCCTGAAGCCTATGGACTTCTAGACATACACAAGTCAGGTTCCCTTTCCAGCACATAGTCTACCAATACATGCTGGTGGCTGGTCAGACCTGGTCAGTTAGCAAAAGGAAAACTCATCCATTTTTATTGCATTTGGATTACCTGGTCACCTAATTGTCTCTTAGACAACGCATTGAAAGTGTTTCATCTTGATTTTGTTTGCAGCGATATGTGCAAGGAAATCATAAGTGAAAGGTGACTGAATTACATTGTGAAAAAGCAAAAGGAAAAGAAAATTAAAAATCTTGTTTTTCTTAAATCAGAACCAACAGTTTCTTTGGTTGATTTCAGTCCGAGAGAGAGAGAGAGAGAGAGAGAGAGAGAGAGAGAGAGAGAGAGAGAGAGATGAGCTAAGGTCAGATTGAGCTGCAAGAAAAGTTTCCCCCACTCATTCCCTGAGTCATTCACATGACTGTCCAAAATGGCTCCTCTCTTTCCCTGACATTGAAATGGTGATTTCTTTAAAGAGTAATCTTTGCAGAGTCACCTAGTGCTCAATCACCCACCTCCCACTCCCAGGCCAGGCTCACAGAGGGAGAAAGTCACAGGGTAAGGCTATGTCCTGTCATGAGACCACTCATTCATAATGATCTGCAGGCTTATGTCCTGTCAAGATGGGGCCTTTTGCTTTCATCTCTGGTTTATCATTTGCACCCAGTAGCTCTAAAGAATCCAGTGTGTGTTGCAGATGCACGAACACCTCAACCTTGGTCATCCCAAGTGGCGCTGGCTGGCCAATTCCGGGTTCCATGGCTATGCAACCTGCAGTTAATACTTTATTTCATATTATTGGTTCAGAACTTTAAAAAAAGATGAATGAAAACCCCTTAATAATTTGTTTTTAATTTTTAAAAATTGAATATAATCCCCAGTGTAAGAAGCCCAACAATTTGAGTGAGTTCCTACTGGGTTTAAACATCACAGCAGGCAATAGTAAAATGTTAAGTGCCTTAGAAAGTCAAAAGAAATGCATAAAGCCGTGCACGCATTTTGTTGACATAAAAATTAAGACTGGGTTTAGAGAAGCATTACTTCATTTAAGTCACATTGTTATTGTTAAAGATAGTTATAATGCAGTACTAGGCCAAGTATATAACTTCCTACACACTAGCATCACTTTATCTAGAAACGACATAGTGTTACTAAAAGAACATATTTATAAAATACTGTACACTGCTTCCGCATTGGGTCAGCAGATGTAAACAAACAGCTAATTCAACTAGAGTTTAAAATATTAAGTTCATTTGTCATGTAGTCTTTTGCAAAACATACCAGTTCATCTTTCACAGAATCACAACTTGCCTACCACAGCTCAAGGGACTTGGTAGAGGATGTATACCAGCTTATCCAAATATTTTACAGTGGTCTGAAGGAATGTAGAAAACACAAACCAGGTCAGGAACAAAAATGCCCATTTCACGAGGATGCTAAATAACATGGAATGGGGAACATTAGTAATCCTTGCAACATGTGCTTCTTTATTGAATGTTACAGATTTATAAATGATTATAAAGCTATCCTGTAACGTTCATTAATACAACCACATGCTACAGCTATGCTGGGTTATACACAGGTTACATATATGTTAACATGTGTTTTATAATACAGCATTGCCCAATATATCCTATGGTATAGCCTATAGATATAGCATGATGGATGACTGGATAATATTCTCTTAAAAGAAATTAAACAGCCCAGACATTCAGGAAGATTTGACTGTACAGCCTCAGAATAAAAGAAAAACAATGTACTATCCAGTTATCTACCATAATATTATCTATAGAGACCATATTTTAAAATACATTTGAAACATTCAGAAAAAACACATTTTGTGTTTTTATGAGTACATTTTTCCCACTTGATTATTCTTACACATATATTTTAAAAGGGTAACTTTCAAAGTGCTAAATTGTGTCCTGGCCCTGCAAGCTTAGACTTAAAAAAAAATTCAGTTCTCTAAAGTGCTGCATTTGGATTGCTAATATACCCTTTGGCTTGCAGAAATAGCCAGGACAGTTGTACACAAGCTTTCCAGCTCCCCACTTAAATCACATCAAGAAAGGGGGTTTTGGACTATAAATGTAAAGTATGTAGGTTAGTCAGGAAACCTCCGTGGTCATTTTCATAAAACATCCTTAATTTTTTTCCCAAAAGGAACAAACAATTTAGAACAAATCATTACATATAGTAGTATATAAAAATGGCACCTCTGAAGCAGATGATTAAACCCAAGCCATTACTTCCTTGAGCTCTCTATGACTTTATTTATGGTCCTCAATAACTTGCTGTTTATGAGTTGCTTAATTCACAGAGACAGATAATTAACATCCCCTCAATCAGGGACATGGTGGAATAAATGAGCTTAGCACAAGTTGACTATACAAGGCCACAGAATCAATGCCACACTGGTGTGTAGAGAACCCGGATATGGGAGGATGGGACTGAAGAGTAACACACGTATGTGCACAGGAAAGACATGGCTTGTGAGAATTACATAGTTTGTGTCTAAAGTCATTTAAATTTGGCTTATATACTTCACACACTTCACCAAAGATATTAGCACTTAATGTTCATGCACAACAAAAGAACCAGGTAGTCACAAGATCAGGACTGTTAGGTATTTAGTTTCCCAGGTCGTATTTGCTCTCTGGAAATCACGATGAATGGAAACACTGGTGCTCATCACATCTTTCCCCCACTTCCAGTACTGTCCATTATGAGGCACTGGAGGTGTTTGGTGTCCTGCTCTAAGGTCAAAGAATATTTCTTTCACCTCCTTCTTGCATTCCTTTAGAGACTCTCTCAGAGACCCTTTGGCTTTGTGAGTATACTCACTACTCAAAATGATCAAACATTAGGATGAAAGGACATCAAACTAGCCACATCTAATCTAAGGAATGAAAGTAACAGAACCTTGGTTCAAACTGGTGCTGAGACTTGGCCTTCCTGAGAATCACAGAGAAATGGTCTTAAAATATAAAGTGCCTATTACGACCATACTTATATGAACAAACATGGTTCCTTTTCCTCATTACCAATCAATATGGAACCAGGGCTCTCTGAACCCTCTGAAGTTATATTGCAATGACATTACACATGTATGTACATTTGGGGAGGGGTGTCCAGAATTTTCATTGATCCTCACAGGGATTCATGACACAGGAAATTTAAGACACCTGTTTTATTCACGGACTGAATTCATGTTGGCTAAGAGGGAAGTTTACCAATTTGAGGCCCAATAAAGTAAAAGAGTCCCAGAGCAAATATAAAGCAAAAATGTTGTTTTTGCTTTGTTTTGTTTTTGAGACAGAGTATTGGTCTGTAGTCCAGGCCAGCCTTGAACTCACTGTGTATCCCAGGCTGGTCTTGAACTCACAATCCTCAGGCTTCAGCCTCCTGAGTGCTGGGATTACAGGTGTAAGCTGCCATGCCCAACTACAGCAATTATAAATGAAGGAGTTGAAAGTTAGTGATTCACCTAAATACCAAGAAGTTATAAGGAATTCTTTGTGTATGTGAACTTGTCACTCTTTCTGTACTGAAAAGGTTGCTCAGGATTTTTTGTGTGTGTGTGTGTGTGTGTGTGTGTTTTGTATTTTTTAATAGTGAAAGGCTACAGGTTTTGTCAATGAATTTACTTGATTTCACAAAATGAGATATAATTTGTTACTTACAACTGCAATTAAATGAAAAAACCAGGTAGTATCTTGGACCAGGGAACTCAAGTCATTTTTCTTAAAGGTTTTTTAAAACTTCAGTGATCCAAAGAGGAATCAGAAGATTTGAGGGGGAGGGGGGATGTCAAGATTTCTTTATCCCAATTTAAATTCAGATTCTGATCTAGAAACTTATGCTTCTGTTCTTTAGTCCATACTACGATCCGGTTTAGAACTGTGTATCTGTTCCAATTGTATAAATTGTGTTGTAGCTTTGTATAGGAGAAACCAGAATAAATGAGATGGATGGTAAATGACTTGGGTCAAAAAGGTGCAGTGGGTGGGTGGTGAATCATTTTGACAGCTCTTGTTTGGTTGAAGGAAAAGTTAAGGTGATAGAGATTTAAAAAATTGTAATTTCAACATTTGGTCTAATAGTATAATGAACTCTTTCAATGGAACTTCTTGATATTAAAAAATTGTGGCTATATCTCCAAGAGCTAGAAAAGTATGAGCCTCTTAAGAAAGCTCTCTATGTCTGTTTATATACTATATATAAACCTGTGTCTCTCTGTAAATGCATATATATGTATATAAGCAGCATATACTACAGAATTCTTTATATGATTTATTTGCCTTCTATTTTGGCCTACTGTATTTTTTTATAGCTCTGTGTGTAAGAAAAATATTCATGGTATGCCTGCAACTGATGGCTTTGGGTTGATACCAAATTCCCAGTCAATTCTAAGGTTATTTATGGTTTTGAAACTTCCTTAAAAAGTACTTTGGAACATTTCCATAGAAAAGATACCAGCCCTTGAAAAACTCCAATTAAATTTATGCTGAGCTCAGATTAAATGGCAAAACTCTAGGTATGAAAATATCCACATTTAACCATGTATTCATATACAAAATAGTCACGTGATGAGGGTGTGGGAAGTTGGCAGTTACATCTTAGTTACATCAGAGGACACGGTGGCATCATGCAAATCATGAAGGTCACACAGCAGCAAAACACATGACATGAATGGTGAGAATATAACGATATCCCACATGGCAACTTTAGGTTAGTTCTGCCCACTGTGTTGTTTTTTTTTAAGTTCAATATTACATAGTCAATGAGCGAATTCATTGATGACAGGTGAGATACAAAATAAATTTTAAAATATAAAATTATTTAATTACATTCATCCTGAGCTTGCTCGACTATACTCAAATGCCCACTGTATATAGTATATCATGTGACTTTTGTTTTTAACATCAACTCTTCTTTCATTTCAATTGCAAGACAAACAAGGCATTTCTGTTCCCTTATTTTCTCCAAAAAAGCTAAAACAGTTGTGGCACCAGAAGTGAATATATAAGACAGGTGAACTATGACTGTTACCTTGTTTTTTCTTTATAGTGACCAATTACAGAAGTGTTGGCATGAGAAGGATGTGGGACGTTAGGTAGAACTGCTTGCTGCCGGCTTATACTGAATAAAAAGGATGCTCTTCATCAGTCACCAGTGATGGAGCCAATGTGAAAAGAAAACAGAATTGAAGTTTAGAATATCTCATTTTGCAGCCTGGCTGTTCTATTTTATTTTATTTTGCAATTTAGCCCTGCAACCTAAAACTTTTGATAATAGGCAGAAATCACAAGATGCCTCCTGGTATGGAGTTTGCTTGGAGCCTCCTGGTGCCTCAAGCTCATGGCTTCCTGCAGAGACTGGCAAGACACATTTGTCTCTGACCTTTCCTCTCCCCCTCTGTCTCCTCCCTACCCAGCAAATGTGGACACGCCTGCACTCCCCTGTGTTTGGCACTGGGTCAGATTAATGCTTTCTTGATCTGTGGCCCAGAAGTCACCATTGTGTTAGTGTCTCCCAAAGTATTGCATGTTTCGCTCAGCTAAGAACAAAGCGGGTATGATTTAAGGAAGAAGGGGGAAGGTGGAGTTTAGGGGCAATTTCAGGGCTGGATTCTCAAGCCTTCCACAATGCAGAGTGAGAAGGGTTAGTTGTGCTTGCTCTCAAAGCTGTGGAAAGCCGATGTTCTGGACAGTCTCCTCATGGACAGGCTGTCCCCTCTGCCCTCTGGCTTAGAGGACTTACTCCTCTGGAACGGATTTCGCAGGCTTGCTGTGTTCCGCTGCCTGTCGAGTTTGTCACTGATGGAGAAGCTCTTCCTGGTGTGTGCATATGACACACTTGGCTCCTCCGCTGAGTAGCTGTTGGCACGCTCTATCTTGGGAACCGTGATATTGTTGGACAGGGCTCTGTCTGAGCTGTCCCCTTCCTGTGAGGATATTGCGATGGTGGCTCTCCGGCCTCTGGCCTCATTCTCTTCACTGTCAGAGCCAGGGTGACTCAGTTCTGCCTCTCGCTCAGGATGGCAGCAGGATAAGTCCTCCACTTTGTCTCCAAGCCCACCAGGAAAGGTGGCTCTGTCAGCAATCACTTGAGGGGCATTGACACATCTTGTGTCAATACAGTCTGTAATACTGGTATATTCTGCTGTTTTCACGGGCACCCCAAAGTTGGCGTAGTAACTCCTCGAAGGAGAAAACATAAAGCTATGAGATTTCACAATGGGGGCCTCTTCCAGAAGGAAGGGCGCAGTGGCTAGGTAGCGGCTGCTCTTGGAGCGCTCAATGGCGTGATACGTCGGCGGGTCAGAGTCCCAGGGGTTTTGACATTCTGGGAGATGGGTATAGTCTGAAGAAAAAGATCTAGTGTCCATGGAGGTAATGTCTTCGCAGTCAACGCTCCGGCTTGAAGGCCTGTCTGCGGGCGCGAGGGTCGCGTAGGCACTGCTGGAAGGGGCCGTGGAAGGGGCCAGCATGGAGAAGCTTGGCTCGCCCAGCCCGAGGATATTCATGGAACTGTCCAGGGGGTCGATGTCACAGTGGAGCTCATCCATGGCGGAGACATAGATGTCGATGCACGACGACGGTCTTCTGGAATCAGGAACGATGGCCAAGGTGTTCGCAGGCGCTGCAGGAGCTTTGGATTCTTTTGCTACCGAGTGGGAACTAGTAGCCCGGTGTAGGCTCAGGGACCTTTCTTTAAAAATACTCTCCAACTTTTCTATACCACCTTTGTCTTTCATATTGACCGAATAGAATGAATGGCTTCGCATACGGGGCATTAAGGTTGGAGAAGTTGGGGACAAGGTCTCCTCACCTGCAGGGTCTATACTCTCTTGGAGCTTGAAGGTGTTTCCCTCCTGGCTGTTGAAGCTGCTCTGGCGGACTATGTAGGCAGCGTCTGTGCAGTCGGAGGAGGTCCTCGAGCGGATTTTGTTGGACTCAGCCCGCTCCAGACCGGTCAGTCGCTCCAGGGCTGTGGCCATGCGCCCGATGAGGTCCTCAAGCTGTGCCAGCCGGATGTCCACGGTCTGGAGTGAGGCCTTCATCGAATGCTCTCTCTCGTTGACTTCCTCCAGCCGCATGGACATGTTCTCCACCCTGTATGAGAAGGAGAGAATGAGTCCTCTGCTGTGGGTTTGGAGAGCAAAGACAGAGGGCTTCAAAGCTGTGCCCACCCTGGGTGCCAGCACGGCTCCTTTCCCACAGGGAAGCAGAGGGGCAGGGGAAGAGGGCACATTGATCCCGTCACAGGATCCAAACCTATTTGTGCTGGAGGAGGCTGTAGAGATAATCTAGCCCAGTGGTTTTTCCTTTTTCTTTTGATTTTTATTTTGAGTCAGAGTCTAGCTATATTGCCTCCGCTGGTCCACACTCCTAGACTCCAGTGATCCTCCTGCCAAATAGCTGGTACTGAGGCACGTGTCACCATGCCTGGCATAACCCAGTAGTTCTTAGCTTTCTGCTTAGCATGCCCTAGGTTCTGGGTTCTACCCTCTTTTAGAGCTGGAGGGTAACAAAGAACAGAACAGCTTTATTCTTTCTCGTTTTCTTCCTGGAGCTCAGCACACACAAGGTTTTTATTTGAAATAAAAAGATGCTCTCTTGGCACAATTGCATGTGATCACTGGCCCAAGAGCTATGAAATATCTTCTTGCCATAGCCTCCTGGTGAGCTGTCCTCAGTCCAGGACCCAGAGTCAGAAAGCCAGCAGGTGCGAGGTGGTGCAGGGACAGGCAGTGGGGGAGGCAGGACCTGCCGAAGACAGTGAGCTGCACACAGCGCAGGAGCACAGGGAGAGCAGAAGGAAGACAGAGACACAGGAGGAAGAGGCTTTTCAGGGAAAGCCAAGAATGAGGAAGTGTGGTCCCAGGGAATGGAACAGGCAAGGGGAGCACGGGCTCAGAACTGCTATTACCTTTCCTATGGGCTCTGAGGTGGGCTGGAATATAAGTCTTGCCTAAAACCACAGTGAATCGGGTGGTCCATTTTCTCCCAGAATTCTGTGTGTGTTTAACCTCTAATCATCTGTCTGATCATTTAGGTCATGGACCTAACTGATAGGGGTTACTATGGAGGTTATGGAAAATAAAAGGTCCTAGGGCCAAATTTATATGTGTTTGTTCTGTAACTAGAGTACCTCTTTAAATCTTTTAAATTTGTTTCTTAAAAAATTAAGTGTATATGGACATGCATCCCAGATATAAGTTGGCCTCAGGAGCCAACCAAGAGTTCTAGGTCATGACTGTAGCCATTTGGAGCTGATTCTGATCAAGTAACTCAGGAGACAAAATGAGATATAAATAAGAATTTATGAATCACCAGGGGTCCACTAGGAGACAGATACATAAAGTGACCCATAAAAAAGAAAGATAGGTAAAAGCCATTGTGAAAAATGAGACATTTATAGGAGAAACTCTTTATTTAACTTTCCATCTCTCACATTTTCAGACACTGAGTGGCTCATTTCAGAATAACTCGGCAAGGACCCGAGTTCAATCCCTGGTCCCAAAAAACCAGAGTAACTCGGGGTGATCCCAACAGGGTCCTGGAAAGAAGTGAGGTGACAGGTGAGGTGGCAGGTGAGAGGGGAGCACGCTTTTAATGTTTCTGATTTCAAACCTCTGTACTGGGATTGTCTAACATTAAAGCAGAATTACATAATATGCGATATGCTAAACGGGATGCACACAGTTAACTTAGATAAATCCCTTCATGTGGGTCTACATACAAGCATGTATGTGTACATAGCTCTGTCCCTACCCACCTCCCCAACCTCAGAAAATGCAGATAGGACTGGGGTTGTTGCCTGCCACTCCCTGAGAAAGCACACGTCCTAGAGCAGGTGTGAGATGGGGAGTTTGGAGCCATTTGCCCCTTGGTTAGGCTCTGTTCCCTCAGGTACCCCTGGCCTTTGGGTTGTGCCAAGTGCAGCTCCAGTGTTGCGTTATTTTTTTGGTATGCTTACAAATGCACATGTGTGCACATGGCACAGTTTTCTGGGATCACATGGCTATGTGTCCATTAATAAATAGCTTTTTCAGGGCCTCAGAATGAGAGAGCTCTTTAGGTTTTGTAGTTCCTTCCTCTGTTTGCTGGAAAATTACATCATACATAAAATGCTCTATTTTGCATTGGTAGATGTGTATAAAATCTCTGGGTTGCTTTAAATTTTATTAATATTGGCCTGGTACCTATGGATATCATCATTCAATAGCATATGTGTATGTATCTATTTATGTAGTCTGCATTCTTTAAAGAAATAAAGGAATAGAAAAAGAAGCCATCGATTTGATTTCTACAGTCAGTAGAGAATGTCTACTGTGGAGACACAATACCATTTCATGAGAACTAGAGATGATGGTTTCAAACCTCAGAATCCTGAGTCACACTGGCTAAAGCTGTCAACATAGCGTATCTTTCTACACTATTTAGAATTTGCTCTGCCATCTTTATATTGGGAATTATTAAAATTAAAGTTACATCAATGATTTGTAACACTGAGTATTCTTTCAAACAGTAGTTTCCAGCCAGGCGTGGTGGTTCATACCTGTCATCCCAGCACTTGGGAGGCTAAGGCTGGAGGATTGTCATGAGTATGAGGCCAGCCTGAACTACATAGTGAGACCCTGTCTCAAAAAAACAAAACAAAACACCCAGTAGTTTCTAAATGCTGGGCTTTGGAATACACCAGCCTGGAATGAAGGTTTTATTAGTCTACAGCAAGACAAGAGAAAAAAGAAAATGTAAGAGCTTTTATATGAATCTAGAGTTATTAGACTTAAAGGATTCCCTTCTTTTTTGGAGATTTTTAAAAACAGCCCCACTAGCCCTCAAATCTATTTGGTCAATGAGATCTAAATAACCACTGAGTAGAAAAACTTGCTTCTATTTCTTTGTTTCTATCTTGTTCCATGAAAAGAAGAAAAGCATCAACTCTGAGGGAAAAAAAACCATCAATGGTTTTTCTCCTCAATTTACAAGTCTCTTGCTGTTGTGTCCTGAAAAGTATTGAGCATCCAGCTGAGCCATGTACTGGAACATTTCTACTCTGCTGGAGAAGATGCTGAACACGAAACAAAAGCCTGTAGAAGAGCAGCAAGTCGGGCTGGGTCTCTCTTGTTTTGTGTCCTGGCCAGAACTTTCCAGTTTCTGGCTAGAACCAGGGCCCAGCCTGGCCTGGCCTCCCCAATTTCTACTGTCCCAGAGGGCGGCTGCTACCACCTGCAGAGTCCCTAGTCTGGGATTTTCACGCGTAGACACGGGCTATAGGTGATGTTCTGTTCTCCTGGGAGCTCCAGGATTTCTTGGACAGTGCAAATAAGCACAAAGCATCTCTGTTTGGGGACCATGAAAGCAAACTCAACTGGCCAAGCAGCCAGGGCACACAGCTTTCTTGGAGGTGCCCAGGGAACACACCTTTCTGAAGTCACTCGGATCCTCTCATCGTTGGACGAGTTGAACCGATCGTCCTTTTCTCTGAAATACTCTTCTATGCACTGCTCCTCGAAATCGTGTACTTTTTTGAGCTCATCATCAGTTATGAAGAGTTCTGTGAAACAAACAAATGAGAGCCATGAGATGGAGAAGTAAAAGTGATGGCCTCAGATTTGTGGGCCTGATGACATTCTTCATGTAAATCAAGGCCAGGGAAGGGAGCCTAGATTCTAAGCCTCTAATGAAATCTAAATTCAATTAGGCAGGTTGCATCACCACTTGCCTTCTGAACACTAGATTCACTCTGGGTCTCTGAAGTTCAACTGAGTGTATTCGGCATATTGCAGGAGCTAGTTAGAATTAGACAAGTGACAGCTAATGTGGTGGTGCCTGCCTGTAATCAGTACTCGGCAAAACTGAGGCAGGAGGATCCAAAGTTTGAGCCCTGTCTGCGCAACTCAGCAAGACCCTTTGTCTGGAAGGGAGTGGGGAGGGAGAAGTAGAGGGAGAGAGGAGGCAGCCCGTCAGACTGGGGATGTAGCTCAGTGCAGAAGCCCTGGGTTCAGTCTCTAATATAGAGGGGAAAAGGAATTACACAAGTGATAAGACCATGGACATAGCTGAATCAAAAAAAAGGGGAAACAACTCTGAAGATGGATGTTTCTCTTTTTGAGAAACGGTCTCACTATGTAGTTCAGGCTGGCCTTCAACTTGTGATTGTCCTACCTCAGCCTCCCAAGTGCTGGGATGACAGGCATATACTACCACACCTGGTTGCATGTTTTTAAAAAATTTCTGGGCTGGGATGTGGCAGACAGATGTCGTTGATTGACAGCCTTCTCAGAACCCCATTTTCCCTTTTCCTCTCCCCACTACTGAAGTAGGAGAGCCAAATACACACATTTCTACTCTCCTTTGAAGCTATCAGCAACCATGAGACTCAGTTTTGGCCAAGAAACAAAAGAAATCTGCTCCAGGGAGAGGTAGTGTATTGGGAAGAGGTTTTGCTTTCCTGATAAAGAGATATGGTTGCTTCTTTCTACATTTTTTAAAAAAATTTTCTTTCTCCTTTTTTTTTTCCTGTCTTAAACATAAGCGTGATGACTGGAGGTGCCACAACTATTTTGTGACTATGAGAGGTGGCATAAAAGGAATTCCTGGGCCTATAAATAGAAGAACTTACGTCTTTTACTTCAGTGAGCCATTGTTGGGTCTGGGCTATCTATTTCTACTTTTTGTCATGCTAGTTAAAGCCATATTTATTTGTGCTATTTTTATTCTGGTTTTCTGTTAATAGAAGGTAAACTTATAACTGATAGAACAGTAGAAAGAGCCCAGTGGAAAGGTGAACCTTTAAATGGCTTATGAATTAGAGTCAGGGAGAGAGCTGCTTTGGGAAAATGCAATGGGCAAGTCTTTCTACTCCTGTGCCCTTGAAACACCACAGGAATTGTCTTAAGTGTTTGGAGCCCTGAATCTTTGAGCTTCAGGGATTTTTATCTCCTGAGATTGCTCTAGTTTGCTTTGAGGCCTTGGTCTGAACTTGCTGGGGGCATGAAAAATATGAGTGTAAAGCAGAGGAGAGTGAGGGAAACACTAGGCCTCAGTTCGCTCATCTCCAACATGGCAGCCCGTGAGGCAGGGGAGGGTGTTATCAGGAGGGGACGCTTGAGCTTCAGTCCTGAAGTCACGTAGGGCCTTGGGCTGGAGGGAGATCGATGGAGAGAGGCCACGTACCAGGCCCCAAGTATAGACTCCTTTCTGCTATTGCTATATTTGAGACCAAAAAGAGTGTGCCGAATACTTACTCTCTTGGCCCTTCACTTTGATTCCTTTAGCTATGTGTAATGCTCTGTTTATAAAAATATTTTAAGAATTCCATCAGCGTGCCACATTTTACAATGTAACTTAAATGGCTTTCTCTGGGGCCATACAAGGAGCTGGCAGTGTCCCAGGGTCTTCCCCTGGTTGAGAAGTGTGGTAAAGGACTCCCATCACTGCTCTTCACTGTTTCTGACCCAGTCACAGCTCGGAAATCCTCCTCCTCTGAGACCTTGGACACTCTGCTCCTCCTTGCCCGTGTCCAGAGACCCGGTGATGCTCTCATTGCTGCCGTGGTGGGAGCAACAAGAAGCCCATGAGCCAGAGCTTTTCGTGCTGTCTTCCCCCATTGTCTGCCTGCCTAGTTTCTATGGCCTCTAAGCTGAGGGCCCCACCCTGGGTCCTTTGCTGTATCCCAGACCTCCTTTGCTAGCTGCTCCAGATAAGAGCTTTTCCTTTTCCCAGTCATGATGCGTGTTGGTCCTCGGCTCAGCACGCACTGGGGCTGCTACTCATGAGAGCCATCGGTGCTCTGCTGGGGCAGCCCAGGTGCTCCCTGCTGGCTGGGGACCAAAGCTTAGGGATGAACTCATAGGTTACCCTCCATCCTTCCCTCTCTTAAGCTTTCTTTGTGCCTAGACTTGTGTTTCAGGTGGAAACTGATTTTGAATTTCCCAGCTCTTTCCAACTCTCCTATTTTATTATTTATTTATTTATTTATTTATTGGTACTGGGGATAGAACTTGGGACCTTGTGCTTTCGAGGCAGTTGCTGGAACCACTGAGCTAAATCCCCAGTCTTCAACTCTCCTATTTTAATGTTTAGAAAGAAGCCAATCATTGCTATGTCAGGAGGTTACTGAGAGATTCAGACTTAGAGAAGCAGACCACAGGCTTTTGTTGTAAACCTTAGACATACTGGTATCACACAGAAGGAGGAAGACTTCCTGGGCCACCATCCCAGAGGCACTTGCTTGTAGATTTAATGTAGGTGGTTGACCAGACACACTTTGAGAAGCTTGTTTGCCTGGGGGTGGGCTACTTGTGTTGTTTCTAACTGATCATTAGTGCCCAAGGGGCATTTAGGAATCTATAGGAGCTACCTGCACCTAAGGTGTGGAGGTGGACAGGCTATATTTCCTGTAATGTGGGGAACAGTATCACACAAAGGAATCACTCCACCCCAGGGCCAATAATAGAACTACTGCTTCCTTTTAGAAACACTGGGTGTGTCTAAAAACTGAGGTGGAGGATAGAGAATCTTCTGTTTTGTCCTTTGAGTAATGGAAAGTGACTCTCAGTTCCTCTTGAGGTCACACAGGCACAATTCCTAGGGCTTTGGAAAGCGTTTAAGACCTGAAAAAATGAGAGCCCCAGAAATTATAACGGAAAATTGAACTTAGTCACAGAAACTCAGCTCATGTCATGGTGCTTAAAAGTGGTACATAAACTGAGGGCCAGGGATTTAGCTCAGTGGTGCCACCGTCTGCCTCGAAAGCGCAAGGTCCTGAGTTCAATCCCCAGTACCAAAAGAGAAAGGGTATATAAGTTGGATGTAGTGGAGCATGCCTGTGATCCCAGCTACTGGGGAGACTGAAGCAAGAGGATCACAAATTCGAGGCTAGCCTGGGCCACTTAGTGAGGACCTGTCTCAAAAGGGGTGGTGAGGGGATGTAGCTCAGTTGTAGAGTGCTTAGAAAGCTTGCCTAGCATGTGTGAAGAAGCCCTGGGTTCCATCCCCAGCACTGTAAAAGCAACAGTGAAAGATATAAAATGTACCATTGGGTATATATTAATACGGTTGATGTATTTTGTGGTGAGACCCCGGGGAAAATGAGATGCTTAGGACCTATGAAGGTGCTAAATAGCTCTGGTGGAGACCAGTTTTCTCTCACTAAGGAAGCAGTGAGGCTAAGGGACACTGCATTTCAGTTTCTCCTGTCTTTCTCTCAGCGCCATGTCCCATGCTCACAGATCCCCTTGAGCTCCCCTCAGGTCTTGAGGGTCATCTGCAGTCTGCAGTCTGCATTCTCCATGATGCCTATAGGGATTTCCTGTGGTCACTGGGCTCTCACTGGAAGCTTACTCAGGCCATAGTCCCTCTCGTCCGGGTCACTCTCATGCTTCCTCCACCGGCAGCACAGGTGCTGGAATATCATGGTCATGTGGCTGAAGATGATCAGAGGTGGGGGCAGGACTGGCCTTTCATGGAAAGTCATGATCAGCTGATACCTCTGAAACTTCCACACTTGGTTGGATATCGACTTTACCTCAAAAAATGTATTGCTGAAATGGAGCAGAGACAAGTAAGTGAGAAAATCTGTTGCTTTCAAAAGCATTACTCCCCCATCCCCCATCCCACACCCACTCACTTAAAGACAGCAATCAGGAGGTTGACCAGCAGGATGTTTGCCACCAAGAGGTAGCAGGCCATGATGGCCGGGACAATCCAAGCTCCTGTCTTGCAAGGAGGCAGCTGGATGATCTTACCATCCTCCCGGGTCTCGTTTTGTCCACAGGGAGCTGGAGGAGGCAACATAGGCAAGAAATAAGAGACAGCGGCTACTTGATTCATATATATATGTGTGTGTGTGTCTATATATATATATATATATATATATATATATGATCGAGTTGAATGAAGGATTTAGATGGAAGAAAAACACAGCCATCTCAAACAGCAAAAAGTTCCAAAAAGCAAAAATACAAAAATGAGAGCTTCATGAATATCTCAAAAGGCTGCCACTCTAGGGGGTAGTGAGTCCTGGCTGTTTTCCCAAGCTGTCATCCACTGGGAGAGACTGTCATCCTACAGTCCTTTGGCCCCTGATACTGGTCAGGGGCTCTTCTGTGCCTTTAGACACCTGGTGAGGGCTTTCCTGGGGAGCGCCAAGGAGCAGAGCCCTGCTGCCCAGCAAGTTACTTTCAAAATGTGCTGCAGAGGTCACCAGCATTGGAGCACCAGCACTCCAGGGTTACTGACTGGGAATTAACACCGGGGCAGCTGTTAATTGCTGTAAGAGATAACCCAGAGGCTCAGCGCTAATGATTTGCTGTCTCCGGACAGAAGGAGCCATGGTTTGGGCAGTGTTTAGAGGCCTGTCTCTCCTGATGGATAGAATTTCACAGGGAGGGCAAGGAGGGCCAATGGTTGAGGCTGTGAAGCTCACAGCTACCTGCTTGTTTTCCAGCAGCATTTTCATTCCCAGTGTGCTTTCCAGAGCACAGGAAACAGAGCCTAACTGAAGTTAATAAACAGGCAAATAGGGGAAAGGAAAAGATCTGGGGGTGGGGGTGAGGAGGAAGGTGATGTATGGGGGCCGCCTGCTCGGCATTCCCAGGTAAATGCCAGAAACAACAAACCCTGACAATGCTTCCCAGTACTGCACCAATGATGTGGCCTTAGAACAGGGTCCTCTTGCCTCTGCACGTGAGAGGGAGCTGGGGTGGGAGAGTGGGCAGGAGCACCAACAGGTCTCAGCAGTTGCCACAGGATGCCAGGGGTTTGCAGAACCAACTCAGAATCTACAAGGCTGGAGCTCCTGGCAAGGGGGTAGGGTGGTCCAGACTCTCCTCCAGAGTTCCTGCTGCTGGGCTGTGCATTCTGCTGCAGTTCTCAACCCTGGGTGTCCAGGGCTGGTTGTCCCCAGACAACTGAATCAGAGTCTCTGAGGGGGACCTAGGTATCACCATTTCTTTTTAAATTTCCCAGGTGATTTTCGGTTGCTACAAAGGTTGATCACACTGATCTACTGGGCTGGGAACATAACAAACTTTTACCAAGACTCTACTTTTATGGTCAGGTCTAAATGGTCAACATGCTTCCTTTGCTTCTGCCTGTAAGACAATTGGATATTGGAATTGGATGTTTTCTAGGAGCTGGAATCTCTTTTGTTATTGGCAGTTGTGGCAGACAGCCTTGTAAGAGGTGCTCATCATTTTCTCCCTTGGAAGGGAGTGAAGGCCAGTGACAGAGGCCACAGTGGCTTAAGGATGAAGTCCCAACTCTGGGTGTGGCTGACCCAGTGCGATCTCCTGCCACTGCCCACCTCTCTCTCTAGGCACAAACTGGACAATTTCCTTTCAACACAATGACACCGTGATGCTCACCACAGACGCAGAAACAATGGTGCCAAATGACCATGGACGAAAACTTCTAAAACTGTGAGCCGAAATAAACTTTCCCTCCTTTAAGTCACAGTGTCGGAAAGCTGACCAATACACTTGTCTATATTCCATTCAAAATTCCCAGTGGGAAAAATTGCTTTTCAAGGTATCCCAGCTGAGAGGGAGGCCAGGAAGAAGAGCAATGCATTTCAATAGGCGTTAAGCAGTGGCTTCAGTGTCTTTGTAGGTCTCCTGTGTGGCTCTGTCCCGTTCCCCAAAGGGCTTGTCTAGTTATAACTTGGAGCAACTTAGTGTTTTCAATAAGATTTGATTTGATGTCAATATGACTGACCCTGGGAATTCCCTGCCACTCCTTTGGGTATTAATTTATTTCAGCTTCTTCAACCTCTTATTCATCCTGCCATTATAGAGGTAGCATTAATGTAGTGGTTAAGAACATGAATCATAGTGAGGACTTGAGTTCAAACTCTGACTCCACCATTTTCAAATGACCTGTTCATTCCATGGACTTCACCATCCTCACCTATGAAGTGGGAGGAGTGATAATATAACCGTGGGGGGTTGTCAATTTCGTTACGTCAGATAAGGCATGAGTATCAGTCAGCTTTGTCACTGGAGAGACAAAATACCTAATACAATGTAAAGGACAAGAGGTTTGATTTTCTTATAGTTTCATTCCATCACCAGTTGGCTATAAGACAGACACACGATGGTGGAAGGGTGTAGCTAGCAAACTTGCTTAGTTCATAGCAGCTTTGAAGCATAGCAGGGGAAGGGTGCCAGAGTGGAAGAGGTGAAGAAGCAGACACAGACCCCAAGTGCACACCTCCATGGCCCACTCAGACACACCTAGAAGTCTGCTCCACCAATGTCCAGTGTGGATCCCAAAGCCAATCAAGTTGAAACTCCACCTCTCACCATCTCATTTCACCCCTTTCAACTTGCTACCTAGACAGAAACCTAAATCTAAACACTTTCCTTTAACCGTACTTAATCTCTAAATAAAGATAGCGAATTCATAACTTTACCTAAATAAAACAACTATCCAGCACACAACCAGAAACCAGTAATCCTTTCCCCAATATCTCAACAGTTCCAGCATTTTCAAAAGTCCAAGTCTTTTCTGAGACTCAAGACAAAGCCTTGGCTGTGAACCTCTATAAAAATAAAAAATAAGTTACATAATCCCGAAGTACAATGGCTCAGGGAAAACATTCCTATCCTAAAAGGGGGGACTGGAGGGATAGAAAAGAATCCGACCAAAGCAAGACTGAAAACCAGCAAGGCAGACATTAGGTCCTATAGTTCTAAATCCAGGATTCAGGGCACACAGTGGTAAAAAGTGAGTTCCGAAGGTCTTGGACGTAGCTTCACCTCTGTGGTTTTGCCACTTGGAGCCAGCACAGCCTTTGCCTTGGGCTGGCTCCATTCATCGCCTGAAACTTTCTTCAACAGATATTCCACATTACTGGCATCTCTGATTTCCTTATGTCTCCACTGCAGTGTTGGTTTCATCTCCACAGCTTCATGCAAAGCCCATTCAGGAGTTCCTTACCTGGCTTTTCAGGTCTTCCTTTGAAATTTGGGTCTAGGCCTCCCTTGGCTCTATAGCTCTTGTATTCTGCATGCCAGTATAATCAGCATCATGTGGATGACATCAAAGTCAGCTGTCAGCAGAAGCAGTAGACAGCTCACCTTGGACCATAGCTGCATCAGCCTCTAAGTGCCTCAATGTCTGAGTACAGTGAAATGAATCCTGGGGAAACAGTCCCTTAGGAGGTGCTTGTCAAGGAAGAATCCTTGGCACTTTATTCTCAAAAGAAAGGGTGACAAATTTTGTACCATTGAGCCTGCATCAAGTGGAGTCTTGCTGATTCTTGAGATGCCCTGAAGGCATCTTCCTTCTTGTCCCCATAAAAAATACTTGGTTTCTTTTTAATGATGTTAGTCTTTTTAGCAGCCATGCTTCCTTTGGCCCCAACATGGTTTCTTCTGGGCTAAAATTTAAGTTTTTCAAATTTTTCTGCTCTGCCCTTCAGCCCCAATTTTCACTATAAATCTGGCTAAAAGCAGCCAGCAGCACCAATGCCATAACCTGAATGTTAGGGTGTCTTGAAATTTTCTTCACCAGATGAATTAGTCTACTGCCCTTAATCTCAGTCTTCTGTAAAGTCACAGGACGTGGGCTAAATGTAGACAAATTTTCTGGCCGACTGTAACACACATCGCCTCTAGTCCAACTGCCGATGGAGTCCTTGTTCTTTCTTAAACTTCCTGTGCATGGCCTTTACTTCCTGCCTTTTGAGCAGCATTCTGGTCTTCTGAGCTCGGACCAGAATCTACCATCAATCTCTGCTTACTCTGCTTAGCATTCTAAGGCTTCTCTAGCTGGCATCTTCAAACCTTTCCAAATTCTTGCAAACTAACTTCAAGGGCTTTACCACATATATATGGGTATAGTCACAGCAACAACCCCGTTTCTTTGGTACCAGTTTTCTGTATTAGCTTTCTTGTTGCTGAGACACAATGTCTAATACCCACAACTTAAAAGAAGGAGATATTTAATTTGTTCATGGTTTCAGTCCATGATTGACTGTCTCTATCAGAGACATCGTGGCAGAAAGGCATGGCAGAGAAAAGTTGCTTAGTTCATGGCAGGAAGCAGAGCAAGGGAAGAGTGCCAAAGTGGGAGAGGCAAGGGAGCAGGCATAGATCTCAAGGTCATAGCTCATGACCTACCCAGAATTGTGCTCTACTAATCCCTGGGACAGACCCCAAAGTCAATCAAGTTGAAACTCCACCTTAACCACCACAGCCAGCAAAGCACATGGCTCAGTATTTAGCACACAGTCCTCAGTGAACATTAGCTGATGTCATCATTAGTATTGCTATTTTTGAAATTAAGGGACTTTAGGTTTCTTGGGCTTAGGGGCTATGTCTTAGTTCTCTTTGTTTTGGAGTCACTAAACACAGCACTTATTCTACAAACATTTATTGAGTGATTAAAATATACTGGCTACCAGGCTCATTGGAAATGAGAGATTATTCTTGCTAAGGAACTCACAATTTAGGAGTGGGTAGAACATTGCATCAGTGTGTGGTATGAGCTCAGGTGGAGGCTCTAATGGGGAGCACTTCTGCTCGAATTGCTGTATTCCTGTTAGCCTGGATCATGCAGGGTCGTCTGGTAATCAGGACTAGCCTGAGGAACATCATCTAGATTCTACAGCAACAAGTGCAGTATAAATGAATTAGATGATTCTTGTGACAGTGATAATGATAATAAAAGTGAATCATTAAGAGACAGCCTTCATTTGGTAATATCAGCAAAGAAGCAGTGAACATTATATACAGGAGATAGAGGAAAACATTGCTCTGTGTCTCCTAATGATGTCCTTCTGCTGGGTTTTTATTTGCTAGAAAGTGCTATGACTCACACTTATAGATGTCTATCACTGATGAAGATGGAACTGGGTACCTTAAGGCCTGACAGGCAGCAGATTTCAAGGAGGAGGATAAGTTATCTGGGTTGTCATCTGGCTCCAACCAGTATCTGGGGGATCATGTTCCCAGGGAGACGCGCCAGGTGCCCATATCTATGATAGCCTATGGGTGGGCTTTAGGGGCACATGGGTTGGTCACTACCGCTGTGACTCCTCCTTTTCTCCTTTGGAACCTGACGCTTGGGTGTTTTTTCTCCCAGTTCTCTTGGAACAGTGTATGCATTTCAAGTGGCATGCTGTCATCTCCCTCTTTATTGGTGGCAGTGAGTCCTTATAGTAGATGTTTGTAGGTTCCACCCATGAAGAATGAATCACCCCTTCCTGCAAGAGCATCTTGGTTTCTCCTTGTGGATTAATGCTACTCTTGCTCTTAGCCCATGAAGTCTGGATGAAATGAACTCCAAATCCACAGCTAGGAGAAGGTTAATCAGTCTGTTTTATTCCCTGATTGAAGTGATTGATGCAAGGACATCATGGTGCTCGAGCCTGACCAGAGTCAGTGAGCATTGGCTTTGGTTGGAATAGTAGAGGACTTGTCCAAGAGGGACCCCATCCCAGAGAGCAGAAGCTGGTCCCTAATTCCATTATTCCTGAAACCAGCCCTCTCCAAGTATAAGAACGTGTCATTCTTTTTTCTTCTAAGTCATTCTGAGGTGAATTTCTGTCACATGCAACTAAGAGTCCTGACTAGTACTGGCACCCCACTTCCACCGCCTGTCCCCAGGTTAGTAGTCAAAGATGCTCACAGTGTGGGCACCCTGCTCCCGAGAAGCTGCATTTGTAGTCTTGGAATAGACTTAGAAAGACTGGAAGGGGCAGCCAAGGACACAGAATTTGGTCTGATACAATGTTAAATCATTGTCAGAATTTCAAGAATCAGAGGTCACTGTTGCTCCTCCCCAAAATATAAAATAATTTAAAGGGTATACAATGTAGAACTCAACTTTTTCCACTGGAGCTTAGACTCAGAAGTTGACAAGAGATTCAACCTATTATAAAACAAGGAGGGTATAAGCACTTGGGTTTGGAAGTGCTGTACTTTAGCCAAGCACCTGGACACAGTCAGCTACCTCTGAAGTGAGGAAAAGTTGTTCTAGAAGCTGATCTTGCGTAGAGTAAGCCACAGAATCTTGCATAGATTAAGGCAGGATGCAGGCACAGAGGGGAAAAGCTACATCTATGCAGTCCTTGCCAAATCCAAAGGGATCCAGCATTTGCAGATTCAGATTCCCGATGGTTTATTTATGTGGGCCACACTGAGACACTGCACGGGGTGAAGCTGAAAGGCCCTTTTCTGCTAATTATGCATTCATCAGCAGAAACAGACAACTGGGCTCTGGAACACACCAAAAGGCCACAAAGTCACACTCCCAAAGAATATGTGGATGGCAGAATATGTGGATGATTTTCTGTATACATTGCGGAGGACTTGGAATATAGCCTTCCAGTGATTGATACTTGCTTTTTTAAATACAATTTTTATTATTTTTATTTATTTTAAAAATTTTGAGTCAGGGTCTCACTAAGTTGTCCAGGCTGGCCTTGACCTCACAATCCTCCTGCCTCACCTTGTCAGTAGCTGGGGTTATACAACCATGCCCAGTCTTTCATATAACCAAAGAGGCTGGATGTAGCTAGTGGTACAGCACTTACCTAACATGCTTGAGGTCCTGGGTTCAACTCCCAGCACGGCAATGCAAAACAAAACAAAATCCCCAAAACTAAAATAAGGGTCAACAGCATCCTTTCTGGAACATAAGCTTCAGGGAAGAAGGGCTTTTTGTCTCTTTTGTTTCACTGAACACTAGAAGCCTGCCTCCAGAACTGCCTGGCACATGTTTGCTGCTTGATAAATATTTGCTGAATGGATGCAGGCAGCACTGTCATTTGCACATCTGGTCTGCAGTAACTCACTTCACTGGGTTGGTATCCACTGTCCTATTTACCCCTGACCTCCTCACGTGCTACCACGACCTGCCGATGTAGGATAGCTCCTGTGATAGCAAAAGACTGACCAAGGGACACAACAGACTGTTTTCTTTTTCTTTGTTTTTGGCAATTGCCAAGGTGAAGGCAACATGCTTGTTCTTTGGCAAAGACTGTGGAAAATCTCTGTCTGAGTACTGTTATGCACATCTCCATAGCAAACCAGCCACGACACCCATCTTGCACCTGCGCATTGCTAGTTATCCTGATATGCTTTCCCTCTCAGCCAACATGTGACCCTGGCCTCTTTCAGAATGCTTCGAAAGATAAAACTCCTAAAAGTACAGAAAAGTACAGCCGATCAAAAGAAAATGACACAGGACCGGGGGCCATTCCTTTAGCTCCTTTAACAATGGGTGTGTGAGGTGTGTGGGAAAAGATCCTTTCTGGCCTGCTTCAGCATCTCCACAACCCCACCTGGCACGGCTGAAACTCAAGCTATACCAATTCACAGTTGCACAGGAAAGAGTCCAAGGGGGTCAGAATCAGATATCCTGGCTTTGGGTACAGGGGATTAAATCCAGGGCCTTCACACTGAGCTACATAACCAGCTCTTCTTTGTTTTTATTTTGAGACCAAGTTTTGCTAAGTTGCAAAGTTGCCCAGGCTGGGTTTAAACTTGCAATCCTTGTACCTCATCCTCCCAGAGTGCTGTAATGACAGGCATCCACCACTGTGCCTATCTTGAATGCTGCCATTTCTGAGAAGGTCCCGATCTGAGAGTGCTATGGGCTTCTCTCACATACACCCTGGGCCCCACACCTGCACACTGCCTATTTTAAAAGAAACCTTTAATAATGAGTGATTCCCCGGGAGAATATTGAGCCCAGTTCTTCCTTTATCTGAGATCATCAAAAAATGAAAGACAGAGGCAATGTGGAAAGCATTTGTGGAGGTGGCATCCATATGCTAACCTCCGGGCCAGGCCCTTTTTTCCCTGGCATTGCATTCAAGTTTTCTAGCAGTCCTGTAAGAAGTGTATTGTTCTTGTTTTACAGTTAAGGAGACACATGCCAAAGGGTGAAATGCCTTACCCAACCCCTTACAGCTAGGAAGGGATAAGGGCAGAATTATCTCTGTTTACCAAAAAACAACACTCAGTCCCTGCTATGTGCCATGGTAATTAGCACAGGAGCTGCAATGACAAATGAGGTAGATATGGGTGTGACCCTCTCCCTTCCCCCAGGGCCTGTGTGTATGCCACTCTGCTTTAGTGGCTTTCCAGGGTGATTTTTACTGGAGACTACTTATTGAATGCTTATGCAAGGCTCTGAGCTCTACAAAACTTTGACATTATAGGTAATGTTATCTCCATTTTACAGGTGAAGATTAAGGCTTGGAAAGCTACAGTCACTGCCAGCATCTCAGCTGACTAAGAGGAAAAGAGAATCAGAATGTCCATTCAAGTGTAGTGGAACAAGGCCTCTTTCCTTTGTGCCTCTGAAGAAAGAGCTAACACAGCTTTGAGAGGAATCTCTCAGTTGTGAACACAGGTAGAGACAGTGTGATAGACACCTGATTTTTTTCTCTTCCCTTTTCACCCCTTTCTTATTTTTTGGTTTTTGGAGAGAGGGTCTCATTATGTAGTCCAGACTGCCCTTGAACATGGTATGTAGTCTTGCTTACCTGAAATTCATAATCCTCCTGCCTCAGCTTCCTAAGTCCTGGGAACACTTGATATTTTTTCTTGTTTCCATTAACATGAATAATGTAGTCTGTTTAGGTGAAAAAACAGGTATTTGGAAAACATTGAAGTTTAAAGTCCAGAGGAAAAATTATGTTCATATAATAGATGTCAGGGATAGGCCTTGATGCTTTTTTTTTTTTTTTTTGTACCAGGGATTGAACTCAGGACCTTGCACTTGCGAGCTTGATGCTTTTTTATTTCATCTTATACAGGGGAAAGAAATACTTACTTCTTTAATGTGCACACCATATTGTTTCCCCAAAATAGGGAACATTTAAAATGAAACACTGACCAATGTTTGTGTAAGCAGCATTATCCTTTAAAGTAAGATGAAGAAGGCTATTTCTTGAAGACTTTCCCTTCCTCTCCTGTCTGAAGATCGGTCCCCAAAGCTTAGTCCACACTGCAGGCCTTGGAATAAAGAGCTTAGCTGAGTATCTGACTATGTTTATCCAATTCCATTTTGCAAAGAAAGGATTTTCAACTAAAAATCCATCTTGAAAAGATAATGAGACAAAGAGCATTTCTCCACCTCCTTTTGAAAACCTGTACAGTTTGCTATGGAGGGTTTAGACTGCCATTAGTACCGGTCCAGTGGCTCACTCCGAGGGTGAATTCCATTTAGATGACTCTGTTCTTTGGCCTTTTCCTGGCAAAATACTCTGCTTGATGAGACTACTGGAGGTGTCTCCTTTTGTGTGGCTACATCTTTCTAGAAGTTTCCTTATCTGAGGGTCTTAGATCATGGTCAATCCAGGCAGCAGTTTTCTCTGTGCAGCATTGAGCACTTCTTTTTCTTTCAATAGGTGACTGCCAATGTATGCAAGTAATGGAGGACAGGAAGAGCAGAAGTAATTGAAATCCAGGGATCTCTGATTCCTTAGAGTCAAAAGCACCATCAACCAGCTGTCCCTTAAAGTTTTTTCCTTTGTTTTGGTACTGGGGATCCTGGACCTTGCGCTTGCGAGGCAGGTGACGGAACCACTGAGCTAAATCCCCGCCCTCTCCCCCCAATTTTTTTTCTGGCTTCTGTTCTCTTCCTCTAACCTGACTGCTCAGTAAGATGCTGACTGGTGGTGAGTGAGCGGGCCCCAGGGTAACCATTGGAAGTTAGAGCCAGCCTCCGTTCCTTCATCTGTGAATGAGGATAGTTGGACAATTGATCTTTCCTACAGGGTGACGTAGCCACGGCACAGGAAGCCCAAGATGGTTTTAGGACACAGAAGCAAAGTGTTATATCACATTAAATCAGAAAGTAACAAAGTGATAACCATTTGAAGATGTTTTTTCTTCTGGAATCCATCCGAAAGACACTGCCAGTTTGAGGATAATATTTCCTTATCACCTTTTTCACAGTTGCAACCTCCCTTTTTGGTAAAATCCGGGCAGGCGGAAGGCACAAGGATCTGTTGAGAATTTCATATCAAATGTGGTGTTTTCATTCTGTTTATTTTAGGGTTATCTTCTATTTACATCAAATGATATTTTCAACTTATGGCCATGATATACTCTGTAAAATTACATTGAGTTTAAAAAAATGAGTCCATTTAAAATGCCAAAGAACAGAAGTACAAAATAGTGAATGGGGTGTGTGACTATTAAATGTTGAGAAATTTGAGATTAAGTGATCACCAAACTCTGTTCCTCACATTCCTTTACTCCATAATTCTGTGAAGAGGAGCAAAAGCCTTGAAAAATTCCCAAACAGGATTGACAACACAGCCTCCAAATCTTCAGGGCATCTTGGCTTGTGGTCTACCTGATAGTTATAGTCTCACCGTTGACCTCTCCAGAAAGCACTATTAGGTTGAATCAATTTCATTTCCTAATCTAGTGAATTAGAAAGCGGGATGTCATAAGTCTGGGTATGTTGTGTGTGGGGGTTGGGGGGGGGGTCTTGGAGGAGGAGGGAAGAGAATTCAGTTATCTTGGTTATCTCAGGTTTTGCTATTCTGCATAGCTTTACCTAGAGACAAAATTGTCATTTATTTGCTGCTATTTGAGTTTCATTTGAGTTTCATTCATTATTTTGTAGTATAAGACTTTGTTCAATCTTTTGAGGAAGGACACGTCTGTACACAAGGCTGCTGTACATACAGCAGGGAGTTGCCTGCCACGCTATAGCTGACAGCCTGTGTTAATAGCCTCAGTTTTTCTCCCTTCCTTGTATCCAAGCTCCTTTGCCATGGATTTTAGAGTTTCTCTCATTGAACAGGTAGGATCTATTTCCTTTTACTCTGAATTTAGCCACTTTGGTTGCTTTGGCCAATGGGATGTCAGCAAAAGTGGCCCTCATAGACCCCGAGAAAGCCTGTGAGTGTTTGTGTTTCCATTCCTTCACCTCAGCATCATGGAGACAGGCCTGAGCTGGCCTCCCAGGGACGGAACACGTGGGGCCTCAGTTCTCAGAGGCTTCGGTTGTCTGAGCTGAGGCTACTTGAGATCAGCTGACAGCCAGCTGACCCTCTTGCAAGTGAAAGAGCCCAACTACAAAGAGAAGAACTCTCTAGCCAACCCATAGGCTGGTGAGCTCAGTAAGTGCTCATGGCTGTAAGCCAGCAAGTTTGGGATGTTTTACCCTATACTGTTATTAGATACCTAGTGCACCCAACTGCCCTTGGCCTACTCAGAGCTGGCAAAGGCAGCCCTGGGTCCTTTAGGTTGACAAAAACGTTCCCTCATTTCTCTACCCATTCACCCCCAACTCAGGTCGCAGGGGACTGGAGCAGATCCCATCCTTGCCCCAAGAGGAATGAGTCACTGAATGACCAGTGCCCAGTCACACTCTTTGCCTTTAGAAACTAATCTGAAGTGTAGAGACTACAGCTGATGGAAGATATCTAATTGAAACATCCTGTGGAGCCACACATGGTAGCACAGGCCTGTAATTCTAGCACTTGGGAGACTGAGGCAGGAGGATCATGAGTTCAAGGCCAGCCTGGAGTATACAACAAATCCTGTCTCAAACCAAAACCAAAACCAAAACCAAAAAATAAGAAGAAAGGAAGAAAGGTCAGGTAAAGTCAGGCTACACTGGTTTTATAAAAGTACAGCAAGACATTTGGGGAAGGAAAGAGAAGGGAATGTGACATTGGGCAAGAGAGAATGAGATGATTGATGGATTGAGGCTGGAGAGAAGTAGAGAGAAAAGCCGAGGAGAGCAGTCAGGGCTCAGCGGCTGACTTTCCAAAACCACTTCCGGGTTCATTTCCACTCAGCTCACGTCACGCTTTTTGTTTCCTGTCTTTGAATGCCTCTGTGGTTTCCTCTTGTGCGCTTATTGTTGATCTTTCTTTAATCTAGTTTGAGTGGTTGTTTTCTTACAATCAACATTGTTCTCTAGTTGTGTCATTAGCTCCCTGGAGAGAAGCTTCAGATCAGACAGTCCTTCCTCTGAGGTGGCCAGGACCCAGGGAGCCAGAAACTCTGAGACTGGGGAGCAGGCCACTGAGGCGGGAGAAGGGGACTGGACTTGCGGAGATCGAACGGATGGAAAGGAAAACTGTTTAACTCAAATGTTGCTGAGGGCAACAACAAATGTAGAGAACAGGCGAAATATCGTACATGATCTTCTAGATTTGTTCACTGTCGTCCACCTCTATAGTAATTCTTGACGGTGATGTTCTCATGACAGCCCCTCACATCGGACCTCTACACCTCCAGAGCCCAGGCAGGCGAGGGTCCCCCCATCACAGGCAAGGGGGAGAGCAGTGCTATCCTCATTGTCTGACCACCAAGAGCTTCCCTGAGGGTCCACACAACCTTGGTCCATGCCTCGAGGAGAGGAATCATTGATTCATTTACAATGGGATCACATGATTTTCCCCAAACCCATCCATGGTTAGGATATTTATATTCTTCGGAATATCTGAAGAGGGATGAGCCTGGGTCTTCTTTGAGAGGGACTGTCTTATAAGAATGAAGCCAGCAGTTATCACAGCAAGGCTGCCTGTGCCTAGGAGGATTCATGTCTCTGTTCAGATGGTCCTCAGGGGATACAAGGCTGTGCTCATTGGATTGTGCCCGAGGGTTCCCATGACATCTACACAGCAATCAATAAGGCTCCTAATATTAGGAATGTGTATGTAAACAAACTCAAGTTCCCGCTGACATTGTTTACAAACTCCCTGGTAAGTGACAATGCAAGAAATCCATTTGTGCTGCAGCTCACGGCCCTGGCTCTGATCCGCTGGCACACTTCCCTGTCTGTGCCCTGAATCTGCTCGCTGCCCTCCAGATCCCAAACCCCGAGCTCCTGCCTGCTCCTCTCTGTTTACTCTTACAACTTGAGCTTTCCACCCTTCAACTGGTGATCCTCAAACATCAAAGACTCTAGATAGCATGCAGCCCACGTTCAGCTTAGAACCTAAACAGCTGTTGGCAGGCTCAGAAGCCAGTGCCCAGCACTTGCTGTTGTGTTGTGAATATCCAACTGTGTGCTGAATATAAACACCACCACTGTTATATTAATAGAGTTAGGGGACAGTATACCCTTGCACAGTGGACTAACACACGGTGACACGTCAGTTCAAATAAATACGTTAGCTAAATTGAACTTTTCCTCCTTTGAAATAAATGAACATTTCTCATCCTGATTTATCTGTTAAAAACAACAAACCCAAATTCCAATGTAATGCAGGAGTGGGGTGGGACATAGAAAGGAGAGGATGGGAAAGGCACTTTGGTGCTCACTGGGGTTTGGATATTTAAAACAATCCCATTATCCTACATTTCCTGTTTCGGTAATTATTCACAGCTGATTGAACCATTCCTTGAATTCACTTGGATAGGTTCAGTTTGAGACCTCACTCTGATATTTTGTTCTCTGTGTGCCTTTGGGGAAACCCACAGTTGTGTCTGAGCCTCGGTTTCCTCATCCCGAAGCCTGATATAATAATGACAATAGAAATGATATTAATAATAATGACAACGGAACACACCCACCTTTCCTTGTTGTTCATCCAACATGTATTTGTGGAGCTTTTGCTAAGAGCCAGGCCATGTTGTAAGGGCTGGGGCCACCCCAGGGAGCAAAACAGCAGAGATCCCTGCCTTTCTGCACTCTGCATGGGGGAGGCCATGGCAGTGGCCAGCAGGTGATTGTGGCCGAAGGGACAGAAACAGTGGTGTAATGAATGAATAAACCGAGGGGGCAGGTGGGGGGTGATAAGTGCTGTGAGAGAAATAAAGAGTCGAGCAGGGCAGGAAGGCCCCACAGTGTGTGCAGGGTGGGGGTCAGGCGGGGTTGGCCACAAGGCTCCTGTGAAACGTGCTCTACTCGGCTTTGCTGAGACGCAAAAGCAAAGGCTCTGCTGTGTTCTGGGAGCATAGGAAGATCCCTGTGTCTGAAGGGATACTGGGGAGAGCAGTTAGAGAAGAGGGAAGAAGAAGAGAGCATCACATGGCGCCTTTGAAAGGACCTCAGAGGATAAAGGCAGGCTCTGGTGAGATAAATATGATGATAGGGCATTGTTAGTTATCTATCGTAAGTCTTTATTGGATCTGTGAAAGAAACAGCAGTTCTCCTTCCTCCATTCCAGCTCCTGCCTCATTTCTTGTCCACTAAGTAAGCCTTCTCTTCATTACTTTTATTTGTCCCAACAGATCTGTGATGCCCTTAAAGGAAATAGGGAGCACCCCCAGCACCCCAGGGGACCAGCATCATTTGCAGTATGACCTCAGGTGCCTCTGCATGTCACCTACCCTAAAGGAATGGAGGCTACGGCCGGGGATTTAGCTCAGTGGTTTCGCTGCCTGCTGCGCAAGCGCAAGGACCCAAGTTCGATCCCCAGTACCAAAAAATAAAAAAAAGAAAATAAAAAAAAGAAATGGAGGCTGGTGAAACGGGTGGGAGAGCCCACACAGGGTTCTCTCTACCCCCCTGCCCACCCACAGTTTGCCTGCCTTATTGGCCAAATAACAGTCCACCAAGGGAAAGCTGATAGCTAATCTGATCTGAGCAAAAGCAACCTTTATAGTTAGATGAAAACCTCCCAGTATGAGGCCTGGGAGAGGGAACAGGTTCTACTGATGGCATCAAGGCACAAGCCCAGCTTTTCTCATTGCAGCTAAACTCCGGCATGCTTGTTGCCTAGCACATACTCTTCACCACACCTTCTGTGCCCCAGAACAATATACTGAGGTGCAGGTGAAATCCCTCCTATCCTAAGCAACTTAACCTTTCCAGAGGCAGAAAATCCAACCCAAAGCTGAAGCCAGCGGGTAGTCTGAAAATGTTCTAGGTGATTTTACTCAGCAGTGAGCACCTCCATCATAAACTGTATAACAGAAGGGGTAGATTTAAATCCTCATTTCCCTTCTTCATGAAGATATGAAGGTTTTCCTTTTTTTTTTTTTTAAGTAAAAGAGACAGTTTACAGAAAATCTGTATTTTCCCCTCTCCTCCTAAAAAATCAACTTAGCTGATCATGCTCATTAGAGTATTTGAAAACAAGGTGGTATTATTTTGCCATTGTACAAACACTCCAGAGTACAAAGTGGTCACATGTGACCTACATTTGTGTTTTTAAAATATAGCCATCTACAAGTTCAATGCGAACTTGAATCTGAACTCAATCCCGAGTTCAATTCCCAGTACCAAAAATAAAATAAAATAAAATAAAATAAAATAAAATAAAATATAGCCATCTGTGTGTGTGTGTGTGTGTGTGTGTGTGTGTGTGTGTGTGTGGTGCTGAGGATTGAACCTCGTTCATGGTCTGTCACTTGCCATTATATTGTCATAAGCTAGTGCTTCATGCAACTGTAGTCTGAACAGTGGCTCATGAGCAGCATTTCGTTTGGCCCAGTTGGCCTGAGTAGACCTGTGGGAAAATCCTAAAACTAAACCACAACTGTATAAAAATTGGTCAGTTTCTGGGTCCTACTGAAAGGAAACAAGTTGGTCTTTTTCTACTTATATGCCTTGCCTAATTGTAAAACAAAAGCCATTCACGGGGCTCTGCTAGACCAGTATTTATGGGGTACAGACTCGGGGGAGTTTATAAAGACTGCGCTGTCTCTCTGTCTCTACATCACATGCAACTATTCAGTCAAAGGTTAATGCTCATGCTCTGTGCTGCATTCTCACTGATCATATGATCACACAGATACATGTGCACACACCCACACAAAAAATACACACGCAGAGAAGAGATAGAGGGAAGCGAGGGGAGACAAAAAGACAAGAGGGAAGAGAGGTAACAGGAAGTTCAGCCGCTTTCAGAGGTCAAGTTCAGCTTGACTGCTAAGTTAGCTAACAAGAAATAGAGGAGTAGCCTCCTGCATGCATGGCAGCCATAGGACTCCTATGAATTGTGCAAGGTGCTATTCTACTTAAGGTGACACAACAATAAGGTCCAACAGAATGAGCACAATAAGTGTTCTTGGCTATAGTAGGATATGGCAACTGTACAAAACCAGGCGGAGTGCCAAGTTTTTCTTTACAACTTTTCAAAGAGCAGGGTTGATATGGTTCTGATCAAATACGTTTCAAACTCAAGTATAGCAAGCATTTATAATTATTTAGCAAGTAATTCCAGTTATAGCTGACAGCCATTCTAGAGAAGGACACACTCGGTTTTAGGTCAGGTACTTGAGTATCACAATAATCAAGACATTTTTTACAAAGTATTAAGGCTAGAGAGGTTGATAATAAAGATAATATGGCATAAATATTGCAGGAAACACTTTAGAATTTCTAACCCATTTACTTACTTTAAAAATGTTTTGTTTAACAAATACTTATTAAACTGGATATGGTGGCACACACTCGTAATCCCAGCATTCAGGGAGGCTGAGGCACGAGGATTGCAAGTTTGAGCCCAGCCTGGGCAATTTAGAGACTTCCTGAGACCCTGTCTCAAAATAAAAAAATAAAAAAGGACTGGGAATGTAGCTCAGTGCAAAGACCCTGGGTTCAAGCTCCAATACCCCAAACAAAACCCCAAATCCCCCAAACTTATTAAGCACTTGCATTCCAGGCATTATTCTATATGCTTTGTAAATTTCAACTCATAAAAAATAAGAGGAAAAATATGAGGTAGGTACTACTATTTTGATGAATAAACTGAGGCACAAACTGGCAGGTAACTTCTTCAGTGATACATAACTAGTGAGGGGCAGAGCCTGGATTCACACTTAAGATTCCATCATCTTAACCATCACATTGAGCTGTTTCTCATTGTGAGGTGTTTGAGAGTCATTTCAGAGGTAGTAGGGGTTCATACCCATGTACCTATTTTTAGACTTTCCTTGTGTTCCATCCTTGTCTATGGGTCAGTGGCTATCAAATGATAATGGCCATAAGCAATGCTCTTTCCAAGTCATAATGACTTTTATGGGTAGGTTTGACCATAAGAGATTTGGCCAAAGATGCTTACTTTCTAGCTTATATGTTCAATGCAAATGGAAAACTTATCACCACAAATATGGTGAAAGAAATGGAAAAGCCCAGATTTCACTTTACTTATTGTCCAACAAGTCCTTTGGAAACGAGTAAACTGGTACTCTTTGACAGGGACATAAACATTGTTAGGTTAGGAGGTATTGTCTGCAGTGTGTTAGACAAGGTGATTTATCCCCTAGGCTCAAGAACTCAATGGAAGATCTCTGCAGGTCTTGTATACCCCTGATTTGTTTATAATCCACAGCAAAAAAATCTTCCTAATTTCACTAGGTAGTGTGGATACGCCCAACAATAGGCAAGCCTCTTATGCCTAGCTGTTTGTAACTACCTTGACTGACAGCTTCCTTTATCACACTAGGGTTGGTTTTGTAGCAGGATCACTGTGGAGAAGAGACTGAGGATCAGCTAAAATAACACTTACGTAAGCTCTAAACAAAGTTAAATCTTGTTTTGCTGTGTGTCTTGGAGCATAGTCTATCACTTCATGTTACTAGGTGATGGAAGGAGCTGGTTGTATCAATGGTCGGCATGGATATGCACCTGTTCCAACTGGTTCCAGATTATAATAGGAACCAGTGATGTTGAGTTTAGGAAAATCAAGCACAGGAATTCGGCTTTATCAACCAGTGGGAGTCTGTGTGTCAGTATGAGACCAATCAAGATATTCACAGTTGTATTTATAGGTTTGGCTTCAAAATCAATGGCAGGTATACAGGGTTATGTGGGCAGAGAAGTGGCAAGATCTTATTGAAATATAAATATAAGTACATATTTAATTTCAATTAATTAAAAAAAATTTTGCTCAGACCTTAAGTCTGTGTCCAATGTAAGTTGTGTTTCTATGGAACTGACTGAGAATATTGATCCATGAGCAATGGTTCATAGGACTTAATTTGTTCCATTTTAAGATTGATTTAATGAGATAAATTTAAGGGTATTTTCATCTTTGTGCAGATTTGTTGGTGTGAACTGCCTAGTGCTCAAGGTTGGAATTACTTTGGATTCTGAGGCTTTGTATTTGTGTAGAACCTTCTTTTGTTCTCCTTTTTCTGTTTGTTTATTTGCTTTTTGAGACAGGGTCTTGATGTATAGCACAGGCTGATCTTGAACCTGTAATCATCCTGCTATAGCCTCCTGAGTTCTGGGATTATAGGCATGTGTCATCACACCTGGTGTGTGTGTAGAATCTCGCTAGCCCAATTTAAGATGTTTTACACATGCAAAAGCAATAGAGTTGCATTTTTAAAAATTCTGTAATTCAGACTTTTGGGACTCAAATTTACCTGACAGTTATTGAAATTATTGAAATATTGAAATTTTTAAATAATATTTCAAAAAGTAAACTTGCTGGAGGGCAACATTCAACTATTTTTTTCCTGTCTACTTGAGAGAACCTTGGTGTACCCTAAGTAGATAAAATACCAGGTCAGATGACACAGCCCCTTGACTATTAGACAAGCTCTAAGTAAATGTCACTGACTGACCAGCGTTTCACTTGAGCATGGGGAGAAGCTCCTCAATTCTAAATGAAGTTCTCGATTCACTTGAATACCTCTTCTAGTTTATCTTCTAAGAGTTTATATTGTCTCTTCCTTTTACTCCATTTACTTTTATTCTTTTTCACTTCCTTGCTTATTTTGGAAGGTATTACGAGGTCGATTTTCCAGCCCACCTGACTAACATTAACAGTCATTTTGAGCTGGCCAGCGAATGTGTCCCCCTCCTGTGAGTCCTGCCAGATGGAAAGCCCTTAGGGAATGCCCGGAGGTGGAACAGGAAAGCCTCTCTCCTCTAGACCATCCACAGTGACCACTTGTCTCTGTCTGTATCACATCACATCTACAAACACACAGGAGATAGAAGACACAAGTCCCAGACTCTGGAGCCAGCTGGTGGGGTCCAGATCCCAGCTCTGCCATTTATTAGTTGTGTGATGGGTAGCAGGACACTTAAACTCCCCAGGCCTCTGTTTCTCCAACCTTCAGCTGGGTGACAATCACAGCTACTTCAAGTAAGGGTATTGCTTTGAAGATGAATGAGTTAGTGATTCATATAAACCTTTAGCACAGTGCCCAGCACACATCAAACACTCCAGAAATGCCAGCCCTCTTGGTGAGAGGCACTAGAGGCCACATACTAAGGTTCAAAGTCCAGCAATGCCTGTCACATAAACACCTATCTATGCCACTGACTGATTAGGTGAATACACACCATTTGAACTTTCTGAGACTAGAACATTTTTCACTAAAAAAAATGGTCACTTCTTAGGGTTCAAGCCAATACACAGGGAGATATTTTCTTTGTCTCACTTTTCTTACCCATTAGAATAGATGAAATAATCCCTTCTAATAGGATTGTTATGGGATTAAATGACATAGCATTTATAAAATGTGTAAGAAGTGCTTGGTAAGGCAGGCATGGTAGTGCATGCCTGTGATCCTAGCACTAGAAAGGCTGAGGCAAGAGGATCGCCTTGAGTTCAAGGCCACCCAGAGCTACAGAGTGAGGTCAGGCCTGCCTGAGCTACATAACAAGACCCTGTCTCAAACAAACAAACAAGCAAACAAACAAAAAACCAAGAAAGACATGCTTGGTACTCAGAAAGTGTTATTTAGGTACTTGCTATTATTGTACTTGTTATTCTCACATACACTGCCTGGCACAAACTTTTCTTAAGAATAGTCTTTTTATTAAGCCTTCTTTTTGCTTCTGTCCATCAGCTTTCTGTGTTGCCATCAATACGCCTCTGTTCCTTCAAAGCTTGGGCTCAATTCATCTTATTTACCCACCTACTGCATTGCCTCCATTTATTGCCTCTGGGTATTTGTATATTCACTAAGGACATGGCATTTCACATTGGCTGGTAGTGGTTCTCCCTGACTCTGGAGGAGGATACAGCATTTCTTCTGCTTTAATTCCATCTTTTCACGTGATGGTTATTGTATATCTTTAGAAAAAAGTTCCTTAAGTTATGTTCAAATGTAGGGTCTCTAAGGTCTTATTTTTTAAAACAGACTTAAAAAAATCTAGAATAACTTTAGATTGATAGACAAGTTTGTGAAGATAGTACAGAAAAGTTCTGTATAACTCATGCCAGTCTCCCTTAATAGTGAAGTCTCATATAATGGTTGTACATTTGCCCAAACTGAGAAACATACATTTGTACATTACCATTCTACTTTACTCTGTTTTAGGGAGGAGGTGCTGGGGATCAAACTTGGACATGTTAGGCACATGCCCTACCCCTGGGCTACATCCCAGCTATGTTACTCTGAGCTAAACTCTAGGCTTGATGCAAAGTTCATCCATTTTCCACTAAGATCCTTCCTCTCTTCTAAGATCCCATCCAGAATGCCCTAGTGCATTGTTGTACCCTCTGTTTCTCAATTCTTTCCTTCTTTTTCATGACCTGCACAGTCTTGAGGACTTTTGTTTTTTGTAAAATATCACTCAATTTAAATATGTCTAAGTTTTTCATCTTCTCATGATTAGATTCTGATTATGGATTTTGAGGAATAATATCACAAAAGTAAATTGGCTTCCTCATCTCATATGGGGAGCAAATAATACCAAGATAGTTTCTTAGTTAGGTGTGATTGTGCATACCTATAACAGCCTCTGGGAGGGTGAAGCAGGATTGCAAGTTTGAGCCCACCCTGTACAACTTTGCAATTTAGCAAGATGGAGTCTCAAAATAAAAAATACAAAAGGGCTGGGATTTTGTTCAGTGTGAAGGTCCTGGTTTTAATCCCCAGTACTGCAAAAAGGTGGTGGTGGGTACCAAGATGACTTCCTATTTCTGATGGTGAACTTGGTAACTGTACATCATTTACTGAAACACAATTTTTGCATAGAATTCTTACATATTAAAGTTAGTAGGGTACCATCCAAAGAGAGTAAGTAGCTAGATTCCTAAAATCACAATATTTTGAAACACTGAATTGTTCCATGCTCAATTTTATCAGACCCAACACTTCTCTATTTTAAGAAATATTTTCTGTTGTTTCCTTGACTCTTCTAAACTAAAATTTATAGCTAGTATAATTTATCTATAGATATAATCACCAAAAATATCAATATAATAGACTAATTTTTAAAATAAGGAGGAAATTAAAGAATATGATTTATTATAAAATAATATATACCACAGTTTATAAACATGCAAGTCTGCTCTGAGGTACTGGCAGGAGTTCCCTCCTTCCTGCCTCAGGACCATGGCACGGAGTCCTTCTCCTCCCTAGGCTGTTCTGCTCTTTGCCTGGCAAACTCCTACTTACTCTGTATAGCTTGGCTTAAAAGTCACTTCCTGAGAAACCCTGAGCCCCTAATGTCTCCTTGTTAGAGGTTTTCATAGCACTCTGTGTTTCTCCATCACACTCGTAGCAGGGCTTATGAGTAAGTGTTTGTTTGTATGATTCTGGGTTTGATATCCAACTCTTCCATTAGGCTGGAATCTCCTGTGGAGGCAGCAGCTTCATCAGAGTCACTGGTTACTGAACACAGCAAAGTGCCTGGAAGAGAGTAGGTTCCAAATATTTGCTGGATCTGTGAAAGGATGAATAATTGGGTTAGCTGCCTGGAATCACTTTCTGGCTGGCTGGAGGTGGACACCACGAGGGAAACATAATCGTGGTTTTTCACAACAAGCAACAGCATAATGCATCAGTTCTCTTTTGCCTTGAAGAGAATGGCATGATATTTGAGACAGCTTGTTTTAGCCTAGTTGTTTTCCTGGGCTTGTTTTACAAGAGCACAATGGAGTAGAGGCACCTTCCTGTTAGGATGAGTCCAGGTTCCTGCATCTACCTGGATCTGGCCTCCCTGCTGGAAGGGACTGGAGGAAACTGCGGCTTTGTAAACTTCCACTTAAGGGCCTCGACCTTCCAAGATCCCTGCTCTGTCCTTGCACTGTTACTACCAAGAGAACCCTTAATACTGTGCCTTGTGTTTCATTTCCTACCCAAACTTTGGTCTTTGGGTATCACTTCCATTAATTTGACACATCTACCCATCACCAGTGCCAGTATTGACTGTTTGAGTAGATCACACCCGGACATCAGTACAGATTTTAACTCATCAAAAACAACAGTATGTATGCACTCCTGCATTTACTGGGCTTATCGTATTCCTTTGGGAAGGAATACTCTTTCTTATCAATGTTCCCATGAGGGAGACACACCAAGGAAGATCTTTTTACTGTCCTGATCTGTTAAGAAGACCTTCTTACTGTCTCCAAACTGAAGAACAGTTTCAGTAATCCCAGGTCACAGAGTTAGTGGAGGTGACAGAACTAGGATTCAGAGTGGCTCCTGGTTCTGTCCAGGGCTGTTCCTGCCACAGTGATACAAACCATACCTAAGTGGGTTCTCTACCTACACCAGCCTCCACATGAATGTGAACTGCTGTAGGATGAGTGGAGCCTTCCAACTTTTCTAGAAGGCTGTTCCCTAAATACGTTACAGCCAGTGCAGCATCAGCGTTGCTGGCATCTCAGAGGTACTCTCTTCCCTCCTCCCCTCCTGTCTCCCCTCTCCCCTGTCCTCCCCTTCCCCTTCTCTTTTCCTTCCATCCTACTTCCTCTCTCTCTCTCTCATACTTGAACCCAGGGCCTTTGCACCAAGCTACATCCACAGCTCTTAAATTACTTACTTACTTAATTTTTTGAGCAGGGTCCTACTGAGTTGCTAAGGTTGCTAAGTTGCTCAGCCTGGGCTTCCACTTCTGAACCTCCTGCCTCAGCCCTCCTACAGTACTGGGATTACAGGTGTGCACCACCATGCCTGGCTAGTGCTACACTTTTAGTTGCTTCTTTCCTGTTTCAATTTTCTGACCCCTCTGTGAACCCATGTCTCACTTACAAATGCTGCCTTCTTGTTAGTATTACCAGAATGTTCACAGTCTTGATGATGGATGCCATTTTACATACTTGGCAAGCCAGGGAAATCTCCTCTTGGGCAGTACGATGTGTTTTTGGTGCTAGAGTATGCAATGCATCCATGATGACTGCCACTATTCCAGAGCCATAGCAACCCTTCTGGGAGGCCACTTTGTGGCTTCAACATTGGAGGCAGCTGCCTTCCTGATTGTGGGGGCCACTGGCTTCTGGGAGATTCTCCCCGCTGCTGACAGTCAGCACTATAGTGGTGTGCTATTTCCCTAGTGGTTCCAGTCTTGCTGCTCCCATTCTTACATGCAATCCTTAATTTAGAATTAAGCTACATACTTGGGTTGGGATGTAGCTCAGTGGTAGGGCTCTGGCTTCACATGCACAGGGCCTAGGGTAGGATTCCCAGCACCACAAAACAAAAAGCAGAAACATAGAATTAAGCCACATACTTAAACACAGGAATTCCACCACGATGGGACATCCTACCTTGGGCTCCTATAGATTTTAAAGTATAGTCACACAGATGTTCTTCCTGACCATATTTGACCGTTTCTATGGCATGCCTAGCACGAAGCCTTCATTCTTGCCATTGCCTCTGAAATGTTCTTTTTTTTTGGTACCGGGGATCAAACTCGGGTCCTTAGCTTGCGAGGCAGGCTGTGGAACCACTGAGCTAAATCCCTGGTCCTGGAATGTTCTTTTCCCAGCTCTGGCCACACCTATTTTTGTCATGCACATTTCAGCTCAATGACATCTCTTCAAGGCCTTCTGCTGATGATCCTACATAAAACTGTACCCTCAACTCCTCATGCAAGTGACTTCCTATCCCACTAGTTTGATTTATTTGCTTCGTGTGAAACTTATTATGATCCCAAAGTATCTGTTTATTTGTCTGCTTAGCATCCTCCTGCCTCCCATAAGACTGTAATTCCCATGAAGGGAATGCCAAGGCCTCTCTTATTTACCACTTTTTTAGGGTACTCAGTAAGTGACTGCTAAGTAAATAAATGCATGACTCCATTCAGTACCTGCAGAGAGGTGTAGGGGAAGGAGTAGGGCTCTGGAATCAAATGGAATCAGCCTTCTGTTCTTATGGAGAAATTTTGAGCACGGATAGGGCTGACTTCTAGTTTAGCCTTTGCCATTCCCTGGCTATTTTGGGCAAAAATTTAGTCCCTGCTCTTTATGTTCACCAACAGTAGATCAGGGCTAGTGAGCTGCGGTTATATCATGTACTGGGCCTGGTGTCAGGCACTATAATAGGATCTCAACTGTCAGGAATTGATTTCTGTTTCCCCAGGAATGCCAGAAGAAACTCACAACACTGTCTTTGTAACACACTTACTAGAGAACTCAGGCGTCTTCCTATTTAGTACAACCTGCTTAAGTAGAAACCACTGTGTGTTTTACATAAAGCAGTGATGTTTTTGAAACGTGGTTATCTTGTAGGCTCCACATAGGGTTTATAATCTTAAATCCATTAGAAAGAATCCAGTCTCTCAGTGCATGACCTGTTTGATAGAGGTATCTTCTGCCTTGTGCATTCAATTGCCTGCTGTATAATAGAACCACATGCACCACACACAGTTCCTTCAGTAGCTGAACATTATGTTCCTCAGGTGGCACAGGTGACTTTGAAGTACTTGTCAGCAACTGGCTTTCCTGTGCATACTATAACCATTCAGTTCACTGTGGTATTTTACTTCTGAAGCCCTTGTTTGGAATATTAAAAAGGGGATGTGGAAGTCCTCATTCCTTTGCTTCAACGACTGATTTTGTGAAACGGGACCCTGTTGTCTACTCAAGTGAGAGTCACTAGATGCAGTGAATGTTTAAACACTGTTTTGAATTTGGTCAATGTTGTCAAGTGGCCAGTAAACATAACTTGGACTATGATCACAGGAAGTGGGATTCTCCTTCATGCTTCACTCAAGAGATGAGCTGGACTGACAGACCTGGACAATTCCACTGGGGCTCCCAACATCATTCCACCTACTTTCTGTCAGGGTAAAACAGCTAGAAATAGTGGCGCTGAGGAAGTCTCTTCCTTCCACCCATTTAATTCTGAACAGCACCCTACAACCATTCCTCCTTCCACTAACCTAAGAGAGGTAGAAAGTAAAATAACAAAACCCCAGGAGATCTCTGATGCTGTAGGCAAGACCATATGCCTGTTGGATTTTGTAGCTTGACCTTCAGGGACCTGCATCCTACCTCATTAAGGGTTCATAAATATGTACTACCTGTCATGCATCTGATTAAGATCAGAGTGCATTCTGGGACAAGCATGGGTGTTGAGAGCCCCTAAGATGACTCAGCACTCTCTCAGTCATTCTAGTCGATCACGCCTAGAGATTCAGGGGAGGCCCCTGGGCTGAGGTGTGTATCCTTTAATTTCTGAAAGCCTGATATATCAGTAGTGGTTGCTCTTGCTGTTTTTGTGCTATGATCTATGTGCAATGCTCTTACTTTTCTGTCATCTCTACACCATTTTTCTGTCTGCGCCTTATTTTTTGTTGGCATGGACTTGGGCCTGAACACAACTTTCCTGTGATCTTCAATAAATGTAGCTGCTTGCCACTTGCTACCTGGTGTATGCTTGCAATTCATTGCTCGCTGTACACAAGAGCCTGGACTATAACTGCCCATTCCACAGTAACCAGGGCACAATGGTGCTTTTCTCCCTTCCACACAAAATGATCTCTGTCTCTCAGACACCATCTTGGGGAGAGAAGTGCTGAGGTTTGCTAGACTTTCCCTGGATCAGCAGAATACTTGTGGATTCGGAATGACAGGTTAAAGTCTCTGGGTTCTTCTCATTCTTCATGGCATGATTGCTGGTTTGTTTGTTTGTTGGTTTAATCCAAGGTACTCAAGAGGACAGACAGGAACTATTGAGAGCTGCCAAGTGGTTCGTCAGGTTGACCATTCAGACACCATAATTGTGTGATGTCCTAATTCAGTCTTTGATCCAGAGGGGAGAGTAAGCAGGGGAGAGAGAGATGTGAAACTCTGGAAAGGGGTGGTAAACAGTATGTGTGGCACTGTGCCTGACTTCAATTTGTCAGGACTAGGGACAATGTCTTTTAGGAGTTTGTAGATATTGAGACAACTACACTGTGCCATTTTTCTTAGAGTTGAGATTTGCATCTGAGGGACCAGGTTTCCTCAACCTCAGCACTACTCACATGTTGGGCTGGAGAATCCTTCGTTTGGTGAGGCTGTCCTGGGCACTGCAGGATGTTCAGCTGCGTCCCTGGCCGCTACCTCTAGATGCCACTGTCATCCTCCAAGTTGTGACAACCAAAAACACTGACTTCCCCTTGCTGGGTGGGGACTGCCCTTGGTCCAGGTGAATTTTAACTGTAGGAGATTATTACTATCATTATTTTGTGGTGCTGGTGATTGAACCCAGGATCTTTTGCATGCTAGGCAAGCGCTCTACCACTAAGCTACGTCCTAACTCCTGGGAGATTATTTTGTTGTTACAAGAAGGTCTTTCTGAACATACTGCTGCTTCTCTTGGCTGTCTGGGGACCATCTGACCTTCGACTTTTCAGAGGAGGAGGTTCTTTACTTATTTGAAGGCAGGCAAAGGATAAATTAATAGTAAAAAAGGAAAAGATGAGAGAGATTGGGGAATGAATGCATAGATTCCTCTCCTCTCTGCCTTTCTCTCCTTTGCACCATTAGTCTTCCAGAAGGGGAGAGATGAGGTATCCGGGAGGAGAAACCTGGCTGGCCTGGAAGAGCTGCAATTCGTACGTCCAGCGACTATAGCAGGAACCAGGGGTGCTGGGGCTTTTGGAACCTCAAGTCGACCTCATATTTAAATTCAGGTGTCAGCAATTTACTGCAAGCAGCATTGAAGATGGGGTTTGGAGGCCGGCTGGGCATCTGCCAGGGCACTTGGCAAAACTGCAATGTAGGCAAAGATGTTTTTGCCTCTACCTTTCTTCCTGCAGCTTCCCCACCCCGTTTGCCTCTGCTGGGTCCTGCAGACACACGATTGCCTCATGCTGCCCTCTGGCTGCTCAAAGTCCACCTCACCAGGCTGAGCCATCTGCCTCAGCATTACCTGCCCCCATTCCAACTTTCCTTTCCTCAATGCTGATTTCAGCTATTTTGAGGGTTAAGATTAAAGATTCAAACACTTCCCATGAAGGGGAGAATAGTCAGCAGGTTTAAGCATTCAGGGGATGTCCCGATTGTTAGAAGAGAAGCTTGTTACTCCTCTTTTAGGAGATGTTTTGGAACAAAGGGCTTTTGCATGGCTTATCTAGTTTTCCTGAAATAAGCATTGTGGTTGTATGTTTTCCAGCCACAATCTTTCCACTCCTCAATAACACCTTGGAATTCCAAAACCTTGAGATTTCACTTAGAAAGAGACTCCATACAAGGTGACATGTGAAAAGATCCAAATTCCTTGGCTTGGCACATAAAGCCCTTTACTACAATCTGCCTTTTTAACCTGTAATCTCTTCTCCATTTACTCAAATAATGGTAGGAAAGATGAACACAGATCCTGACCCCCCTCAATGCATATAGTCCAATGGGAGGTACACACAAGAAACCGGAGAAAACAGTATGGCACCATCCACCATCCCAGGTAGGCGCAGGAGACTTGGGAGCACCTTGTCTGTGGAACTAACCTGGAGGGTAATTCCTGGCTGGCCCAGGGAGGACATCTCATGTCTGTTCTTTCCATCCCCACCTGCCTACACCTGGCATGCTTTGTCTTCCCTCTCTGGACATGGCAGTCCATCTCTCTAGAATCCCATTTCATTCCCTGCCTGAAAAGCTCTTAATGCCCTTTACGATCCAGCTTAAGCGAGGAGAATTTCTCTGATCGTACTTTGTTCTCCTCTGCTTTTCTCAGCTTTGCTGTGTTCTCCCCTGCCTTCTCACAAATTAAAACGGGCTCTTTCTTGATGTCCTTATGCACCACCTCTATGGAAATAAATATCACACCAATTTGTGATGATTTTTTTATGCATTGATCTCTCCCATTAAACTTTTTTCAAGCTGAGGCAACAAAGTATATATATTTTTGTTTTTTAACCCCCAGCTCCTAGCACAGAGCCTGGCACTTAGACGTGCTCAGTAAATATCATTGAATGAATGAACCCATTAAACTAGTGATTGACGGCAGGGAGCCTCCTACATTCTTCCTTGTATTAGATTGTGAAATACATCATATATCCAGGAGAGTCCATAAGGCATATATGTCCAGTGTCAAATGAAAACTCGTGTAGCCATAGCCCAGAATGACAATGGCCTTTCTAGTCTTAACTTATCAGTGGATGTCATCTACTGGAATTGAGGATGTCACTAAGATGAAGACTCGAAGTCCTGTATTTGACCTGATGCTATTGGGGTCTTCTTCCAAGAAAGCACTCATCTTGACCCTTAGGCCAAATATTCTAGACACCAAATCTGGCCCCAGCCCAACAATCCAGTCAGACATCGTTTGGCAGACATGGTCTTAAATCTAGCCGCAGAGAGCTCTTCACTCCACTGGACAGTATCTTGTGAAAGACCCCAGCACGTTTTCTCCTAATCTATTGAGGTTATGGGGTTACTCGGACTCTGTCACATTTGAGGAAAAACAATTAATATGCACGTGCCTTGCTGGGGTTATCTGCTTGTAGTTAACCTGTGTGCATATCAGTCTATTTGTTGGATGCTGTTAACATGGATGAGTTAGAAATCTTGCCAGGTTGTTCAGAAGGGGTGTATTTTCAGTGGAAAGCAACCATCTGCCTTCCTGGATTTGGTCAGAACACTGCCGTTGGAAAAGCTGAGTTACAGGATTCATGGCAACCACCTCCAGTGTGGTGCAGCTCGGAGCTGGCAGGGCCCTCAGCATCGGCCAGGTCCCCCACTGCTAGGCTCACATGGCCTGCTTTTCCCTCCTCTGCTTCCCGCAGCAACTCGGGGCTGGCCTCCCTCCCTCCTTCCCTCTACCCCTCTCTTCCTTCTCTTTTTCTCCCTTATAGCTGGTCAGCAATTAATCTCTGTGCATATACTAAACTGATGGCTTGTTCAATAGACATTTTAAACCTGTCTTTAATTTTCTTAAATACAAATTCAGCTAAATTTCAGAAAATTACCAACTCTAGGATCTCCTTTGATTTAAATTCTTGTCTCATTTCCTACCCTGTGTGTGTGTGTGTGTGTGTGTGTGTGTGGTGAATCCATCATCACTACCTTTAACCTACATTTTAAATTCCTTTATAACAAGTCCTTTTCATCACCTTTACTGACATTTTAGGCATTCTGTCTTTTCTAGTTCCTTTATATATAGTCCCAGGAAGTACAGCACCAAGCAGTGATATCTTATGTATTTGGAGAAAACTTAGAATAGTTAGGAGATTGATTTCATCCTGCTGCTGTACTCTCACACTTTCTTCAACTGGATGATGTGGGAAGACATGACTGAGTGGTGTAGGTTGGGGTCAGCAAACTTCAGTCTGTAGGACAAATCTGGCCTGCCTCCTGTTCTTACAAATAAAGTTTTATTGACACATGGCCCACCATTAGTTTACTTATTGTCTCTGAGTGCCTTTGTGATACAATGGCAATAGTGCATAGCCACTACAGAGTCTATATGGCCCTACAACAACATCTGGCCCCCTATAGAAAAAGTTTGCTGATAGCTGGGCTAGATTATGAACTCCTTAAAGAGAAGGCCTGTGTCTAAATATCTTATTTCTTCATAGAGATCCAGTTGGGTGCAGAGCAGGAATTTGAGAAATGTGGTAGAAAGATCCTTAGGCCAATGTTAACTTTCTAGCGTCAAGGATAACTTTGTCAGTGACCCCTGGAGACATGATGCCTTGAGTTACAGCCATCAACTTCAGGTATTAAAGAAGGTACAATTAAGTCTCTGTTAGCTGTAATGCCACGATTTAGATATAGTTTGTCCTCCTGATGTTCATATGCTGAGTTATTAGTTGTTAGTGTGGCCATTTGGGGGTGGTAGAACCTTTTAAGAGGTGGGGCCCAGTCAAAGGTAATTAGGTCACGGGGCACCAAGCTCAGAAGGGATTAATGCTGCTCCTGGAGAGTAGATTAGTTCTCCCAAGAGTGGGGTTTTTTTTTTTTTTTTTTTTTTTGTACCGGGGCTCAAACTCAGGACCTTGCACTTGTGAGGCAGGCACTGGAACCACTGAGCTAAACCTTCGGCAAGAGTGGGTTTTTATAAAGAGAATGAGCTTGACCACTCCCTAGTCCCTTGCTTATTATCTTTGCATGTCATCTCTTCTGCATGTGCTCCTGTCATTGCAATGCCATTGACCCTGGGACTTTCACCAGAGCCAAGCAGATGCCATTTCCACGCTCTTCAGTCTCCACAACCGTGTGGAAAATCTCAGTCTCTCAATCTCTCAATCCTTCCCTCCCTCTTTTTAAAGATAAAGTATCTAGCCTCAGGTATCTTGTTATAGCAACACAACACTAAGACTGAGACATGTAATGAGACCAGTACTCTCATCACCTTGTTAATACAGATCACTAGATCAGTCATCCTCTTTGTGCGTCATATGGTGCTCCTAATGTTTCCTACCCTGCCCTGTAAGGAGCCTCCATTACAAATGATGTCAGGTTGTACCTGAGCAGACTTGAAGCCTGAGTGCTTATCCTGAGCTGGTTTCTTCCAGGAGCAGCCCTAAGTGAAAGAGCCAAAGAAAAGTGATTTGTTAAGAACACACTCTGAAGAGAAACTAGACAGAAAGGTGGAAGAAGCAGAATAAGGAAGGACACAGAACCCAAAAGATTGCAAGTTCAGATGAAGTCTGAGCCTTAGCCTGACCCTACAAAGTCCCTCAGATATGAACTGCATCTCATATTCAAGAAGGGATTCTGAGCTGGGAGTGGTGGTGCACACTTATAATCCCAGCGCTCAGGGAGGCTGAGGCAGGAGGATGGCAAGTTTGAGCCCAGCCTGGGCAACTTAGCAAATTAGTGAGACCCTGTCTCAAAATAAAAAATAAAAAGGGGCTGAGGATGTATATTAGTGGCAAATGCTCCTGGTTTCAATCTCCAGTACTGAAAAAAGAAAGAAAGAAATAGAGAAAGAGAGAAAGAGAAGAATCCTATAAATCCTGAAGGTAATCTTTTCCATTTGAATCTGAGCCAAAGTAACTAGGCTTTTATATTTCCTGTAGCCTTCCCTTCTCAGCAGTCAGAAACAGGGTGTAAAGTACCAGGGTACACCCAAACTCTCAGACCCCCTTAGTCCTCTGGGTGCTGAAGAGGCTGCAATTGCCCCGGGGCAATTTTCTGGAGATCACAGGTGAGCCCCAGCAGTAAAGCACACAGAAACTGTAGGGTGGGGGCCAGACTGCATCAAAGGGGATGATGGAAGGAAACCTGAGTTCTGCCCCACCTGGCGGGGGGGGTCTACATTTACTGCATTGCGTATGATCTGAGACTGTCGGCCATCTTGGATTATCCATGTCATTTCTGTACTATAGGTCCTCCACTGTATGGAAGAATCATCTTTTTTTCCTCATCCTTTTACTTTTCCTTAAAAAATAAATTATGTCTTTGGGGGAAACAAAACAAAAATAACGAGTTTTTTTTTTTGTGAGGGAGGATCTTCTATTTTATCATTAAAGAGAATTTTGAAATTGTTGTCTTTTTGAGAATATAGCATTTCTCCTGTAACATCTTTTGAGGGAAAGAAAGTCCACAAGTTCACTGTAGAATGGTATTTCCCTTTGTTGTCCTCAATCTAACACCTTCATAATTCAAGGGATTCCTGGCTAAAGTACACTCAGATTCGGGGACCTGCGTTATGTTCCCTGTCTCCACAGGGACTCACCTTGAGTTCGAGTTCACATGCTTTGGGCATATTCACTTTCATTTTTCCAGAGTGAAGGGCTCTAATCTTTCTGATCTGGCCTCAAATTGAAGCTTTTCATTCATTCTTTAACTAACTGGGCTCTTCTAGGGCTCAGTGCATTTATATCTTTCTTAAAGGGCACTGGCTAGAAATGACCTTGACATGTTCCAGGCACAGGTATGCTACAGCTTTGGGTTAGGTAAAGCAAGCTGTTGGTATTTTGTTTTTAATACCATTCTAGAAGATATCATGTTTAACATTATTTTGGGTTTGAGTTACACTACATGCACGTGTCTGTAGTAGTCAACCTACAGCAATTACCATTCCTTACCTGTAGCAGATTGCATCTAGCCAGTGTATGGAGTTTTACTACTTTGCAATGACTAATTTTAACCCAGACATGTTCTTAGTAAACCTTATCTGCCACTTTTCTGCTGGCACACACACACAAACTCTTTCTGAAGCCCCTCACTGTTGGTTTAGTGTTTAGCCTTGCCACAGACTTTAGATTCTCTTCTTAATGTCATGGACTCCCATTTTTTTACATCACTTTTGCTATCTTAAAGAGGGATGAGTTCCCAAATATAGTTTTTAGAAAACTTACTGACTTATCTCTATTCAGAGGGACAGATACTTTTATATCTTTTTCCCCCTAGTGATAAGTTAACTCCTCCTAATCCCAACAACCAGATTAAAACTCAACTTTTCTCCCTCAAGTACAAATTTGGGGGAAGTGGTTTAGAGCTTTTTTGAGAAAGCTTTGAGAAGTTTAAATATATCACTTCTGCTGATGCTTTCTTTTCCATAGGAGTATCTGAAGTAGGACTGGTAGAGTAGAAAAAACAAGGGTTTGGAGTCCTGCAGACACGGGGTGGATCCAAATTGCTCTGCTAAAGTCAGAGTTACAGCAGGGGCTGAAAATGGCCAGGATGGGCCAAATATTAAATTTAATTATAGACGAGGTATCAGCAAGTCTCAAAAAGGCTAAGAAAAAATGAGATTTTTCCTAGGTAATATTGGGTTCATTTTTGTGAAAGGTGATAAATGATGTTCTCTAGTGTCAAAGACCATTGCTAGCTTCAAAAAGGGAGCCTTTTCTGAGATGCGGAATTCTCCAGCCAATTGGGGAGATTCCTTTCAGGGCCTGATAATGCTTCTTCAGTATTACAGAAAGCCCCCAGTTCCAACCTTTTAGGGCTCCGTATCATTGGGTATCACTGGGTGTCACCTGGCATCTCACTCATACTAGGAGGGGCCCAGTCTTTCAGTGCCTCTGAACTCTGAATAAGTCACCATAAATCTCCTCCCTAGGATCCTCCGGCCTGCAGTGTGTGCTCCTCCAGTTATCCATCCTCCTCTGCTATTGTCCTCATTTGACCCTGGGCTTTCTACTCAACAAATTTTCCCATCATGATTCCCTTTTCCACTCCTTTTCTCTGAGCCTTCAGGAATCCCTTATAATTGGACAAAAATCCCTTTGCTTTATTCTATTATTAATCTATTTTCTCATTTTCTTGACTTAATTAGCCTGATTTTCAGAAAGACACCACCTCCCTGGAACCTTCTGAAGGGGAACCTGCATATTCTACACCTTTGTGGTTCTGAGAAGTAATAGCTGCATTTTCACTGATACTCTTTGCCTCTTTTCAATCACTGTTTTTCACTCTTGTACAAAAAGCCCTCTCCCCATATACATAGTTTGTGGTAATGGGGATTGAACCTAGGGGCTTTACATTGAGCTACATCCCAAGTCATTTTTTATTTTGAGACAGGGTCTTGCTGAACTTGAACTTGCAAGGCTGGACTTGAACTTGCAATGCTCTTGGCTCATTTTTCCAGACTGCTGGGATTACAGATGGGCAACACCACAGCAGCCCAAGCCCTGTCTTCTTGGAGTTTTGGTCATCCTAATCAAAGTATTTCTGACTATATCCTCTCCTGTCATTTATCATGGGTAATTTCACTATCTGTATTGGCAAATACAGAAAACCTAGCTTCAAGATGCTTATCCTTGACTGCAATATACCATAAAACCCATTTTCATAGCAATCCCTGGACTTTATTATTACTTTAAATGACTCTACTTCCTAATTCTGAAGACCGGTTTCCATTGTCTGACCACATCTTACCATCACAACTCTCAGGATCCTTAAATTCTCCATGTGCTTGAGGCTCAGGCTAGAAATCTGATGTTCACATCACTCACTTCCCTCCCGGGCACTTATCAACATTATACATTTACTTCCTTGTCCCTATAACTAACACACAGCCTTATGATGCAGATAGGTGGCTCTAAGCAGATCTATGGTGTGTGCCAAGTCAGTGATAGCTCTCCTTTTCCCTAGTGGTGATTATAAGACATCTCACTTCTTTTCCAAGCTCTCTTTTATTGATTCTTTCTTTCCTCCTCCTTGCCTGCCCAATACATACACAACCCTTCTCTACCTCTTCCCTAGTCAATGCTTTGCCTTGCTTGTTCATTTATTCTTAAATTACTGTAATTGGTTTTTGTATTTAACACTGAAATAAAAATTCTTGGCAAAATGTCAAGACTTCCTAAAAGTCTAATTGAACAGATTCATCTAAATCCTCACCTTATTGAACTTTTTTCTTGCATTTGATATCGTTGGCTACTCAAATCTCAGACTTCTACTGTGATCCTCTCTTCTTCTTGATCTCCAATTCTATGTCTCTAATCCAGCCTTTTCTACTGAGCCCCAGAGTTCTCTGTGTAACACAGCCTTAGCCAGGCGTGGTGGCACATGCCTGTAATCCCTGGAAGGTTGAGGCAGGAGGATTGTAAATATGAGCATTTAGTGGACAACTTAGTCACTAAAAATGACCTGTCTCAAAAAGCCAGAGGACTGGGGATGGATATAGCTCAGTACGAAGGCTTTGTGTTCATTCCTCAGTAACACAAAATAGCCTTCATCATAGTTTTTGGAATTACTGTAGGAACCTCAAACTGGATCCAACACCAATGGAACAAGCCCCTCAGAAATCCCCTCCCAGGTTCCCTATCTCAGTAAATGACACTGCCCTTTAGACTATGCTAAAAATTTTGGGGTGATCTCCAACTCTTCCATTTGAGATCTCCATCCATTTCTGCCTGGGTCTGTTTGACTTCGCCTTCCTCAAGTATCATGCTGCTCACTTTCTCCATTCCAGCTGCTATGATATTAGCAATGTTCTCATTTTTCACCTCCCTTCTCAACTTCTCTTGTTGAGCTTCTACATTTTTGCTTGAGAGTTCTGAATACAACATGTATCTCATTAAGGTGCTACCCTGACCATAGAGTATAAGTCCTCCGTGAGCTAGTCTCCTGCTTCTCTCTTCAGACCTGTAGGCCCTGCTTCCTGCCTCTTGCCTTTCACTCTGTAGTCAGTCATACTAAATGATTCGCTGTTCCGGGAACGTTTCATACCACGTCTCAGTTTAGAATGCCATTTTTCTTTCTTCACACCCCCTGCTTCCATCTGCCTAGCAAACATCTGCTCATATTTCAGGGCTCAGCTCAACCTTCCTTTTCTTTCCAAGCCCTCATCTATTGAATCTCTCCTCCCACCCAAGGTGAAACTGATTGCTTTCTTCTTTAGGCTTTATCTCTAACGTAAATTGTCAATGTCTCTTTGCTTCTCTTGGACTGTAAACTCCTTGAAGACGATATCTCTGTCATGTGCATCTGTACATTGGCTTACAGCTCACAGTAGCAGCAAAATAAAAATCTACCAAATGAAGAATAAATAAAAATGGAGTCCTACTTGTGCATAGATGTTAAGTGAATATTATAACAGCGGAACAAATGTTGATCACAACAATGTACTGAATCATCACAAAGGCCTGTTGCAGAGAGCTTTGTTATTCGTAAATTCAGTAAGTCTCAGTTTGCATTAGCAAACAAGTCAGGTGGGTAGCTCCTATAATGTGAGCTGACTTTCAGGGACAGAAAATAGGGACAATGGCGCTCGATACCGGCTTGCTTCCTTAGCAGTTTGTGAAAACAAAACAACTCCCCAAAAAACAATTCTCCTCTTGCCCCAAAGTTGGCACTGACTCAAGTTTTTCTTTTCCAGAATACTTTCTTTGCCCAGGCAGCATTCCCCACGCTATAGCTGTTAGGCATTAGTGTACTCCAAATCCATTAGGGAAAGTCAGCCTGGAATACTAAACAGATGCGCAGCCCTGAGTTTCCAGAGCTGGAGTCCAACAATCGAAGTGCATAACAATTGCCATCTTCTCTGCTCTGCTGTTGAAGCGTCACCTTAAGCAGGCACATTTTAGAGGCTGGCTCCTTGAGCTGTCCTAATTTCTACACCTACAGTGAGGGACAATTAATTCGAAACCGAAAAGTAATTCAAGAGTGTGTTAGCTTTACATGCACATACACAATCCTTGTTTCCTGTCGCCACCACAGTGGCAACACTGATACCAAAGTTTTTATACTAAATCTTTGTACTAAATCAACCAGTCAATCAAAGCAAAACAGAAAATCCCTACTAGCCCAGATTACCTATTAATTTCAGATGGAAAAGCCCTAGGTATTAAGAAAAAGAAAAAAAAAACCCCAAAAAACAAAAAACCCTGTCCTATGCTTGAGATAGATTGGATAGTTAATTTGGAGAGAACAGAAATGGCTAGATAACATTAAGTTGTCATGGTAGAAAGTAAGTTTTGGACAGTGCGCTTTCACAGTACTATCTAAACTTGTAAAAATACTCAGAGAGGCAGAAAGAGGGACTAAATTTAGATCCTCATTTAATGCATTCAACAGCATGATTCATTTTCCTCCTGCCTTGGTAAAGCCTGGAGACTCTGAATATACAGCAGGCAGCACATGGATATGCCCTGTAAATAAATAGAATCCTCTTTCATTCAGACGCTGTAGAAAGCCACGCACCCACTTTCTCTGCCACCATAGGTGCTCTTCCAGGCACCAAACCACAGAACCAGATTTCTAAGTTGGTGAGAATCCAGCTGATTTTAACTCTGCTCCAGCTCTGCCATGGCTACCAAATTTATTCTGCTGCTCCTCTGCTCTAAGTGACTTTTCCCCTTGAGCTCCAGTGGAAACCTGACTGGCTGTCAGAGGCTGTGCAACACTAGTCACTCTAATGAAGCTGCCCAGAGAATGTCATCATGTGGGATTAGTGTATTTAACAGCCTGGAGGCCAAGTCACGTCACCATAGGCCTCAATTGGGTCTTAGAGAGCTAATATTATATACAGCATAAGAACCCGAAAATAATTTTGGGCTATTTGAACCAAATTAAAAGCAGATACCAACCAACCAAGTAAGAACAGCGAATTCAGTTCCCATGAATTAAATCAGTGCTAGGCACAGTAGTCAGAGGACAGCAGGCTTTCACTATCCTGTCCCCACCTTTATTATCTTCTGCTTCCAATCACATTCACATACTCCGAATTCTTTTTTTTTTTTTTTTTGGTACCAGGGATCAAACTCCGGTCCTTCTGCTTGCGAGGCAGGCAGTGGAACCACTGAGCTAAATCCCCAGCCCACGTTCACACACTCTGCTTCCAACACTGAGGCGAATATTTTAACCTCCACAGATAATTTAGATTAAAGGTAGACTATTATTTATGTTAGTCCAACTTGCCTTAAAGGAGAAAAGGGCTTATTTTGTGATTTTATGTGACTCCATTCTTTTTTCTTTTGAGTTTAGCTTTTAAGCACATTTGGAAAGTAACCTTACATATCTCCTTCTAGGATCTTTGATCTTATTGGTAGTTTTTGTGTTTGGGGCAAATGTCAGGAAAAAAGATGAAATGTACATTAAAAATCTTAGGTAACACTGCCTCCCAGAAGTGAGGACGTTAAAGCTGTCCTCCCTTCTGAGGTATAACATTGGTTTTAAGAACACATCCCAAGGACCCCATTGTGCATTCTGAGTAAGAAAAATTATTCCCCCACACATGAAATAGGTCTAGCAATTCTGAAGTCAAAAACAAAAAGAGTTAGCTATGGAGCACGTGCACGTTAGGAATGAGTCACTCTGAGAAGATGTGTTTGATAAGCAGCACTTGGAGAAACCCAGACAGGGTACATCCACAGGATGGGACTGGTAGACCCTGAGGAGGGCTGTGGGTCCAGGTGGATATGAGATCCCATCAGCCTGAATACATGCTTCACACACCAACCTGAGCACGGCACAGAGAAGAGGCAAGACACCAGAAGGCAGCATAAGTGGTTTGTACCTTTCTCAAACAGCTTCATACTTAGGGCCCCCGGGCAGTTCTGAAAACCAGGTGGGGCAGTCATCCAGTCTAGATGGGGGCCACTGAGGGCTATGGTATGAGCATCAAATCATTTAGAGGACAGGGATGTCCAGTGATCATGGCCAAATATCATGACAGATTTGGGGCTGGCCTTCTATATCCATTTGAGAAAGGACCAATACTCTTCAGCACTCTAGACAGAAAACTGGCTGATTTAGCTTAGAACGGTGGCTACTGCTGCAGCCAGTCTCAGAAGGTCACAGGGAAGGGAAGAGGGTGGGGGAAGGGCCTCGGAAAGGCTGCATCCATTCCAGGGCTGGGTCAGTGACAGATGGGGATTTGGGGTAGAAATTTGTTCTCACACGCATAGAGCATCACAGATCTAATTCACAGGGTGGGAATCTATTTTCGTACTTCACTCACACAAGACACTTCTCTTCTGTCTCGGGGGGCGGGGGTTTTCAAGTTCTAAACTACAATCAGCCCTTCTTTGAAAATAGCAATAATAAATCCTCCGCTTCGGTGAGATGGTGGTGTTTGTTGCACTAGGCTTGGTTCATAGTACAACATCAATAAATGGCCACTCGTAGAGGGACAGACAGAATCCCATTTATAAAACCTCCCTTCTCCCATCTTACATTGTCAAAAAAATCACGGGGGCTTCATCTTGTTTTGGGGAAGGAAGAAAGGAAAGCTTGGAGAGGCAAAATTATGAAACTAAGTGGAAAAGCAATTTCCAGGGGGAAATAGCACATGTAGTCTCTGAGGAGAATGGTAGGTGGGCTTTTAAGCTTTGGTTTGCCTTTAGGGATCCTTTGACTGGGAGGCTCTCAAAAAGGATTTTCCCATCTCTGGGCAGCTATCTCGGTGAAGGCTGCACATTGTCATCAAAGACATTATAACCAGGGGAAGAGCTGGGCATGGGAGCCTACATCTGTAATCTCAGCACACTAGGTGGCTGAGGCAGGAGGACTGCAAGTTAGAGCCCCCCCCCCAAAAAAAAACACAAGGGAAAGAGTTGAAATTCCTTCCCAATGAGTTGACCAACTTGCAAGATGAAAATATTTCTTCCAATTAAGAGTTCCAAAAAGTCTTGCTTGCCTCAGATAATACATCTGGAGTAGGAAAGGGTATTTGTTTAAAATCCCTCATGGAGGGGAAGATGATGTGTTGTGTGTTCTGTTGCCAGGAGACACAGCCCTTTGCAGGCCTGAGGACTCTCATCTGGTGCTTTGTCTTTGCCTTCTGGGGCTCAGTCATGCTTGGGATGGCAGGGGCAAGGGATGCTGAGTAGTCTCTGCGCCTGCTGTTAATGAACTATATACTACCTGGTTATGTAACCCTGAGCCATGTCCACAGTCCAGGGCTCAGATGGCTGGCCTGTCAGCAAAAAATGTATGAAAAATGTTAATTCAACAATGTTGGGGGCCTATTATTTCCAGAGCTAAACTCCTCAGGGAAAATGAGAAATAGTTGCCCCAGGGATTCAACTCCTCCATACTGAAAGCTGTTTCTTTCCTAAAGCTTTCTTCCCAAGTAATTTCCCAATGCCTGGTGTGCTCTGACATTTGGTCCAAATAAAATCCTGGAACAGACTCCCAGGCTACAACTATCTTCAAATTCCACTCAAAAGGAGTGTTTAACTTAGAGAATCATTGTCTATTACAACTTGGATAAATGGGCCTGAATGGGGGCCTGCTGGCGCTCAGTCCCCATACTTAAATACTTCACGATATAGATATGATTTTCTTTCCTAGTGTTCATGGCAAGTAACTCAGTCTATGACCTAAGGCATTTTCCATACTTCCAGGCAATGAATACTACCTTCCTATGAGTCTCAACAGCACATAATTCAAGACAGTGGGAAAGGGAATTGGAGAATAGTTTCCAGTGCAAAGAAAATATCATACAGATGTTTGCCCTTAACTCTTGAATTCTGACGGTAAAATTGAAAATTGTTTATTTGTTACAAAGTCAAACTCAAGGAATTTTCTAGCGGCTCTGGGCCAGAGTAACAGTGGGGAGTTGTGACATGATATATTTCTCATACTAAAACGTCCAACACATGGGCCTAGGATTTTGATTCACAAAAAAATTTAGATCTTTTAAAATGGTTCATTTTTGGATCAAATTTGGCATACCAGATGTCAATTTGTGTCACAGAAAGGCATAGCTGAAGATACACCCAAGAATTACTTTGCTAAAATTATATGTTCACCTTCTGTAATTTTTTTTCCGCTGAGATAGCAAGCTAGGAATCAGTCCTCTATCTTGAGCCATTTATTGAGAACAAACAAATGAACTTGGAAAAGACATGACCCAATTGAAGTTAAATACCTGACTTTGGTGTATGAGAATCATAAACTTGCTTACGGTCTATCTGGTCTGCAAACACTTCCCCATAAATCATCCAGTAGGGCATGTAGAAGATGTTCTTGGCCAGTTTCCATGATGGCTCCTCGTTGGGAAAGAGGATGGCTTGCCGGGCGACTCCAAAGCTCATCAGCACCACCAGCATGATGATGACAAAGTACATCATGTCTATCATCTGGAAGGGTGGAGAAGCAGTGGGAGAAACAAAAGGAAACCTATGTGACTGCGTGTTCCTGTGAAGGCTGATATTGGTGGAAACCTCCAAAGGAAGTCCATTTTCTAGACTGCTAAGAGATGTTTAGATAGGGAAATGTGTCCAGATAAGAGGATTCTTGGTCTATTAAAGTCAATGTCTGTATAATCTTATTAGTAAACTCAAAAGATTTATTTTTTTTAAAAAGTGCACACACAGTGGAGCCCCTTCATGTTTCATTACTGTCTGTGGGACATAGGCATGGAAGTCATAACACAGATGCTTGGATCTCTAAGTGAATTACAGTGTGAACTTTTTATCTACTATTGGTAAAAGCAATTAAATTCCAATTAAAATTGGAATTCAGATAGTTGATGTTTTTTCAAGAACTAATGCAGTGGAGTAAATTCCCTTTCTCATTTTTTTTTTTTAGTACCAGGGATCAAACTCAGGACCTTGAGCTTGTGAGGCAGGCGCCAGAACCACTGAGCTAAATCCCTGGCCCTCCCTTTCTCATTTCTGAAAGGTGAATGAAGAGCTGGAAAGAACAAGAAAATAATTTCTGATAAAGAAAGCTCGGACAAACCAAATATACCTCATATTCTTATTTTTGTGACATCATCCTATTGCATGATATTCTGCTACAAACCAGCCTACCCAGAAAACCATGCTTTTTATACTTCTGCAGGATGTCCTGTAGGTGAGGGCCAGTGTTTTCTGAAACATTAGAACCACGTAACCTGATGATCTGTACCTGTCCCTGCTGTTGGAATGAAGGATTTCCTCCTTGACATGTCTATAAAATTCTCCTAAATTCATTCTAGTAACAATCTTGTTCATCTTTCTCTTTTTTTCCTTGTTTGTTTCCATGGTATTTTTGGATCTATTTCTCATATGCCAAATTGCTTTCCTTTTATCACCCAAGAAGAGTCTGCAGAAACTATTGATGTTGCCCGGCCAGAAGCCATTACTGTACCTTCTTTTAGAAACAGTTCCCACCCATTTGGCCATAAAGTAGGTGTGTTTTCCAGGCTAGGTTCATGGTGGTAGCTCACCCCCTGGAAACAGTGATGAGAGGTAAGTATGTGACAAGAGACAGGCCAGGGAGATCCTTTTTCTTTAACTGAAGCTGTGGGAGACAGAAGTTCCCTTTCCTTCTTCAAAATGTTGTACATTCATTGTGTCTGAGGCTGAATTTCCCTCCAGGGAAGCTGATCTAAATGAAGCAGATATGCAAGAGAAAGAGAGCCAATGTTGGCACTGGCTGAGTCCCTGCTTGTAGTTTCTTCCCGTCCTTTTATAAGTCTGCCTATCTCTAGGGGTTAAGCCAGTTGGAGACTGACTGGTTCCTACCCCTTGGATCAAAGTATGTGATATGAACACTACCTTCTCTTGGATACCATATGTCCAGAAGGAATGCCCATCTACAAAGAATGACGAGCAGCAATTTTATTAATGATAATGAAGTCTCCAAGTCAGTGTTTCAGGGAGTTTGTCTGTTGTTAGTGCAGGGGATTGAACCCAGGGACTACTACATGCTAAGCACATGTTTTACCACTGAGCTACATACACCTCTAGTCCTCCGAATTAGTTTAAAACGTTGTTTTAAAAGAGTATATTCCGTGGTTCCTGTTGTTGGAATTCAAACATTACAGTCTTCCTGCATACCTTGGGACACTGGAGTCTCAATACATTTTAGGTCAGTTAATGAGTTTTTGAGACAGCTTCAAAATTCATCATCCCAAGTATCATATGACTTTGAAACCAAATAGGAATCTCTCCAGATTTGATATTCATTCTTACTCTTCTGCTTCGTTATTCCTTTTAGTTTAGTGGTCTCAGAACTCTCTCTCAGTGAGCAAGCTGGCTGTGTGGAAGAGGTTTTACAGGAAATACGGGTCTAGTTTTCATCCCTGATCTCTTTTTTATTTTGTAAAATTCTTTCATAATTTATTTACAAAAAGGTTCTATCAGTGAGAAAGCACACATGGGCCTTTCATATTATGTTTACTTACATTGATTAAAATAGGAGTGGGAGAGGAAGGTGTGTCCTCATGAGATTGAACCAAGAAATTCAGCTAGTAAATACAGAAACTGTGCTAATTTAATTTCCCACTATTGTTGTCATTCAAATTCATTCCGTTATCTATCCACAGGGTCAAAACAATCAAAGAGAAGAACATTCTTCCCACCTGCTTAGCTTCATATATTTCAAAGTCTTCACTTCTATTCCAATATCAGAATTTGGGCATTATTAGTGAGAACAAAGGCTGGTTCCCTTTGTTTTAAAGCTAAATTATCCAGTTGGTTCAATAAGATTCTTCCCATTCTTGATCTTTCCAGGTGTTCCACAGGGGAGAGTATATACAGCAGCGATTAAGCGTGTGTTCCCAGAGGTCAGATAGCCTGGTTTTCATCTTTGCTTTGCCAGTAAAAATAGCTACATAAAAAAAAAAGAAAATAAAAGTTTTCCTGACCCCCTCCCCCCATTAAAAATTTAAAAAAGAAAAGGAAGGATAGCTAAGTGACCTGGGGAAAATTGCTTATTCTTTTTTAATTTTTAAAATAGAGATAATAATAATGTGTATTATTTTTACAAAGATTAATCGTGACACTATGTGAGTGCTTAATGCACCACTTTCTCAGTCCACATTAGCGTATCATTATTAGACTTGGAAGGAGGTCAGGCCTCGGAGTCAGGAACCCGATCCTACCACTGTCCATCCCCGAGTCTCAGCTCATTCAGTTGAATGAAGAGACTAAAATCTACTTCTTGGGTTATAACAATAAGTGTGTGTTTCACATGGTACCTGGCTATGCCAGGCAAGGTGGTGCAGGCCTGTGATCCCAGCACTCAGGAAGCTGAAACAGGAAGATCACTGTGAGTTCAAGGCCAGACTAAACTACATGGGACCTTGTCTTAGAAAACAAAACAAAACACCCCATGGTGCCTGGCACATTGTAAATGAGAGCTTCCATTGTTGTTTTTATTCTGCATTAGACAAGCGAGCCTAACAGTAATGAGGCTTAGAGAATTCCCTTGAGAAGGAGAATGTGAAGGAAGAGTCAGGACTGCTAGTGACCCTGGGCCTGTAGATCAATTGGAAATCACTGGAGATGCAGGTTTCCCATGCCATTAGGTACGTGCATGCTGGCTTCTCACACAATGCAAAGACACATGAAGTAGTGCAAAGTGGATGCCTGGTCATCCAGGGCACAGTGATTACCTGGCTGTTTAGTCCTGAAAAGGAACTTTCCGTACAATTGCATCTGGGTTATCTTGTTAAGCTTCCAGCCTGGCAGTTCATTGGGCTCACTGATAAATTCTACGGGCATATTTTATCCGCATTCTGGATCAATGGCTCAATTATTGAACTAATTATCTCATTTCTTGTTTCAATTCTTCTTTTCTTAAACTTTTATTTTCATTAGGACATGTTTGCAGTACATAATAATTACACTCAGCATGGGGAGCCAGCACCAGCACACAACGCATTTGAATTCTTTTTAGCCTCCCTCCTGGGTGGGTGCCTTTTTCCTTTCTTTGCTTTTCCTTCTTTCCCTCCCTCCCTCCATCTCTTGGTCTCCTTCCCACTTGAGAAAGATCTGCCTTCCTACTTCCCATTATCTAACTCGTATTTCTGAACTAATTATCTTACAAGCCTCGTGAAGGAGAAGCACAGTCCCTAAAAGTCCTCATGTCATGCTTATTTGCCACTGATAAATGCAGTCATTCATAAGTTAGAAGGTAGAGGAAATGAAGAGCACCCCTTCTGCTGGCCCCTTAGTAAGGTTTCATTCTCGTCAAAAGTGGGATAATTATTCCGTTATTAAAATGATAGACTTGGATTTTAAGATAATCTTGCTGCATTAGTGTGCTTTTAGTTATTTCAAGTATTCAAGTGCCACCTTTTTTTTTGAGACCAGATCTCTCCATGTACCCCAGGCTGGCCTAAACTCTTGATTCTTCTCATCCTGCTTCAGTCTCCTGAATGTTGGGGCATATGCCAGCATGCCCAGGTTTTCTTTTCTTTCTCTCTTTCTTTCTTTCTTTCTTTCTTTCTTTCTTTCTTTCTTTCTTTCTTTCTTTCTTTCTTTCTTTCTTTCTTTCCTTTCTTTCTTTCTTTCACAGTAAGAGGATTGAACACTAGCATTGCTGAGCTACATTCCTGTCCCTTTTTATTTTTTATTTTGAGACAGAATCTTGCTACGTTGCCCAACCTGACTTCAAACTTGTGATCCTCCTGCCTTAGCCTCCAGAATATCTGGGATTACAGCTGTGCATCACCACATCTGGCTCCACTTAGCCTATTAAAGGTAGCACATTTGGTTTCTTTGGGCCTTTGGAGATTTTGTTAAAATACACTACGGTAACAATCAAAAAAAACAACCAAGCAAGTTAAAAATCCCCTAATGCAGTAGTTCTTAACAGAGGGCAGTTTTGTCACTGAAGGGAATCTGGCAACGTTTGGAGACATTTTTGTTGTTATGCCTGTGTGTGTGTGTGCGTGTGTGTGTGTGTGTGTGTGTGTGCATACAAAGGCACTACTGCTCTCTAGTGAGCAGAGGCTGAGGATGCTGCTGAGAATCCTGTGATGCACAAAACATGCCCTGAAATAATTACCCATCCTCACATAGCAAAAGTGTCAAGGTTCCTTGGAGACCAGCCGTGACCTGTATAGGCTGGTGGGGGCCAGGAAACAGGCTGCTTGGTCCCGAGGTCACTGTCCTCGCAACAGAGAAGTATGCAAAAGATGGCAGACTTCCTGGCTGAGTGCAAAAGCCCTGATCACAGCACACTGAGGCAGAGATAAGGCCTACTAGGGGACAATGAAAAATAGGACTTTAACTTGTCCCCTTTGAGATGCTAAACTTGATCGCTATCTGGCTATTCTAATCTTACTGCAGTCCTCATTCCTAAAAAAGTGCTTCCCCTGTGCCCCTCGCTGACTAAATAAAGGTGGGCCCCTGTGGAGTTCCTGAAGCCTGCCCCCTAGAGACATATTCCTCCTGGTCCCCCATCGCAAGCAAACTGAATATTGTGTCTGTCTCTTTCCTTTATTTCCTTTCTTCCTCCCTCAGGTATTCCGGGGTCTGAAGAGCTCCCGGTAAAGGTTAAGAAAACTTGGTCTGATTTTACAGCTGAGAGTGTTCTTTGTTTTCACTGGGTCCACTTGAGAATACATTTGATGATTTCATAAAAGCTTGACCTCTGTACCCAGAAACGTCTTGCTCTTTCATACATAGACTGGGGGAGGGTCTCTCTCCTAAGCCCCATCCATAGACTCTGTCTTTAGATACAGAGATTTTCACTACAATCTCAGATGCACTGTTAAAGTACAAAGATGATACAGCACATAGAACAATAAAGTAATATACACATCTTTTTCCTGGTTGAAAAATGCCTGTTGAACTGGGGTTCAGTTTTGAGTAAGTAACTCAAACTTGAGAATTCAAGTTCTCCCTCTCTAGAATAGGTTTGGTGATATTTGCTCTAAATAATGTTGGCATTATAAATACCAAGGTGGTGTTCAAAAGGGTTGTGTATAAAGCAGAATAACTGTGCTCATCAATTTTTCTTCCTTGTACTTTAAAAAACAATGTAAACACAGTGATAACAGATATAATTTATCAACTACCAAACTGTGAGCCAGACACTTCACCGTTAAACATGTGTTATTTCTAACCATCACAAGATACACACTTATTGTTCATTAATACTTTAGAAATGAGTAAATTGAATCTGAGAGAGGTTAAGTGAATCACTCAAGGACTCCAATTCATTTGAATTTGAATTCTTCCTCTGTACATGAGTTTGTCCCAGCTTTTGTTGGAAAAGTTCTGGGTACTTGAGATTCATTTCAAGGGGGCATAAAGATGGGTGGTGGGGGTGTGGACATATTATATAAATACATCATACACACCAACCCCCCTAAATGAGAAATTGGGGGGAGGGGAGGGATGGGAGTGAAAATTGTCAAAGCATGCTCTCTATATGCAGGAATCTGCCAAAATGAAACCTATTCATCTGTATAACCAATTTTAAAAAGTGAAAAAAGATTGATTTTAGTAGGGTTAGGAACAGGTGTTTCATAGATACTGATTTATCAACGAGGTATGATAGTAAAACTTGGCGATGCTGAAGGAGGGATCTGCTGAACACTTGCTGGTTTCAGCAGCTCATACAATGGAAGTGAAGATGACCAGCAAAGAGATTTTTCCTTGAGAGGCATTTGTCTGCACAGGGCGGATGGACTAAGTTCCCCCAAGTATGCCTGGAAAGGTGAAGTAGGCAACACACTTAGAGAAGGGGGGAACTGGTGAGTGTCCCTGCAGGCTCCGATTCTTTCTCTAGTAAGGGTGAGGCAGGAGCTGAGTTACTCATGCACCACCACCGATGTCTCCCTAGGGCTCGATCTTCATGAAAAAAATCTGGAAGCTGGTTTGTGGTCAAGGAGTATTGGAACAAGGCCTTGGCCACTGGTATGGAAGCATATGGGGTTCTTTTTTAAAAAAATTAGATTAAGTAGGTATATCATTCCAGAATCTAGTTTTAACAAACAAAATTTTCCATCAGTGTCACAAAACACATGATGCATAATGTCCAATTCAAACTCAGCTCAACTGAAATAAACTATATTTGCATTCCTTTTGTATAGGGAGAGGCACTTTCTAAAACTTCTCTTTTTTAAAAAAAGCGTATCTTTTAAATCTGGGCATAGTGGCACACCCTTGTGATCTGAGCTACTCAGGAGGCTGAGGCAGGAGGATGGGAAGTTTGAGGCCAGGCTGGGCAACTTAGCAGGCCCCTGTCTCAAAATAAAAAAGGTTGGGGATGTAGCTTGGTGTTCCATGGGTTCAATCTCCAGTACTACTAAAAAAAAAAAGAGAGAGTATGAGAGAGAGAATCTTTTAAAAATCTACTTAAATTGTGATGGCGGTGGTCACCCATTCCTCCCCAACACTCAGCTACAGTGTTATCTTCATGTGAACGCTTTCCCAACCTATGCTTTTTCTACACTTGTACAGATCTCTGGCCAAATTCTCACACTATATGTTAATTAATTCTTTCTTTCTTTTCTTTCTTTCTTTCTTTCTTTCTTTCTTTCTTTCTTTCTTTCTTTCTTTCTTTCTTTTTATACCCAACTCAGGCTTGGCACAAAATAGATGACCTTCATATATTTTTTCAGCTTGCCAATGGGTGGCTGGTGATTAAATTTCCTAGTTTTTGTATACATATGTAGTCAAACTCTCAAATACTCAAAAGGAGTTGAAAAAATGACACCCCAGCGCCATTTCCTGTAAACCTTGTTAAAAGATCTAAACAAACTACATCCCTCTTCCTATTATCACTACTCCTTCTCTAAGAACTTATACCATGCAATCCGAGGACCCTGCTTACCATTTTTCCAATCATCATTACATATGGTCCCAGATACTTGTTCACGCCGAAGATGTCTAGTAAACGGATGTACCAATAAATGATGTTCACACAATAGATGACTCTCCCGTCACTCCTGAAGGGCTGGTCTTGAAGACGCAGGATCATTCCGACCGAGAACAGAAGGATGGCTATGAGGTCTGTGACATTCCAGTACTCCTGCAGCCACACCTTCACTTTCTGCAACAGCTTGCCGGGCTCTGACATCAGGATCTAGTGGGCCGGAGAGAGAGGGGTTAGGTCTGGTTGCTGTCTCTAGCTTTAGCCCAGTTGCTCAGTGCTTGGTCTGTGAGCTGACACTTGGAGCTTATTTTGTCTGTCTGTGTCTACCTTAATGCTTTCATGCTATGAATGCACAACTGAGCTCAGCTTAGGCGATCTGGATTTGAAAAGTCTAGAAGCAGAAATGAACAATAAGTTTGATCCTTCGAGTTGCCTTACAATTCTAGACACAGAGTGGTGTTTTGCTCTAACACTATTTGCTCCCAATACACTGCAAATCTTCGCACAGATTTTCCTCCACCTCTGTAAACAGCTCCATCATATTGGGTTACTCAGGCCACTCTGTTAGGAAGACTCCTTCATTCCTCTGTTGCACAACAAGTCCTTGCACTTCTGTTTTTAAACACAGCCTAACCCACCACTTCCCACTCCCTCCACGGCTGCCACCCAGTTCTAAGTCCTGTTTCGCCTCACACATGACTGCAGCAGCCTTCTCACCGTATCCCTGTCAGCCTGCAGTCAATTCCCTGGTGAACACACCGGGTGATGATCTCTAAGAACTTATCATCTAGCCAATGATTACTGGGTAAAAGCTCATCAAGCCACACCCTTACCAGAAGTTCACTTTGTTACAGGTAAACTGTACCTCAGTTTTAAAACAGGGAGACAGGAGAGATGAACAACAGCAGAAAGTGATAAAAATTATGATACTGGCACACTTGAACTTCCAACGGTTCCATCACAATTAGAGAAAAACCCAGACTCCTCACCATGGCCTTCTTTCACATCTCATTCTATTCCCCCCCATTCTCTCCCCTGTGGTCACACCTGCCTGCTCTTAAGCATAACAAGTCCATCCTACATATTGTACTTATTCCTTCTCCTTGGGCATTTTATTTTCCTAGAGCTTTACACCTTTGGCTCTTCCTCAGTCTCAAGGTCTCTAGTCAGATGTCCCTTCTTAGGGAGGCCATCCTTGAATCATCCGAGCTGCAGTAGCCTCAATGTGTCCAAGTCACTCTCACTATATTTAATTTTTTGGAGTTTTTATCACTACACGAAATTTTCTCCATACATATTTTTTCATGAATGTATCTGCCTATCTGTTCATTCATCCGCCCATCCATTTACCTACCCATCTACCCATCCATCCATCCATCTATCTATCCTTGCACCCACCCATCTGCCATTATTTTCTCTTCACTGTTCTGTAAATGCTGAGGGCAGATCCTTTATACCCCAGGCTTGTTCCATAATGGACACAATAAATATCTGTCCATGGACTGACTGGCTGTTACACCATATCCTCATCTTGACTAGAACTCTTGATTTATCTTAAGCCTCGAGGGGCAACCACTAGAGGCTCTAGAAAACACACAGCTGTGCAGCAGGAGCTGCCCTCATCCTCCACCATAACCTGCCCAAGATGTGAGGAACGCAGAGCCTAGCTTAGAGAAGGCGTCAGGCCACCCTCATGAATCTCTTGTGTTTACTTCTTAAGTTTCCATCTCTTCAAGCCATGACCCACTGTTTCCTCCATTTGGGTTCTCTCAAAGGGGAAAAAAGACTGGGGTTAGATCGATCTACTGTTTGTTCATCTCTTCATGTCCACTATCATGGTGCCCCTGATCTGAAATACTAAGGCAGGGAGGTGTTAGTAAGTTAGGACTGGGGCTCAGCAGGCTGAGCAAGATAATACCAAGAGCTATCTGGGAGTCTCATAGTCCATCCTCTGTGGTTCCCCCTCGCTAAGCCCTAGCCTAGGGTTTCTTAAACCTTAGTATGCATCAGAAACAGCTGTTCGAGACCCAGGTGGCTGGCTCTCCCATTGTGTTCATGCTTCAGCAGGCCTAGGAGCTACCTTCGCATTGGGTCCCAGGTCACACTGCTCATGTCCTACCCACCAGCAGTTCCTGCAGCTGGTGGTGTCTCAATGGCTTCTCACCCTCTGGCTCCATCTTAACTAGGCAAAAATCTACACGTGTATGTGGAGAGGAGAAGGAAGGAGGATGGACGGCACCTTGGAGCTTTTCTGATTCTTTTCTCACTCTGCTAAAAAACTGCTAAACACAGAATGTTTTAATACAATTTTTAAATAGTAAAAACTTTTTTGTGGAGTCCTGACATTAAAAGAAGAGATAAAAGTACAGCCGCTTGGGATGAAACAGGAGTCAAAGGCCAAGAGTGCCTCCTCGGTCCCCTTCACCTCGAAGCCCTTTCTAGCCATGGGTTTTTAAAAAATTGCTTAATCCCTCAAGTCTTGGTTTCCAGGCCTGTAAAGTCAGGGTGTTATCATAGCCACACCGTTGACCTCACACAGTTGTGGGAGGAGGACCCAGATGAGATAACGTCTAGTAAAGCACACTGTAAACAGTGCCACGCTATTAAGGGATTACCATGGGTGACCACAGGCAGGAGTATGTGGGGATGGGAAGGGGTGGGCAGCCCAAGAAACCACAAAGCCTCTCTTGTGTCTCCTTCGGAAGCCATGGTCAAGTGCAAACTTTTCCACGTTTCCCAAGTCTGAGTGCCTCAGGGCCCACATCTGACTGTGACAGGCAGGCAGGCTGGTGCCTGTGGGACCTGCCCCTGGGAGCTGAGCCTCTCTCTTCTGAGTTCAGGACAGGGACATGGGCCAAATGGTGACCTCTCCGGGCTGGGCCGCAGAGGAAGAGGTCAGACACCAAGGTGTTCCCTCCTCCACCCCTCCCCGGGGCTTCCTCAGAAACAAGGACTTGTCGCTGACCCCTTCCTGACCTACCCACAGCCCTCCTCCTACACTGCCTCTGGAGAAGTGGATAGCAGGCCCGGAGGTTCCTGGCTGCCAGCCGGCTTGGCAGCCTCCGCCAGAACAGTCCGTCGAGTACAGGCTGCTCCCTGTCTTCTTCCAGCCAAGTCCCTGGAGGAACTCCAATCTCCGTGCCTGAGTCTTTCCCTCTTCTGCTTACCATGGGGAAAGAATATGGGCGTTAAGTCTCGAGATTGCCAGCTGGCACCACACACCACGGGGGCCCTCACAGGAGTGGGCTCCATTCTCAGGGAGCCACACAAAGACCCAAACAAATTTATTCCTTTGTCCCATTTACAAGTGGGAAGTTCACACCACTGGTCAAGAAGCAGGAGGCACTGTGAATGGGAGGACCGCGGTGTAGACATCTGGTTGGAACAAGGCAAGGCACTGCACCACTTTTGTTTGCTGTCAGTTTAATCCAGGCTCTTATAACATGGGACTAGTGTACACAGGCTTAGGTTCCCAGGATGGAGAAATACTAGCTAGAATGACTGTGTCTCCCAAACAGTGTAAAAACCCAAGAGGGGCTTTGAACACAGATTATTTTTAATGATCCCAATACAACATTTAAAAGATACTGCATCTTTTTCTCTGGAGAGAATTCTAGATCTGAAATTCAGAAGATAAGGACCTGTCTTAGTGATGAAAGCAAGAGTGGATCTGCTGACAGTAGGAATCCTTTTTCCTATGGTGCCTACTCCCTGTAGTATAGCAACCAGGATGGTTCTTGAGCTGTTGGTAGAGCAGTGGATGTGACAGAAGTATTTCCTCCAGAAAAGGCCCCTCTGGGCCCCACAGGTCCAGGGAACATGCAGAGGATCCTTAACATCTCACCAGCCTGTCTTCCCTCAGGGTGTTCTCTGGTGAACTAAATTTGTGCAGAGCACTGAGCAGGGCTTTGGCGCCCTCTTGTGGACTTTGGTTTGGTCCTATTCACTTTAGAAGCTATTGGAATCTACAGGGTCCTGGGGTTAGCTTTTTCTTTTTAAAAAAATATTAAATACTTTATTTTTAAGAGCAGTTTTAGGTTCACAGCAAAATAAAAAGAAGAATGAAATTCACCATATATCCTCTGCTCCTACACATGCGTAGCCTCCTCCATTAGCAACATCCTCCACCAGAGTGGTGTGTTTGTTAATGGACCCACCACTCTGATCCAGAGTCTGTCACTTACGTTAGGGCTCACTCTTGGTGTTGTGCTTCTCTGGGTCTGAACAGATGCATAATGACATGTATCCACCTTAGGAAATCCTACAGAATAATCTTACTGCCCTAAACAGCCTCTATCATCCATCCCTCCTCTCAAGCCCTGGCGATCATGGCTCTTTTTATTGTCTCCATTGTTTTGCCTTTTCTAGAATGCCATATAGTTGGAATCACACACATCTTTTTAGATTGATTTTCACTTAGAAATCTGTATCTAAGTTTCTTCTATGTTTTCTCATATTTTTGAAGCGCATTCAATTGTCTCGGAGGTTAGCTTTCTTTCTCTCTCTCTTTTTTTTTTTCCTGATACCGGGGATTGAACTCAGGACATTATGCTTGCCAGGCAGGCCCATCGCTACTGAGCTAAATCCTCAGTCTGGAGGTTAGCTTTCATTTCAAACAAATCACATATAGCTGGCATTTTATGGTTTCTTTCAGGCCACACAGATGATGGGATAAAAGAGGGATCTGACATCCTCAGCCTGAAGGACCAGAACTGTGGAATGGCTGGTGTCCAGCAGGTGCATGAGAAATGTTGAGAAGGAAGCAACTGGAGGATAAATTAAATAAAGGAATGAAAGCAGAGGCCCTCTGAGAGCTGCTGAAACACATTTGGAGAAACAATATTGGTACTGGTGGCCTTTGTCCAGGGAGACCCAGGGTAAGGGTTGGAATGGGAATTAAAAATAGCAAAATTTAAAAAGTCATGTGTACAGGGATGAGTAAACAGAGGTGTAAATTATGTGGAAGCTGACTGGGGAATTTGCGGGGGGACTACGTGAGGAGAAAATAAACTAAATCCAAAGCACTCATGGAGTGACAGCCCATAAACGTCACCTGTGAATCCTCCATGGCTTCGTCAATGGAGAAAGCAACAGCCTGAGCCCCAGCAGCGAAGGTAGCTCTGGCTTCCTTTGCATCCTGGGCATCCCCTCCTCCCTTCCACCCATCAGGAGAACTAGCCACCATCTTTCCCCTGTGCTTTCCTTCATCAAGGCAGTTACCTCTCTCATCTTTTCTATTCCCAGGGTGAAAATATAGGAAATGACGATCCATTCCTGGGTGGAAGGCCAGCGCTCCATCTTCACCAACACGATGTAGTTGAAGAGCATCAGGTACCCGATATAGGCCAGCTGTGAGGAAACACAATACAGTGCTCTGGCTGCCAAGGCCAAGGCCCAGAGCCCTGGCCTTGGGCAAGGCTATGGCACAACGGGACAGAACAAGGTCAGGGGATCCATGACAAAATGAACTTAGCGGCTTTCAAGTATCAGAAGGCTGTAATATTTGAAACAATTTAATATGCGACCTTTGCATTGCCTCTTACATGTCCCTCACAGCCCCCCAGAAGTTCGGATCTGTGCGCTGTCTTGCCTCATTATGTTTTGTGGTTATCTGTTTTCTTGTATCTGAAAGGCAACCTCAGCTGGCAAGGCTGCTTCTGCCAGGACAGGCACCTTAAGCTCCTGAACAATGGCAGCACAGTGGATTTCTGCCTGATGAACGTCAGGGAAATTAAATGCTCCCGAGAATGTACGGCCTGCAAATCGGTCAAGCCAATAGGAAACTGTATCTCAAGACACCTCTTCTACTCTCTTCCTTTTCTCCGCTGTCTTAACTTAGTGCTTGGTTTGTCCAAACCTGGGAGGGTTTTCCCTGTTTTCTATTGTATACCTTCCTGCCCTACCCAAGTTGGAATATTTGTTTTGGTTTTCACATCTTTGAAGTAAAACAAGAGGAGCCAAATGAATCTACAGAAAGCCAAGGGTCTGTGTGGCCTACTGTGGGGGGAGTGGGGTTTAATGCTCCTGAGGGCCCAGCCCCTTGAGGAGGAATTCTGATGGGACTGCCGGAATTGATGCAGGTTGACAAAAGCTCCCCAGGGCTCAGGTTTGGTCTCTGTCACTCAAGATCAGTGGTGTCACGGTGAGTGGAGTGCAGGAAAACTGCTGGGGTCCTGCATAAGAAATCTCACCCCGAGGGAGCTGGCTGATCAACTGCATCTTCTCAAGGAAACGCCTCAATGTGAGCCAGGCACTTATGGGCTTCAGGGGCTGTGACTATGATCTCCGAGTGAGTTTCTCCAAATCCCCTGCGCTCTTCAGAGAGACAGAGCCAATAGCAGGACTCTGCGTGGGCAGAAGAATTGAGGCTCTGATGGTTCTGGAGACAGTGTGTGACTTTGGATCCGTGGAGGCAGGGGAAGAGGAGGAGGAAGCTGCAGGCTGGGTGGGAGATACTCAGTGGAACTGGAGAGGAGCTGCCTGATTTACCAATGCCCCCCGCACCCCTCTTTGGTAAGGGAATAGATACCCTACTACATGGACAACACCTTTGCAGACACAGCTGTGGGATATCATTCCCTCCCCTTTATTCCTTTTCTACTCTTTTCTTTTATGTAGAATCTCATGCATGCTAGGCAAGCATTCTACTACTGAGCTGCATCCCTAGCCCTTCCTTCAGCACTCTCCTGGGAGGGGTGAACCAGGGCCTCCATGGTGAGCTACATCCTCACCGCTTTAAAAAACTCTTTTTATCTTGAAGCCAGGCATGGTGGTGCATGCCTGTAACCCAGTACTCTGGAGGCTAGGAAGGGGGATGCGCTGCCTAAACGATGTCCTATATGAAACTGCTGAGATCAGCACAGTCAGCTGTGCAGATGCTGAGGGGGGCTGAGCTCACCCGAAAGAGGTGCTTTCAGACCCCCTGCCTTGGAACCGCCATGTTAATCTATGCCTTGGTTTCTACCACTCATTGCTTTCAGAATCATTAGCAAATGATGTGAATCTCATGAGTTTACTTAAAGGTGCGTAGGACATTGTTTAAAAATTAGTTCCAAATATAACTTGGTTCGTGTGGTTTTAGTTCACCATTATAATACAGGACGTTCACTTTGGAGGCCCCACGAGCACTGAAGGCAAAGAAAGGAACTCAGTTATTAAAACTCTATAGCATACGCTTATCTTCCTCCTATCTCGAAATCCTTCCCTCTTCCAGGTTGTCTTCTTCTCTCAGTTGGATAAATTCTGTTGCTTCCAGGTGAAATGAGTCTTAGCTGTCCCAGTTTTACCATTTTATAGAATTCATTGCAAAATATCCACAGCTTTACCTTCTCTCATTACACATAGGCCCAGGGACACAACACATCCAATTCTTCCAGAAGGTTTGCATCTTAGTATTTAGGTAACTCCTCTACCTGCTCTGTCCTCTGAATATGAGTGTGGTGTGTCTTGGAAGTCAGTGAGACTTGGATTTACAATCCAGCTCAGGGGTGGGATGTAGCTCAGTGGTAGAGCACTTGCCCAGGGTATGCCGGGCCCTGGATTCCAGCCCCAACACTGCTAAAAAATAAGTGGAAATCCCAGGTCCTGTACTTTATCTTGTCACCTAACCTGTCTGGGCCTCCAGGAAAGAAACTGTCACTGCTGGAGAAACCCAGGGTGAACATCATGTCCTCCAAGCTGTGGCCACTTCTCATCTTGAATCTGAATCCTCTCCAGCTGGATCCTTGAAACGGGCCCTCGCTACAGACAGCATCTGGGAGCCCACTGGACCCCTACCTGTCTGCCTCTGCCTTGGAGCAGAGAGGAAGCAGCTTGCTCCTCGGGAAACTTCCTGAAACAGGAAGTGAGGTTGTGAGGAGGAGAGGTGTGGCCTCCTCTTCAGAAACTCCAGAGAGTAGGTGGGGACACCTTTGGAAACTGGAGTGAGAAACACTCTTACAGTGAACACAACTGAAAACAAATGGGACCTTCAACCTAAAGCTGAAAGTTATTGTGAAACATTTCTAGGGACTCCGAAAGCCTGGCATACCTCCTCTGCATTCACTTGCTAGAGGCCTGAGTTGTGTCAACACATGAGCATGGGTTTCTGAGAACTGTAGTATAAACACAACTGAAAACAGCTGGGGGACCCAGCTGTGACAGGTTTGCTGGGTGGAGGTCACCTTGTCAGCCAGGCAGGAGGGAGGCCTGGATACCCAGGCCTTGCCCCTCAAAAAGACAGTTTCCCAGTGTGCCGTGCACACTGAACGCAGGACTGTGGGTCCCACCTTCCCTCATCATGGTAGACACTGGGGAATCTCTCTGGCTTCTTCCTGTAGATTTGAGTCAGTGGGGGCGGGGGGGCGGGTCTGCAACGAAGCTCAGAGTTGTCTTCCTAACAAAATCCCTTCGTCTGTGCCCATGGTTCTCAGTGCCGGGTGCTCATGACAATCAGCCAGGGGCTCTGAAATATCCCAATGTCCAGGATGCATCCCAGACATGAGGTCACAGCTCTGGGAGGAGAGCCCAGGGGGCAGCGTGTTTTCAATCCCAACCGGCAGCCAGGCAGAGAACCACCCACCAGGGGAGTTGTGATTTCAAAGCATTCTCAGATCACAACCACCTGAGATGAGTGAGGGAGGAGCAGGGAAACCAAGAACTAAAATTACTGTGTTACTGAACTTGCATCAAGAAAGAAGAACAGAGCTATCACAGAAAGATGAGAGGGTGAGTACTCTGCATACAAGCGATAGAAAGCCCTCGATGCTCTTCCTTCTACTGAGCGCCTCTGTGCTCCAGATCAAGAGCCTGCAAACTTCTTTTGCAAAGGATCAGAGACTTAAAATTTAAGCCTCTGAGGGCCCAGGGGTCTCTATTACCAGCAATTAACTTGACTATTACAGCATGAGAGTAGCTGGGCTATAGGTAAACAAGTAAGTTTGTCTGTGTTCCGATACATCTTTATTTATGGACACTGGAATTTCAATTTTGTAGCCTTTTCATGTGTCACAAAGTATTCTTTCTTAAAATTTTATTTCAACCCTTTAAAAAATGTGAAAAATATGGGTTAGAGGTGGAGTTCAGTTGTAGATAAAGTGCTTCTGTAACATGCCTGAGGCCCTGGGTTTGATCCCTAGCACCTCAAATAAAATAAAAATGTAAAAACAATCGTTATCTTGCAGGACATAAGAGCAGGCAGTGGGCTGGATTTGGCCCAAGGGGTGTCGTTTGTCAAGCTCTTCTCTAGGTCATAACAGTGGAGGCAGCATAGCATAAGAGGAAGGACAGATACAGGTACACAACCACAGTACAAACAAATTGCTGTTAAGAGCAGGGAGACTAGAAAGCACCTGAAATATTGCCTCAGACATGGTAGGTACTCAGTAGGTGATATTATTGTTGCTGATGGATAGATGAATACGACCCTGATTTTCTGTCCCTGTGGAGTGTGGACTGGCTTAAAAATAGTCACGTTGACATTGTGCCAGTAGCTCCAAGCCCTGTTCTAAGTGCTTTATGTATTTTATTTAATACATTTAATTTTCACTAAGCCCTACAACGTAGCTACTGTTACTATCTTCAGTTTAAGGGAAGTGTGGACAGAATGGCAAAGTAACTTGTTTGAGGTGCCTTGATACAAAGAAGCATAGACGGATTCCCACCCAAGCTGTCTCACTGCAGAGTCCAGGCTCGTCCCCACTATGATATATTCTGCAAGGTAAGAGCAGTATAGATCTGTATACAGTGGGGAAATAGAAATGATTTTCATATGCCTCAGGTGTGGGGGGTGGGTGATTTTTCTCTTTTCTTACCATTAATAAATTTAAATTTTTTTGTTTTTGTTTTTTGAGATAGTCTTGTTTTGTAGTTCAGTCTGTCCGTAAACTCACTATATAGCCCAGGCTGGCCTTAAACTTGGGTGATCCTCCTGTCTCACCCGCCTGAGTGCTGAGATTACAGACATGTGCCACCATGAGCAGCTAATACATTTAAATTTTTACTTCAGTAAAAATAAGTGTAATATTTATATTTTGATACTCTGCCATCCTCTTTAAAGACCATAATTTAAAGCAGTGGTTTTCGCCAGGCGTGGGCACATACCTACATAAAATCTCAGCACTCTGGGAGCCTGAGGCAGGTGGATGGTTAAGTTGGAGCCCAGCCTGGGCTTAGTGAGATCCTGTCTCAAAAAAAAAAGAAAAGAAAAGAAAAGAAAAAAGGCCTGGGATGTAGCTCAGTGTGAAGGCCCTGGGTTTATTTTCAACTGGTGGTGATGTTACCCCACCAGGGTATCTGTGGCAGTGTCTGGAGGGACTAGGGTGGCTATACCTGAGGACAGAGAGTGGCACTGGCATGTGGGTAGCAGTCAGGGATGCTGGTGATGTGCTTACAGTGGTGGGCAGTGCCCACGGCAGAGAATCATCCTGAGCAAAATACCAGGAGTGCTGAGGTTGAGAAACTCACACAGGGCCACACTGAAAGCATCTCACACAGTCACTTGAGTCCTCCTGGCCTTGGATCCAGATCGTCCTGCTGCTGACTCACATGAGCGCTCTGCAGCTGGCTGTGGAATTGGCTAAAAATGCATCCTTTGTCTGGCACAGTTTTACTGTGGCTGGAGAGAATTGTAGATGACCTGGGTCCAGCTCATCTTAAACTTAAAATATTGTTAAAAAGTAGAAGCGGAAAGCCAGCTGTCCAGCCCTTCCTAGCATCTCAGGAGGCCTTTTCGGGCCGCTCCACCATTCTTTGGCAGGAAGTGTTTGCAGGGTATGCATACTGGAACGTGCTGCCTCGATTGCAGGCAGCTTGGGTAGGTTTTTGCTGCGTTGTTTGCATATTGTTTAATTGTGTCAGAGCAAGAAAGCTTATGTCTTGGTGCTGCCAGACTGGGAATAATTCCCTGTGCATGCTGACCTTTTCTAGGGTGTAATTTCTGCATTGCTCTTCCCGTTACCTACCAAACGCCCCTCCAAGCCCTGGGATAGGCATCTAACAGGGCAACTCTTATCTAGTCCTTATCTGTCCGGAACAGGGAAGTGTTTTGAGGAAAGAACATCTGTTCCCCCACCATTTCCATCCGTTTGTGCTTTTACCATTTCCTTTCTGCAAAGAAGAGAAATAGAGCCCTGTGGAAGTTGCCTATCGCACTTCCCGAATCCTACAAAGCTGTTGCAGCAAAGTCAGAGGAGTTTCATTCCTGTGTATGTGGTGCTTCTATTAAAAACCACGCAGGGCCAGATAAACGAACACTGACTCCCTTGGCCTGCATTGGGAAGGAGAAAAGCAGAGGCTTACAGTGTAGAACCAGAACTTGACGATGGGTGCATTGTAGAATTCATAGATTTTTCTGCCTAGGGGGATCAGTCGGTGCCTGCTCTGAACTTCCTCTTCGTCCTTCTTCCTCGAAGACTCCCCGCTGTTCCGTCCCAGCATGGCCTACAGTGGGAGAGAAGTGAGAAGCGACACCATCACAGCCTGCCCTGTGTAGTGCGCCCATTTATACGGAGGAGCAGATGCTCACCAGAGCTGAGTTCCAGAACCTTCCAAGAACCCAAGACCCCCAGACATTGAAAAGCTGTGCCTTCCCTTAGTGTGTGACTCATCAGACACATAATCCACTCATTCCCTTTGCCTGCATGGAAGCCCTTGGGGATATTTCTCGAGCATGTTCTTTTCTTCCACCCTGGACCCCCTGGAAGAAGTGGGTGATAGCCTATGCACAGAATTCTGAGAGGAAGAACAGACCCTGGCATGGTCACACTACAGGAATCTGTCTACCTGCCTCCTGTATACATTCTGGGACAGGCTAGCTTACGGTTCAAATTCTGTCTCTCAAGTCACATCTGCTCTGGAGTCATGAGTATGTTGGGTCAGAGTCCCTCATTTTTCAAAGGTCATGAGTAGTTAAGAGGCAAGTTTTAGGCAGTATCTAAAGCTTGGGTTCAGGACATCTCAACACCTTGGCATGTGTCTGACCTCCCTGGTTTCCAACCTTGTAAAACTGGAATTACTGTTGGCACCAGCCATAGGGCAGCTCCTAGGCGCACTGCCTTCCTGTGTAGCTGGTAGGCCTGACCAGGAGAGGCCCATCTCCACGCTCCTGGAGATGTCCTTAAGAATGGATTAGCCAAAAAAAAAAAAAAAAAAAAAAAAAATGGATTAGCCCCTCACCCACTTAACAGGAGTAGCGTTAGCAACAGATTTAACATCACAAGGAAGGCAGAACCTGAGAAAGGCACACATGTGCTTGTCTGGGTAGCAAGCGTCAGGGAGCCCCCTCAAATGGGTGAAGAGCCCAGTGATGAAGTGTTTTAGGCTTTGGGCCACTCAGATGGGAGACTGAGTCCTGGCATGGCTGCCTAGAATCTGGCACCTTGGGCAAGTTGTTTTAATCACTCAGAGACTTATTTTCTTTAACTGTAAAATGAGGGTAGTAAGAGCCACTACTGTTGGGTTGGTTTACAAATCAATTAGTGTCTGACTTTAGTAAACACTCAGTAACCATTAGCTCATCTTTAAAGTACACTGGGACCTTCCTGGACAGTCGTACTGAGTGAAATGATCCAGTGGGGGATCTCTCGGACGTACCTCAGTATGAAGGCCCTGGGTTCAATCTCAACTAGTACCCCCCCAACCCCTAGTTGATCTTGACTGTGCCCAAAGACAGATCTGGCCTTTGCCCGCAGTTCCTTGAAGATAAGGCATGTCATAGCCAATAGTTCTTTGTTTAGAGAGAGAGCCCGCCCACCCCAGGAGGTCTGAGGCTGGGGCCGGCCCTGCCATAAAAACCAATTGCATGATTCAGAGAGGGCTTTAGGTCACCTGGCACCTGGGTTACAACCTAGGCAATGAGTCAATCATACTGATGCAGTGGAGCTCCCAATAAAAACGTCAGACATGAGACAGGCATGCTTCTCTGGCTGGCAATACTTTGTGCAAGTTTCACACACTGAAGAATAATGAGTGCTGGCTCCAGAGTGAGTAGACCACAGACGTGATGCATTTGGAACCGTTCTGGACTTAAACCTGTGGGCTTCTTCCCTTGGGTGATTTTAATCTGTAGGTTTTTCCTATAATAAACTGTAACTGGGCAAAAAAGAGAGTATGACAGCGTAAATTCTTGGCTTGCGTTCTTTAATACTGCCCTAAGACAAAGTCAGTTCTACAATGTCGGGAAACAAGATTTTTATTAAATGTGGGACAGGCAAGACATTATCAGGACTGAAATACACCTAGGCGAAGACATTGTCCTATTGAACACATGAGTTTAAAGTTGAGAGATCTAATTATAGCAGTAATTTAAGTTTGTCTTGAAAATGATAATAGAGAGAACCTCTGATTTCAAACCACCCTATCTAAAATATACCAATATTAGTTTCAACTACTTTGAGCATTGCTTTAAACAATGATTTCACTCAAATATGTGACAATCACAAATTATTTATCTCTAATCAATAGGCTTTCTGGAGAAGGTAACTTCTATTTCTTTGTGTACTCTGGCTAGAAAAGTACCTTGAGTTAATGAATAGATATGATTTAATTCCAAGGTTTATCTAATTGTTTATTTTCACCAGCAAGCTGAGCCAACCTTCGTGGTGGATACAGCACGCTAGACCCCAGTAGAATTTTAGACTACTGATCATGGATCTCAAGAAACTCCAAAGGTACAGTATTTGTCCTGTAATTTAAAATTTATGTGACATAGTTATCCTACTGCTGCCATTTTTCTCTCTTTGGTTTTGGATTTTGAGACAGTTCTTACTGCACAGTCTGGGCTTGACTTGAACTCGCTCTGTAACCCAGGCTGACCTTTAGCTCACAGTCGTTCTGCCTCAGCCTTCCAAGTGCTGGGATTGTAGGGATTATCCTGCTTCTGTTCTGCTTATTTCTGTGCTTGACAGTGCAGTGCCATTTGGGAACACAATGAGATATGGAAGTAAAGGCAGATTCTGACGTGTCTTGCGGAGTGGCGTCTTGGGGTAACCTCTAAGGAATAGTGATTTTCCTAGATCTACAGCTGGGGCTCAAGATATATTGGGACCTTACTAAGCAAAGTACACTTACCTGACCATTCAGGCAAAGCACAAACAAAAACATAACAACCCATTTTTGCCTCTATTATTCAAATTATTCTAGACCCAATGTATTGTTTTTGATGCATTTAAATAAAGCATTTTTATCACTTCATTAATTCCAGCCTAAGCAGCTTAAATTGCTGATTTTATTGATTTCTTTTCTCTGTAGTCGTACATTTCCTTTGACATTCCTTAAAGCAGAATTTAACAGGGTCAAATACAAACAAGATTGTGCAGTATGGATTTGAGAATCGCTATTGGGTAGACACAGGTGTCAAAGCAGAGAAGGATCCTTTGAGGTGAACTAGGTCAGTACGGGTCCTGAAAATGGAGCACACTGAGGCTGGTATGTTTGTGTAGTTTGGAAGGGCCAAAGGAGGTCCCACTCCAAGAGAAGATATGTTGGTTTAACACAGAAGCTCAAATATCAGTCTCTGAAAGCTACGCTCTCCAATCCTGTCCATGATGAGCCTGCCGAGCAGAGCCCAAGCAGCAGTAGGATTTGCCTTCAAGGTCAAAGAAAGCTCCACTTTACAGACAACTGCTGTCCCAGCCTGAGCCTGCCAGCCCACAAGTTCCCTCCCTGCTTTTTCTGCTTTGGGGCAGTAAGCTCTGGAATCACTGTGTCTCCTACTCAGGTTCTTAGGGAACTGTTCTGGGGTCTGTTCTTTAGCAAGCAGACTTTGCTCTTAGTTCACAGACTTGTGGCTTCTTGAAGAACCAGGTCCTCAAAGCTTTGGAGGGAGCAGGGGAAGCTCCTCCCTTTGTTTTCCTCCTTGAGATCCAACCAGAGAAAATGCTGATTCAGCTCCTCACTGTCTTCCTGGGACATGTGGCTGTGTTGAGGTCATGGCACACATGACTTAGAGGGTCTGGGCGTTGCTTCTGAATTCTCCCTACTATGTGGTGAACCAAACCAGCTAATCACCTACACTTGAGACCAGGAAGAAATTCTCTGTCTCTTAACTTTTGGCTTAAAAGAAAAGCCAATGGAGTTTGTATGCCTGGGTTTGAATCTCAGCTTTGAAACTCACTAGCTGGGTAAAGGTGAGCAATTTAATCTGAGTCCCACCTTCCTCATCTGTAAAATAGAGTTAATAATAATGCCTGCCTCATGGATCTGATGTGAGGACTCCATGGCTAAGTATATGAAGAGTGTTTAGCACTGTTACAACAGTACCTCAACATTTATTGATGTTTAGAGTTGTCAGGCACCAGTCTAAGCAGTTTATACCTCTTTTGGGGGGGGGGCTGTGTACCGGGGGTCAAACTCACGACCTTGCACTTGCAAGGCAAGCGTGGTGCCAGTGAGCTAAATCTCCAGCCTAATGTGTATACCTCTTAATCCACATAACCACCTGCCAGGCAGGCAGAGTTATTATTCCCATGCTAGAGGCTCTGGAGCTACACCCAAAGTCACACAGGAAGTCACACAGGACATCACAGAGGAAGTCACACAGGTGAGGGGGCAGGGTTCTGACTCCAGATCACATGCTTTTTACCTCTCTGCTAAAATATTTACTAAAAATCCAGTATTCATACTAATAGTGTTTCTCCCAAGGTGGAATATATCATTTTCTATCTGTAAAAGGATGTAGAGTCCAAGATTTTTGTCTGTGGCATTGGGCACTGAACCCAGGGCCTTCACACAAAGCTACATTCTGCAGTCCCCTTTTATATTTTATTTTGAGACAGAGTCTCACTAAATTGCTAAATTCCCTGGGCTGGGCTCAGATTTGTGATCCTCCTGCCTCAATCTCCGGAGTGCTGGGATTATAGGTGTGTATATTATAGGTGGTATTATGTGTATATTATAGGTGTGTATTATAGGTGGGATTACAGGTGTGTACCACCACACCTAGCTCAGAAAGATGTTTAGGGAAGACAGTCCCTGATGCTACTGCACAGTGAGAAAACTGCTCAGCAGATTTTATAAGGATCCTGAAACAGAAACAAAAGTTGACTTTTCATTTGGGGAGTCAGGCAATATTTCTGCAAACAGAGCAGGAGCCTACTGGAAGGAAATTGCTTGTCTGGAGAAAGAACAATTCTCACATTGGTCCCACTAGGATAATAATGCAGAATGCTTTTTGTCACCTGAGCAAAACCAATTTTCGTGGTCCCCTCTTATAATTTCTTCTGGGTCATGACAGGATCAGTCACCAGCTAAGGTAGTGAGAGAGGGTGAGGCATATCAAAAAAGTCCTTATGGAGCTTCTGCATGATGTCTTCTAAGCCATGAAGCCTTATTTGTCCCTTTAATAAATGGGGTATTTTTAGCCCTTGGATACAAGCCAGTGGCAGTCACGGGGCTCAGGCAGGGGTGGTGGGAAGCTGTCCCACAAGCAGCTGCCCCATTCCCTGTGCAGAACAAAGCACCCATGTTCTATAATTATACCAGGATGAGCTAATAAAAGCTTTCCATACAAACCTCAAAATTCAATTAGTGCTGTTTTTGTGAGCCTGACCCCAAAGACAGACATAGGCTTAGCTTCTGATCAGCAGAATGTTCCAGCTCAGTGAAGCCAGCTTCTTCCAAAGCATGGGCTCCCTTCCTTTTTTGTGTGCTAAAACTGCCACAGTATGTGGTTGTTTATAAAACTTTTCTTGCCTGGAAAATTTGGGGTGCTCTGTTTTGAACTTTTTTTTTTTCCTGTACCACTAGCTGCCCAAAGGGCTTTACATAAAACTGGACCCTACAGGAATGTTATTTGTGTATAAAGAGGACACTTTTTTTAAGCCTTGGCCTCAGCATTTAAAGTGCCCAGGATTAAACCTGGCAGGACTCTGGGGGACAGCTGTATGACCTGTAGTCATTGAACCCTTCGCCATATCAGGGGGATGAGTGGATTAGGGATTCTTTCCAGGGAGAATAGCGCATAGCTGGTTCTTACCGTCAGTTCCATGTCCTCTTCATCTTTCTCCTTGGTGGGCTTCTCTGGTTCTTCTGGCTCCTTCTCTTGCAGATGGATTTCTTGGGCCTGAGTCATGTAGGGCATGTCGTCTTTGTTCTTGAACTCCAAGCTGAGAATTGAAGGAGGAAGTAGAATTCCCAGAATTACCTAAAGTAATAATAATGATAATAATAATAATCACATTTAAAGGATTACGATTAAGGTGGTTTCTCAGACTCAGAGGGCCTGGGTGTGATGTATGAGTGTGTGTGTGTGTGTGTGTGTGTGTGTGTGTGTGAGCATGCACATATGTATATAAAGGATTCCATGGCTTGTATGGAGACCTAGACGTCTGAATATCTAAATGCATTAATGTGAAGAGGTCACTGTCCCATCTGGGAATTATTTTTGAATAGTAGCTCAGTCTAATTTTTGGAGAAAGAAAGCATTTTACCTAAATATACCTTGCCCTATTAGCACTCAGGTTCATGGGGAAACTGAGGAAAAGGAGAGCTTGCAATGCAAACATGGGAAAGAACTAAGATTTCCATTTAGTCATTACACAGCACTCAGCTTCCTAAAATCAATTCATACGTATGCTCTTTAGCATTTATTTGCTAATATGTCAAGTGCAATTGATTATATATTATCTGGTTATCTCTGTAAAAAATTAGTGTTCTAAGATGACCTTGAGAAGTACATATAGCAGAGTATTTCTATTCATTGTAGAGCATGCTGGTGCCATCCGCTACTGCACAACAGAAACACACACACCCCAGGAAGCCCATAGTGTCCCCTTGCACAAGTGCCTCGGCAAGGACCAGCATCCTGCCCACCTCATGTATAAACAGCGGCATGCATCAGCGTGTGAGGGCTCTCCCACTAGGGAAATCTCATTCTCCACCTCCAGGGGACAAACAGGTGCCGTCTCCAATGACGCTGACATCTGACTCTTGTTCTCCATATTTTCTCCCACTTCTCTCAATCCTGACATGGTTCCGGGACACCAAGTGTCTAAAAATAAACCTCCTGAAGAGGGGGGTTTAGAGAGATCCTGAAGGTCAGGAAAAATGTTGTGGCCCACTTCACAGAAGCCTTCAGTGACCCAGGGCCGAGGGCCCACAGGAAAGGTGGAGCGGGAGATGGGGCACTGGTCCCATAGAATGTGGACAGAGGGTTCAGAGAGGCAGATGTGCAGGGAGGATGAACAGGTCTGGAGTGTCATGTGCAGCATGGGGATCACGGTTCTGAGAGCGTATTACATACTAGGGTTCGCTAAGGGGGATTTTAGGTGCTTTTACCAGCTCGAGTAAAAGGTGACCATGCAAGATGAGGGATATTGTAATTTGCTTGACTCTAGTAACCATTTCAATATGTATATCAGAAACACCAGGCCATCATGTAATACACCTTAGATATATATATAATTAAAGAGAAACTGGCATCACAAAAATTAAAGCAAAAGCAAACTGAAAAAATCCTGCATTCTTTTGGTCTTCTACCTTCTCTTTTTTCTTTTACTTCTTTCAAATTAATATTTTCTTTTGAAAACCACTGAAAAAAGTAATAAAGAAGGCAAAAGCAGGGGTGGGGGTGCAGCGCAGTCAGAGTGCTTGCCTAACATGTGAGCCCATGGCTTCAATGCCCAGCACCGCAAGCAAAAGCAACAAAACCAAAAGCAAAAGCTACGTAAGTTTCTACTTCTGTTAAAAACTATAAAGTCGGGGATTTAGCTCAGTGGTTCAGGTGCCTGCCTCGAAAGCGCAAGGTCCCGAGTTCCATCCCTGGTACCAAAAAACAAAGTCTCTGACAGGGTCCGTTCAACCACTGGGCCAAAGCAAATGATTTCCATGTATTCTACATCTTTGTCGTTGTAGTGGTGGTTTTGTACTGGGGATTGAACTAAAGTGTCCAGGCCGGTATTGAACTAAAGTGTCCAGGCCAGGCTTGAATTTGCAATCCTCTTACCGCACCTCCCAGATTACAGGTGTGTGGGATCACAGGTGTGTGCCACTAGGTCTGGCTTCACTACTGTGTTTTAAAACGTTAATCTATATAAATAGAACTCTACAATACAACCTTTAAAAAAATGCACTGAGGTTAAACAGACTGGTCTCTGACTCATTTTTCCTTATTTAAGAGTAGATCAAGCTGGGCATGGTGGCAGATTCCTATAATCCCAAAACTTTACGAGGCTAAGGCAGGAAGATTGCAAGTTTGAGCCCAGCCTGAGCAACTTAGTGACTGAGTGAGGCCCTGTTTCAAAAATTAAAAAGGGTTGAGGATGTACCTCAGAGTGAAGGCTCTAGGTACAATCCCCAGTAATACACACCCCCCCCCCACCCCCCACACACAAAAGAAAGACAAAGATAAGGGCAAAGAATAGATCAGCAGCTGGGGATTTAACTCAGTGGCATGCACACGGCCCTGATTTTGATTCTCCAGCACCACTGGAAAAAAGTACAATAGGATTATGGAGCAGTGTCTCACTTTTAGTTCATCTTTTTCCTGAGCACATACAGCCATTGTCTCTGTGACTGATGCAGAGGACAGCCAGTGGGTTAGGCTCCCCTAGGGGGGAAGGGTTACCTAGGGGAGGGCTGCTGCTGACCCACTGTTTGTATCAGAGCACATGGCACCTTTTTGGGGACCTGTGTGACTATCACTTTTGGATCATCTGACAAATGCTAATGTCTAGGAGCCATCCTTAGCATTCTGATTCAGCAGGACTCAGGGAAGCTCTGGTTTCTATGTGAAAATCAAAACCCTATACAGGAGATCTTGATGAGCAGTCAGTGTTATAAGAGACTATCCAATCCCATTGCAGATTTGGCTGGGAAAACCCCAACCACCCCTTTCATCCTCTGAGCCAACAGGGCCTTCTCAGGCGCACTGACCTTGAGGCCTGAGTTCTTGCGCATGCGGAGCCGACCCATCCACATGTCGGTGAGCAACATCTGGCTGCACGTGTGTGCGATGAAGTCGCGGTGCTTGGCAGCCACAGCCAGCTGCAGGCACGTGGCATTGCTCCAGTTCTTCAACTCATATGTCAGCAATTTCATGGCCAGCTGCTCATCCTGCTTGTAGGATTGGTCTAAGAGCTCCACAGCCAGCTGGCCAAAGTCCCTGAAAAAGAAGATACAGAAGAATCCTTCAGACCAGCTAGGAGACTAATGTGATGAAAGAGGAGGTCTACTGGCTAACCACAATAATGGTTGCTGTGTGGAGTAGTGCTTCCTGTGGGGTCTCATCTGTTCATAGATTCATGTGGCCAACTTCTACTATGCATCCACTGTGCCTCACATAGCATGTTTACAACTGAAGATGTGAGTTAAACTAGGCATGGTCCCTACACTCAAGGTCCCAAATGCGAGGTATATGGAAGTGGAGGTAGACCCATCAGTCCATGGTTGGAGCATGCCTTCTTAAATGTACAGACCTCAAGTTCAAACCCCAGCCTTGTTAAGTGCAAATGTGTGACCATGGGCAAGTCACCTAAATTCTCTGAGCCTCATTGACCTCAGCTGAAAGAAGTACTGGAACATAGGACCTAGCTCTTAGGGGAGTTTCGAGGATGTCATGAAAGCACGAGTATCCGTGTGCACCACCACGTGTAGCACCATGCACAGTAAAGGTGAATCATTCATGTACCGTGGGGGTGACGCTGACCCTCCTCTTTGTGACAGTGGGGGATTGAACCCAGACGTGCTCTACCCCCGAGCACATCCCCAGCCCTTGGTATTTTGGGACAGGGTCTTTTTAAATCTCCCAAGCTGGCCTTGAACTTGTGATCCTCCTGCTTCAGCCTTCCTAGCAGCTAGGATGATAGGTGTATGCCACTGTGCCCGGCCCTCCCATTAAAGCCTTGTGTAGTTTTGTCTCAGTCTATGGAACCCACCCTCCAAACTTCGCTCCCCTCGACCCCCCCATGTGCTCAGCCGGCCAACCTCGAGTTGTGGTTCAGCTCCTGGGAGATGTCGTCGACCATGTCATTCTCGGAGGCCTCGTGGGCCATGGCTTTGCAGAGCTTGCACGCCACCAGCGCCTTGGCCATGGCTTCCTCCCCGTGTTGCCAGAAGAACAGCGCCATCTTCTGTCTCTTCATGAGAACGGCCCACACCATCAGCTCGTGGAAGGGGAAAGGAAAATGGTTGATCTCAGGGTCATCCAAGTCTATGTCCACCTCTTCTTCACGCTTCTTGGTTGTCTTTCTTCCTCGCCTTAAGGGAATGTCATCCTGTAGTTTTAGAGAAACACATACAGGTTGAGTTGGAAACAAATAGGGTCAACTCATAATACAGCTACTGTGCATCTTCTACTGGCTCAGCTTTTGGGGTCAACTCTGAAATGAACTAGACCAGCTTCTATCCTAAAAGAACTCACAAGCTTGTCCATGACTAATCTTAAAATAGGTTATAGTAAATGCATATGTATAGTCCTATGGGGGCACGTTGGTTTACTTCCATTTAAAATATTTTTTAATGGGCCATTTTCTCTTTTGCTTTACTTTTGTCCATTTCTTCTTATATACTATAGTTGGGGTTGTTTGTACCTCACAAGGGACAGCACCATTCTTTTTCCAGAAAGGACAAGAATATCCTATAGTTGTGTTTCCATATATGACAATAAATATATGAACGAAAAATAGGAAACATAATCTTACTGGAGTTTCTGTATTTGTGAAGTAGTTCTGGCCATTGGATCTATTGCCATTTGTAAACACCCATGCATGAAGTTTGCTTACTGGTGTTTATATTCTTCCTTAGTTTTCAAGTTAGTAAAATAAGATTTATTTATTTTGTTCACAATGCTACTATAAAACCTCATGGTGGAATTTTCAAAGCTATTGTGAGCTGTCCTCGTGACACTTGGAAAATATTTATTTCCTTATCTTAGAATCACGTACCAAGTTTTACCACTGAAATGAGCTCATATATCTTTCAAATATGTAATAAAGAGAATAATTGACATTAATAACTTGAGCAAACAATTACCTCCATTCCCAGAAGTTTCAAGGCTTTGGGCTGTTAAAAAAAATGTTGTGAACAAAGTTAGATTTTTCTTTCATGAAGGTAAGAAAAGAATCCTACTATATCTTGAACAAGCAGTATAAGAACCATTGCACCGGACAGCATTTATTTTATTTCACTGAATAAAACATTACAAAGGGAATTTATTTCTAGAAATTCTAGGAGAATTAGGAATTTCGTGATTTTGGTGAATCATATCATAAAAAACTTGGAAACTGGAGAGAGATAATTAGATTGTGTAAGGGTAGACATTGAGGTTTATAGTGCCTTATGGACTAAGATTTCTTTTACCTTTGTATAACTATCCTCCTTGGCTGAGACCTTCACGACATCCAGTATTTGAATGAGTGCTATGATCTGAAAGTTTGTTTCTCCCCAAATTTGTATGATGAAATCTTAACCTCTGCTAGGGATATTCTATAATCTCAGCACTCTAGTGGCGGAGGCAGGAGGATGGGCAAGAGTTCTAGGCCAGCCTGGGTTACACAGTTATTTCAAGGCCAGCCTGGAATGCATACTGAGGTTTTCCTGTCTTTTTTTTTGGTACTGGGGATTGAACTCAGGACCTTGCACTTGTGAGGCAGGCAGCTAAATCCCCAGCCCATTCCTGTTTTAAAAAAAACAAAACAAAATAAAATCCTAGCCCCTAAGGTCCTGCATGGTATTGGATTGGAATGGGTCAAATGAGAAGAGCCCTCCTGAGTGAGATTAGTGTCCTCATAAAAGAGGTCATGCTAGTAAACCAGGCAGTCAGGAAGCTGAGGCAGGAGGATCACAAGTTCAAGGCCACCCTGAGCAACTTAGTGAGACCCTGTCTCCCAACTCCCCCCAAACAAAACACCACCCCTAGAAACAAAACAAAAAGCCCACAGGAGCTTGTTTGCCCTTTTCTACCTTGTAAGGAAACAGCCAGAAGGCGGGGTGGTGGTGGTGGTCTCTGTGAATCAGGAAATAGACCTTCACTGGATATTGAATTTGGTTTTTGTTTGTTTGTTTGTTTTGAGTACGGGGATCAACTCGGGTCTTTGTGCTTTTGAGGCAAGTGGTGGAACCACTGGGCTAAGTGCCGGGCCCTACTGGATATTGAATTTGTTGGTGCCTTGTTCCTGGACTTTTCAGCTTCCAGAATTGTGAGAAATAGATTTAGGTTGCTTATATGCCTAATATAAGCCACATAGTGGCTTTCTCTTTTCTTTTCTTTTTCTTTTTTTTTTTGAGACAGAGTCTCACTATGTAGTTCAGGCTGGCCTTGAACTCATGATGTAGCCCAGGGTGGCCTCAAACCCAGGGAGATTCTTTGGCCTCAGCCCCCTGAATGCTGGGATTACAGGCCTGTGGGATCACACCCAGCTCCATGTAGTGTTTTGTTATAACAGCAGGAATAGAATAAGACAGACAAGCAATGGAACATTCGACCAAGCAAATTGAATGAAGTATTTCTCAAGCCTCTGGAACACCCTACTGTCTGGAGACTGGGGATATCATTCAGCTGTGTATTGCAGATGCCTCCTGCTGGCCATCGCTTGTGCTGCTGGTTGGCAGAGCAAGAGTGAGTGCTCTGAGCAGTGTTGATGGCGAAAGGCACTCAGGAGCTTGGAAGGCATCGCACACAGAGTGGCATCCCTGGCTGTGCTGGAAATGTGTGAAACAGGCAGAGGATGAGGGAGATAGAGAAGGCGACTCAGCACATTACAGAACTGGACGATATGTAACAGGGAGAGATACCAAGTTGCATTTCAGGGGTGAGGGGGCAGACTCTGTGCTGCTGAGTGGGACAGAATGGTGGGCGCCATCTTGGTGTCACCATCTTGTTGCCATCTGAGTGAGTCACAAGTTAAGGCCTTGCAGCTTCTCCTGATTCTACGTGACTGTTCAGGCTGGATTAGCTTCAGCTTGGTCTCCCTTTCAGCTTCTAAAATGACCACCAGTCTAAAATCTGTGGGTCCCCCCCATTTGTACTTTTTTTTTTGGTGTTTTTAAAGTTCTCTACCAGTCCTACAAAATATTTTCATAATCAGAGGAAAATTTTATTAAACATAAAAATCAACCAAGTCAATTAAAAAACCCATAAAAATATGATGAAAACATTTAAGACAATAACAAAAATGTAAAAAGAAAGAAAAATGCTCACTACCAAGTAGGAAATCAATTCTCAAAATGCTGTCCATGGACTTCCTGTGGGGGCCCCTGGCACCCACCCTTTCTGAGGTGTGTGAAGTTCAAGCTACGTTCATAGCCATAGTATGTTACCATAGATGTTACCACCCCCACCCCAAACTGGGGCGCTAACCTAGGAGTGCTCCGCTGAGCTACATCCCCAGTGTTCTTTATTTTTTATTTTGAGATAGGGTTTTGTACGTAGCCAGGTTGGCCTTGGATTAGAAGTTTTCCTGCCTCAGACTCAGGAGTAGCTGGATCACAGGATTTCAGGCCTAGGACGCCATGCAGGGCCTGTTACTGTTTTGGTACTGTTCACACTGGCACAGATGGTAAAAAGCCATGCAAAGTCAAAACTGCAAGGTCCTTAGCAAAAGTAAAGGCAATGGTACTGAAGTGTACTTGGTCATTAAACTCCACAAAAACCAAAAAAGCCAAAGCAATTTCACTTAGTGTCCTGGAGGCCTAGAGCTCCTTTTGTTAATCCAAAACTGGGTGTCCTATTACTGTTCCTTGGGACAAAAGGGGAAGCAGCCCCCAAAGCTCTGTGCTGCTCCTGACCTATGATGGCTGTCCTGTCTTAGGAAATCTTTGGGCTGCATTCCAGCCACCTTGTTTCACGGAATACCATTTTTTTTTTTTTTCTTGAAAGAATGCCTGGCAGACAGACTGTGGCTGCTCAGACTTGGCCGCTGGGCAGACATTTTAATAACACCCATAAAGTTGGGCCGTCATTTCAAGGAAAATGCCTGATAGTATTAGTTGCCAAATTTTAAATTTCATTACGAAAAGGTGGGGATTGGGCCAAGAGGACCTGGTGACAATGCAGTATGTATAGATACCAATTCCGTTATGTAATCATTATGTGTCACAAACACATAGCAATTTAAAAAAAAAGAAAAATTAAGCAAAGATGAACGGATTGGATAGAAGAGGGGAGAAGAAAAGGAGCAGTTACCTCCTCAGCTGGTCTCCCCAGGAGACAAAGGCGCCACAGCCCAAGTCCCTCCCACGGGTCCTCCCCAGCCTCACCCTCTTGGGGCCGAAGAGATTGTGGTAGAGCGTCCGGAAGCGCTTGCGGGTGTAGTTGCAGCGGTAAGCGCCGCCCATCAGGTACTCGATCACCAGGCCTATGTCGATCAGGCTGATTCTGTAGTCTGGGGGCAGGTTCCCCTGTCAGGGAGGAAGGAGACAGACAGACAGACCCAAAGACAACGTGGTTTGCCAGGGATACGACTGCGCACGCTCTGTAACTATTTTAGAGTAAAAAAATGTAATGAAAAAAGAAACATACGAATGTATTATTATGCTGGTTAATCAATTCACCTTAAAATAGATCCAACCGAAACCTGGATATTCTCGCTTGGAAAGAAGACATAAGTTAAATAAGAAGATGCAGTAATCGTCGGCAATAACAGAAAATCAAACTATTTATTCAAGTCTTCAGCTGAGGAGAAAAAAACACCAGTGTAGCAGAAAGAAATACAAGGCTAGACATGGCAAAATGCTATCATTCCCAGCCACGAGGCTCCCAGAGGTTCCCCAGCCCCCTCCTGACTCTGACCTAGGCCTGTGGGCCACCCTAGGCCTAGGAGGTGACTGAATTTCTTCCCCCTTCACTAGCGGAAGACTCCTCCCAGAAGATGAGACCCATTACCAAGGCCTGGACTTGCTTAGAACTCAGCTTCCATAAGACAAAACCTCTATTAAAACACTATTTTTTAAAAATGGCACATTTTTCATAAAGAGAGAAGAGTGTGTAGGGAAAGGATTTGGAACATTAGGCAGGAGTTGTGCATGAACACCCCTTATGGTTAAAGAGACGTGGAGGAGGAATGGGAGAAAAAATTTTATCAATGAAATATTTTCTTTTCTTTTCTTTTTTTGGTACCGGACTTTGAACTCATGGGCTTGCCCTTGTGAGGCAGGCAGCAGCACCACTGAGCTAAATCCCCGGCCCTCAATGAAATATTTTCCCAGAATTAAGAAGATTTTTCACCTTGAGTGTAGCACTTCTTAAAGACCGAGAGCATTATGGTGTAGCTTTTGGTTTTTATTTATTCTTTTGGGTGGGGATTAGGTCCTTGTGCATAGTGTATCTTTTAGCTGCTTGCTGTTATCTTTTAGATGCAAAAAATAGGAACGTATTCATTACCTACTCCTAGTTTGAAGAGGATCTTTTCAGGATCTCAGGAAAAACCTTGCTCTGTCAGGGCAAGGAAGAGGGGATTATGTTTGTGGGAAATTTGGAGTGCACAGGGCGTTCAGTGTCTGGCCAGGTTACTTCCTGCAGGGGAACTTTCTGTGCTTGGAATGCCAGGCTCTGGCCTTGGTGCAGAGCCCTGAGAGTTCAGAGAGGCAGAAGGCCTTGGTGCTCTTTGTCCACCTCAGAGAACCACACCGGCTACTGTGTGAGATTCTCTCCCTTCACAGAAAAGGCTGCTAATCTGTCTGGTGGCCTTCCAACTTTGGTGGCCTGGGAGTCACTGGGGGACCTCGGTGGCTGTATCAAGTCCTTGACCTTGCCCGATCTACTTCAGTGTATCAGGCCTCTGTTCCTTCTTAGCTCCTCTGGGTAGTTCTGATACACAGGAAACCTTGTGAAACTGGCTGTGCTCAGTCTCAGGTGGCAGTGGCAGCCTGGGCAGCACAACCTGCACATGCAGAGTATAAAATAGGAATCTCTGTCACTGGGACACGCTCACCTCATTCTTTTGCTGAGCTGAAGGCAGATTTTCTGTTTTCCTCGCTCAGCTTTCCAATGATCAACCACATCCATTAGAAAGGTTTAGGATTCAGGGTTAGGGCCGGCCCACTGCAGCCTATCATGTATAGCCTCAGGGTTTTCTTGAGATTTTTATTTGCATTTTTTGAGATGGGGTCCCTCTATGTGGCCCAGGCTGGGCTTGAACTCCATATGTTGCCTAGGTTGGCTTGAATTTCAGATGGTCCTGTCTCTGCCTTCCAAGGGCTGGCATCACATGTGTGTGCCATCAGGCCCAGCAGAGCTGTATTTGTATCTTTTTTTTTTTTTTTTTGGTACCAGGGAACGAACTCAGGTCCTTGTGCTTGCGCAGCAGGAGGCAAAACCACTGAGCTAAATCCCGGCCCTTGTATTTGTATCTTTGTATTATTTGTGCCTTTTATATGTAGTGGGGTAATGCAGGCACTGAGGATGGTTTTGTTGTTGTTATTGTTGAAAAGGTGAAATAGTGAAGGTGATCAACATAGTGGGATCAAGTCTGAGCATGGCCTTTTTAGTATTATGTTCCCAGTAAAAGAACTAAGTAGCCAGGGCTGGAGATTTAGCTCAGTGGCATCTCACCTGCCTGGCAAGTGACTGAGTTCCATCCCCGGTACCAAAAAAAAAAAAAAAAAGAAAAAAAAAAAGGTACCCTAATTCACTGATGAAATTTGATTTGAAATACATGGATCACTGTATCTGGAATTCCATGACATTGCAGGGGTGGGCATGAAGGGATAACCTTGGATACACTACATCCCGTGTTTGTGTGTGTGTGTGTGTGTCTGTGTGTGTGTGTGTTTGTGTGTCTGTGATTCTACCGCTATTTCCTAGGTGTCTGCTCTCCCCAGAGTGAACACCGGGTTTACCCCCTGGGTTCTGCTGCCCCTGTGGTTTAGGACACAAGGGGCAAAAGGGGACGGTGTGAAGGGCATCCCACAGGAAGCAGGAGCCCTTGGAGACACAGACCTCTCATCCTTGACATTCCCCTTATGTTAGGTTTATGTCTAGATGTCCCCCAAAGCCTCATGTGCTCATAGGCAGGGCTTTTGAAAGGTGCTCAGATGAGGGAGGCTTATGGCTAAATGACAGGAAGTGGGGCCTGCATGGAAGAGGCGGATTGGCGGGAGTGACCCGGAAGGGTATATCTCCCTTCCTGTTCCTCCTTTCATTCTTTCTGCTTCCTGTCTGCCATGCTGTGAGCAGCTCCAAACCACCATGCCCCTCTGCCGGGAAAAGCTGCCTCGGCGCCAGGACTGTGGACTGAAACGTGAGCCAAAAGAAACCGTTCCTCTTTTAAGTTGCACTGTTGGCCATTGTGTCTTGGGGATGAGGGCAGTGGCTAAGACACGGCTCAGTCTGAGATCCTTCTCTTTAACTGAATTGCCCCTTCCAAAAAGGGTCTGTGCTATCCTTATACCCTCCTCAGAATTTCAAAATCTCCTTTGTTTGAAGATTATTGTATCAATCTGACTCAGCACGTTAAGCCGTCTTCAGGCTGTTAATGAGGATCAGTTGTCTGAGTTTGGTGTGCAAAGTACAGCCAAAAATATTAAAGAGGGAATGCAGAAAATTTTAAGAGAGTAACTTCTCATAAAAATTGAACTGAACTTTAAGGACAGTTACTTGTGTAACCACTTTTCTTCCTTGTTGAGGGCAGGTCAGCAGGGCAAGTTTCAGTAACTTCCAGCTGTACTGGACCTTAGGTGAGAGCAGGAGAGCCCAGGAGACAGCACCTGGCGGGTCAGCCTCCTGTCACACACACTGGCTCCTGGAGGAAACCCTCGGAGTGCGCCTGCCCCGCTTGTTGTATTTTCCTTGGCATCGAGGGACAGGCTGGATTAAGGGCCCCGGCTTCTGTCAGCTGCCTTGGGCTCCTCGCTGCTGTTTGTAAAGCAGCCTTTTTCTGCAGGGCCTCTTTGCTGTAAAAGGGGGCAGAACCCCATGACCTATAGGTTCTGTGGTGCTCAAGTACCAGGTTAGGAAAATCCTCAAAGGATGTATTCTAATGCTTTCACCAGCCAGTCTGAGCAAGTCTGTGACCTTGCGCCTACTTTTATTTTTATCTGTTTTTTTGGGGGGGTGCTGGGGATGAAACCTAGGGTCCTTGCCCATGCTAGGGAAGTGCCTTCCCTATCACTGAGCTACTCCCTTAGCCCTCCTACTTTTAATGTAAAACTTTTCTACATTTAAAGCCTGGCTAATAGCCTAATGCCTATTTATTTTGTTTTGAGAAACTGAGGTATGAGCATTAGTTTGAGTTTTAAGAACAAGATACCAATATTGCCCAATGACCAATACTGAATGGCATTAAAAACCTTGTAATATTATTTATTTATTTATTTTGGTACCTGGGATTGAACTCGAATCCTTGCACTTGTGAGGCAGGTGGCAGAACCACTGAGCTAAATCCCCGGCCCACAATATTTTTTATTTTAAAACATTTATTAATACATGTTTGAAGAACATTTATCCTGGGTAGTTGGTACATGTACAAAACACATCTTAAATCTTTTTACTTCCTTTTTCTCCTTTCCTCTCCCTCCTCCATTACTTAGGTTGGCTTCTCATTTGCAAAAGATCTATCTCCTTGTTTCCTATTATTGTTTTTTTGTGTGTGTGTGCCGGGGATCGAACTCTGGACCTTACGCTTGTGAGGCAGGCGCCGGAACCACTGAGCTAAATCCCTGGGCCCTATTATTGTTATTACTATCATTATTGTTGTTGTTATGAATTTTGGCTTTTTAAGAAACAGATCTTGCTAAGTAGTTCACGTTGTCCCTCGAACTCATGACCATTCTCCTGCCTCAGCTTCCAGAGTTCTGGGATTATAGGTGTGCACCACCGTGCCCAGCATGTTTCCTATTATCTAGCTTGTATTTTTCTCTTTAAATTATTTATACTTTGGGCTTCTCGTTTAAGAGAAAACGTGATATTTAAGCTTAAGTATCTGACTTATTTCACTTGACATTTTTGTCTCAAGATCCATCCATTCTGAATGGCAATATTGATGTTTGAGGTGTCTGTAAGAGGAAGTGTCAGGAAAGTGATAATAGTAAAATTCACGGTAAGTAAAAATTTAAGAGCAAATAAAACATTTTTACAAAATGATTTTATTCATAAAGGGGTATTAAGGGGATATGCTGGAAAGGAAGGTGCTAGAATATTCTTATATAAGGTGGATTATTTTCAAATGATTTATGTGTGGTCAGATCTTAGCAGGAAGAAGGATTCCCTTACTGATTCCATTCTGCAGGGCTTTGAGTAATGGCAACAGGAAGTGGCTTGAATTCTGTTTGACCACCAGAGGGCGATGCTTACCTGAGCCAACAGGGCTCCAGAGCCGTGGAAGGGTTGGAGGTTAAGAGAGAAAGGTGTGTTGGGAGGGAGGGAAAGTTTATTCTACAACTAATGCGTCCCAACTGCCGGAAAGGCTGATTGGAGCTGTTTCTTTCCAGAGACATTTGGGACCAGAGAAATGAGGAGAAATCAGCTATTTTTTAATAGGAAGAGTGGAAACTTTTTTGAGCGGAGGGCGACACGGATTTCATAAAATGAATACAACTGATACAATTGAGGCCTCTTGGGATAACTGTGTCCTGGTGGACTCTGAAGGGGACGGCAGCACTGGTGCATGAGGAGGTGCAGGGCCGATGGCCTTGACCACCTGTGACCTGCGGATGTTTGCATTGCTTTTCCTAGGGCGGCCACTGCTGGGCAGAGGGGACCTTCCCCCTCTTGTGTGATTAGTACATGGCAGCTGTTCTCACTGGGCAATGCCCCTATGCACAGCTTCTAGGATTGATGAAGCCTCCAGTTGTCCCCTGGACCTTGGCTAGGGGAAGTGGGGGCGCTGAGCAAGGGGTGGTAAAGGCACAATCAGGGATGGGGTGTGCTCACTACATCCACCTCCTCAGGAGAAGGTGAACAGGGCCTACAGACAAACAGGTAATGTCCAACACCTTCTGGAAGAGTCTTCATATACTGGGGCTGTTTTCAAATTGGAAGTCAGAAACCGATGCTGGAGTAACACTCGTTCTGCCTGCCTTTTGTTACCCTTCCCCACCCTTTGGGTCTTTAAATTGGCAATTGGCAAAGCCTGGACAATGATTGCATTTCCCGTTTCCTGCCTAAATGACATGTGTTAGGCCATGTGATTCAAGTAACTTGAAAAAGAGGCTCGGGTCTACATGAGGGTACAGGCCATCGACCTGAAACTGTTGTCTTTTTTATTATGCTCTGAATGAGTACTCTGAAGGTAAGGTTTAATCCCTGCCACGCTTAAGGATTTTGTAAAGAATAGTTCCAATTCACTTATTCCATCTGCTCTTCAAAATGAACTGCTTTGCAGATGTCATGATATTATTATCAGATTTCTACTGTTGAGAAACTTAAAAAAAAATACTGATAACAAGCCTTCAAAACAAGCCTTCTGATGTGTGAAAAGGGAAAGTGAGGAAAAGGCTATCCTGGGGCAGTTTTTATAATAAGGAAAAGTCAGCTGGGGTGGCACGAGCAGTCACCAGGGGGGCTTAGTCTGGTGAAGCTCAGGGAAAAAGGGGACATTATGGGGCTGGGGGTTTAGCTCAGCAGCACAGCACCTGCCTGGCAAGCATGAGGTCCTAAGTTCGATTCCTGGTACCAAAAAACCCCAAAAAAGCAAAAACAAAAAAGAGAGGACATTATGCCAGTGGTCAGTAGATTATCAAGGTAAGAGACCAGACAATCAGTCTTTCAAAAAATTATAAGACTTTTGCAAACTTGCGTAAGTTTAGCAGATGAATTTATGAGATTGTCTCCTTTCTCAAACTGTCATATATACCTAGTTTTTTCCTTCTCTCTCTTGCATTCGGCAAAGCTCTGGGTCCTAGCTCCCCCTCAAATGAATTTTAAATTACTCATAATTTCACCACTGCTTCTCTATGATACTCACATAGCATCTGTCTTTGATGGGGGAGGGATAGTATAGGCCAGGGAATCTGAAGTATTGGCACATTTAATCTTAGGAAAGCAAAACTACTACTTTAAAACATACAGAGGCACAATTGACAGACAGCTACTAAAATAGCGGGTTATATTCCACAGAAAGCAGACAGACTTGGGCCGCTCTGGTTTAATATGAAAACATTAGTACATTCAATGGATTTATGCATGAAAACAGTTGAAGGAGTTGGATTGGCTTATATCAATTCAAATTTCTGATTGATGCTGAATAGCAACTCTGCCTCTTTGGTCCTAGGCCGACTGCTCCCTTGATATAAATAATGTAAGATGTTGAAACTAGCGTGGGAGCCATTCAGTTCTGTGGTTTCAAAGAACAGTTGGTCTTGGATGTGTCCTGCTTGCTGATTTGAGGTTACGATGATCAGATAATGCCCGAATGTACTCCCTGGGCCCATGGGAGGTATTTTCTATCAGTTTTCCAGACATGCTATCAAACTTTCTATTAGATCTGGACCTGTGTTTCTCAGTCATGAACAGCAGTTTGTGCCAGAGTTTATAACTTACTGGTTAATTTTTCACAGATTAAATGTATATATGTATTTCCCTACAACTATAAAGAAGATAGCACATATTACTTATTATGTTCCTTACATGTGAATGCTTTAAAGTTTCCAAGACTTTCTTAGCACAGGCTCTGAATATCTTATTGACCCAAATTGCTGGAAGTCATCTGGAACCATGTGAAAATGTTGTGCCATGATGTTAATTTCTCTCTCATTTGCTTTAAAAAGTACAAAACAAGGGCCAGGGATTTAGCTCAGTGGCACTGCGCCTGCCTGGAAAGCACAGGTCTTGAGTTCAATCCCTGGTACCAGAAAGAGAAAGAAAGAAAGAAAGAAAGAAAGAAAGGAAGGAAGGAAGGAAGGAAGGAAAGAAAGAAAACAAAAAGCCTCATATTCAAGCTCCCCTCATTCATATAACACAAACTGCAGGCGCTTCCGGCTCCTCTGACTACAGGATAATCTCTTGCTCTCTGATTGCCCCAAACACACCTTTATCATAGAGACAACTGGAGCTGCATTTCCAGCCCCTGCCTCTTCAGGGGAAGAAAGTAAACACAGGCTTTCACTTCCCACCACTGGATCAACAGTCTCTTTTCTCAGGTAAAACAATAAATTGTTCCTAGGCCAGCTCAGTTCTGTTCTTTCCTAGGTTCTAAATTAGTAAGTAAATGAATGCTTATGTCACTATTTTTTTTTTTTTGCTCTAGTATTTGGATTTCACGGAAAAGAAAAAATTTCTCCTCTTAGCTAATACTCTTTCCTTCCTAGTTCTTGACCACCCTGTAATTTCTTGTTAGTCTATTTATGTGTGAAATATGTTTTTAGCTAAGAATCTTTGAAAAAGGGGGGGAAATGCCTACCCTAAGGATGCTCTACATGCCTTCCAATAATACAATTGATGTGGGCAAATGTAGACGCATTTGAGAAAAGAGAAAATGATCTTGCAAAGCAGATTCCTTTGGGGGAAGAGAGGCTAATAAGAGGGATTTTGTACTCCATGAGCTCTAAACGCAAAGATCCCCTTGAAAATCTGGTGAGACCACTCCCTGGAGCGAGTGTTTGGAGCCGGTGAGCGAACTCTATGGGAACCCGGGCTGTTCCGAGGCTGGGACGGAACAGCCAGACGCGCCGAGCCGAAGGGAGGAGGGGCTGCCTTATTATTTTAGAAAAAGTCGAGACATTTTATCGGATGTGAACAACAAATGGCTTGGCAAAGAATGCACATTGGACGTGTGCTCTCCTAATCTTCTGAGTTCAGTTTCCAGGAATTTTAAGCCAGGATTAAACAAAACTGGAAGGCCTGAAGGAAAGAGAAATGGCGGCTGGGAACGGGGCAGGGCAAGGAAGGCTGCGATCTTGGTGGCGTGGTGGTCGAGGTGGGGTGCAGCTTGCACAGCCCCTGCACCCCTGGCTCTGAAAGGACTGCAGGCTTTGCTATCACACAGGTTTAGGAAAAAAGAAAAAAGAAAAAAACCAAACCTTTGTTAAGGTCATATGGAGATGGGAGGAAGTTTGCAAGGGGGAAAAAAAAGGAATTAAAAAAATCCTTTAGTAAATGCTATCCAAAGTCCAACAGATTAAAATAGGTAAATTATAAGCAGTCCCAGGGCCTTTGCTTGACTTTTTGAAGAAAAAATTGAAAAATTATTATAGGGTACCTGAGGTCAATTCTATGCAATGATTTCCTGTAAGATGAGAAATTATACTTTGTTTTGGGGTACTTTGTAGCGTTCTCTAAGTATGTCCTGTGGACTCTGTTGAATCGCTACCAACTGTTGACTCTGTGTGTGTGTGCATGCACATGCATGTGTATACGAGGCCCTTTGGAGTGAAAGGCTCAGAACCCAAGCCACCCTTGAAAGAGACTGTGTGGGGCACAAGAGAAACCCCGTGGCTAAGATAAAACATGACCTTCCTATGCTCCGTCCTTCTCATCTCGAGACAGACACACTGCCTACCTGCTGGTAGTAACATAATCCTGCTTTGGAAAATTGTTGTGAAAAGTGAATGAGTTAAGATGCATAGAAGGCTTATTTCAGCACTGTGCACCTCCTCATTACTAAATCACAGCTGTTCTTATTTTGCTGTTAACTCATGGGTCTGAGCCCTAACCTAGCCCTGCACTGTCTAATAGAGTTCTCACCTTCTTGTATTTCAGCCTCCCCATCTGTAAAACATGAATAAATCTACACGATTCTGCAGCTTTGTTTTTTAATCAAATGAGATGAGAAGAGTGAAGAAACCATTCTGGAAAGAATAGAGCATTAGGAGAGGGGGATGTGTGTGTGTCTTAGGCCCTGTTTCTGTGAGCCTTGGGGCTGCTCTCACAGCACTGGCCCAGGAGCTAGCAGAGGAGACCTTCTGTGGTGAGTGAGAGAGAGGGAACAAGCCCCAGCCAGCGAGGGGCAGCGGAAAAGTCCAGGCACCGGCATAAATCCACACAGCAGGGGGAAAGCGCAAGCTCCATGGTTAGACGAGTTAGAACTGTCCAACGAAAGCATCGAAACCACGGGACGGGAGGTAAAACAGCAGCTGCATTGGAAGCAGTGGTGTTGAGTTAGAAGACAGAGGCCAGCAGGGACAGGGACGCTCCGCAGCTCATGCAAAACAGGTGCTTTCTAATCACGGCGAGCCAAGCAGGCCAGACGGGGCCTCTGACGCATGGGCCAGAGGTTTCTTACCTTTTTGACGTCCCTGACCAAGTGGTACAATGTGTTTGAGGGCCCGTGTCTCTGAAAACAATAAAGAAGAATCAACCAGTTTTGCTAGTCAGGGGCTCTCCCCGGCAAGGTGGGAAGGATCTGGAAGGATGGTTTCTGGCTGGTGGGGACAGTTCGTCACGAGGCACCTTGTTCTAGTTGCTCAGTTGTTTCTGTCTTTTCTCAGCAAACACGCTGGCAGAATTCTGGATTGTATTTCATCAAGAAAATATGTTTGAGGGTGATGGTTCCAACTTCGTGAGGGAGCTTGTCAGTTTGGTTGACAGCTGGGCCCAAAATGTGTTATTGAAGGAGGTCGTTTAGCAGCAGGGAGAAAGAGGGACCAATTTACCCAGTGGAAAAACCCTTCGGCACCTTGTCATTGCAACCTCTTTATTTCCCATAATCAATGAGAAATTGTCTCAAGAAAGGACTTGGCTAACTCTTTCTCTGAAAGGACAGATAGAAAATACTTTAGGCTGAATGGACTTTACAGTTTTATCCCATCTGTTTAAATGCCATTGTACTGTGAAAGTAGCCATAGATTTGTTTTGTTTTGTTTTGATTTTTTAGTTTTTTTCCCTTCTTTCCGGTACTGAGGATAGAAGCCAGGTCTTGTGCATGCCAAGCAAGCTCTGTACCACTGAGCTACACCCCCAGCCCTGCCAGATAGTTTATGTAAACAAGTGAGTTTGGCTATGTTTCAATAAAACTTTATTCAGAGAGACTGGAAATTAAATTTCATGTAATTTTGATGTCATAGAATGCCCTTCTTTTGATTATTTCAATAATTAAAAAACAGCAAAAAAGCTATTTTTAGCTTGAAGATGGTACAGAGAGAGGCTGTGGGCTGGATTTAGGCTGTGGGTGATAGTTTGCTGAAACCTGGTTTAAAGAAAAAGTTACAAGTCATTTGGGCAAAAGCCTTGGGAGAAAGATGTGTGTGGGCTTGAGGTAAGAACAAAAGGAAATGAATTGCTGTTCTGTTGTCTTTCTGGAGTAGGACTGCTAGATAAAATACAGGATGCCCAATTAAATTCGAATCTCAGCTAAGCAACCAGCGATTTGTAACCTAAGTAGGCCCCATTGCAGTATTTGCATGTGCACTGGGCCCTCCCTACCCATGAATTCTGTGTCCCCAAATTCTACCAACTGCACCTGTACTGAACAGACACAGGTATTTTCTTGTCATTATCCTCAAAATAATGCAGCATAACTACTATTTTATTTTCAGACAGTGCCAGGATTTTGAAGTCTAGAACTTTTCTGTTCCTTCCTTTTCTTGCCAATCTTTGGGATGAATCTATTTCCTTAGTTTCCTGAAATGTAAGCCCTGCTGCTCTTATTTATTTGTTTCTAGTTGGAAGGGCCATTCCTGTAACCTTAGTGTGTTGAACCTAGAAGAGTCTGCAGAAACTGGGTATGGTGGTGCATGCCTGTAATCTCAGGTCCTCAGGGGGCTGAGTCAGGAGGGTTGCAAGCTCAAAGCCAGCCTGGGCAATTTAGTGAGGCACTGTCTGGAAATAAAAACCAGAAAGGGCTGGGGGTATAGTTCAGTGAAGAATCAAATACAGAAGATCCCTGGGTTGGATCCCCAGGCTCCCTGAGCCCCTCCAAAATTTTTCAGAGTCAACAAAAACCTCGATCCACTCAACTGACCTATTTACTTCTTGCAGCGAGAGTGAGCTGGGGCCAGGCTGGCACCATCTGACGCCCAGTATCGGTGAGGGACAGGTCACACGCTCTGTGCCGTTTGCACTGTGGGCTGTGGGACAGAGCCACTGTGTTGGGCGAGTGGAAAATGATCTCTGAGACTGAAGCTTAGGTCGAGCACTAGCTTCTTTCTCTACTAGGGGTTTTGTGACCTTGAATAAATCACTTCTTGGTCTCTGCTACGTAGTCTGAGTGTTTGGGCATCCACCAAATTCATGTGGAGCTTTGTCTCCGGCGCATGGGTATGAAGAGGTGGAACCCAAGGGAGGCGCGAGGGTAGGAGGGCTCCTGTCTTGAAAATGGAATTGAAGCCGCAAAAGAAGAGGGTGCATGGCTGGGTGGGCTGAGGCAGGAGGATTGCCCAGGCAAGGCCTGCCTGGGAAATTTAGTGAGTTTTATGTTTATCAAGATAAGAAATAAAAAAGGCCTGGCGATGTAGGTCTGTGCAAAGGCCCTGGATTCAATTCTCAGTGTTGAAAAATAAAAAAGGGTGGGGGACAGAGAGAGACAGCGACAGAGGCACTTCACATAGCTCTGGGCCTTTTGGATGCGTCCCTCCTTCTGCCTGGGCACACACTGCTTGTCCCCTGCAGGGGATGTGACCACAAGGTGCTATCCCAGAACTACAGAGTGGCTCACACCAGATGCTGAACCTGCCTGCGGTTGGATCTTTGGCCTCCTGTCCTCCAGAACTGTGTGCAAGAAGTACCTGCCCTTCCCCACGAGCCATCCCTCGGGTATTGCATGATAACAGCCCAAACAAACTGAACAGTTTCAATTTCTCATCTGCTAAAGGCTGGGACACAGTATCTGCTCTTTACGTTTTGCTGGCCCTAGGCAGTGGTCAGCTCTAAACAAAACAAAGACACTTTTTTTCTTTTTTTTGGCGTAACTCCAAACAAGAGGCACTTTACATTTTACTATGGTGGGAAAAGAATCAAACTAGGAGCTCTGAGGTAACAGAATGGTGCAGAATGTTCACCTGGCCTCCTTTGATGCTGGCGATAAATCCACCCTCCCTGTCAATTGCCCCCAACATCCCCTGGGCTCACAGAATAAACCATGTTCCTATTTCCAGAGCCTGTGATTTTGTGTGAAAACCCAGGAACAGTGCTGCTAGGAGATCATGTAACTTCGGAGGTCAAGGCTGACACCTGAGCAGTTAGAACAAGTGGAACCTCTGTGAGTCAGTGTCTGATGTCTACACAGGTCTAGGGGAGCACGTGTGAGGCAGGATCCATGCGTTTTCAGGGGAGACAGGAAAAGAATCACAGGCATGTGAGGGGGGAAGGTAAACAAAACAACAGCCACAAAAGCAACCAAATAGAGGAAATAAAAGCTGCCTTAGCTTGGCCCTACCGTATTGTACAATTCCTCTAGTCTGGAGATGGTGAGAAAACGGTGCATGCTTACTCCATTCTCTATGAGTAATTTCACAAAATCCACTCTGTCCAAGACTAGGGCATCCAACATGGCTTGCTCCAGAGACCCCACCTGCGAACCAAGTCTTGAGTTAGTCTGCCCCAGGGTCTGGGGGTGCAGGCCCTCAGCATCCACCCAGACAGCTCAGAATGGAAGCCTGATCCCCGGGGACCCCTTGGCTTATCCAGGGATACCCCAACCAGACTGCTCACTGCTACAGTCGGGACAGCCACACTCCCTCCTGCGTTTGGGGGTCTGTCTTTGGAAATGGAAGTGAAGGATTTCCAGGTCCAAAACCCATTTCTTTCTGGAATCGCTTTCTTTCTTTTGGACTCTGAGAAAGTTGCAAGAGGTTATAAGGCTTCTTCCCTTGCAGTTCTCTGGTCAAACTTCTTCAGTGCCAGTGCAATGCCAGGTGGGTACCAAAGGACCTACATCAGTGATGGCGAACATTTTAGAGACTGAGTGCCCAAACTGCAACCCAAAAGCCACTTATTTATAGCAAAGTGTCAACAGCAATGAAACCTGAATACTGAGGTTTTAGTTTAGAAGAAAACAACTCATACATTAATACCTTTTATCTTAAAAGAAAAACAAATAACTGGTAGTACCAAGACAGGTGCTTTACAGCAGCCAGGAGTCCCCGGGGGGAAGGAAGAGTTCAGAAAGGCCTGTCTGTTCCCGGTGTGGTTCCAGGCCCAGAAATCAAATTCCAGGCCAGAGCTGACCTCTGGTATTTGCATGCCTATACAACCCAATGGCCAATTTCCCAAGTTTTTATTTTTGGTAGAGTCCATCAAGGGAAACAAACCAAGACCAGTTATGTAAAAATGGATCCCTCGCGTTGGGAAAGGGAGGACCTGTGCCCAGCCCCCAGGACCAGATGGCGCCTGCATCCGGAGCTGCTAATTCTGCATGCTGAGGCTCGACTCAGCCGCACACCTGCACGGCCGCCTCTTGGAAGTAGCAACCTCTTCATTTTGCAGACAATCAGAAACAAATTTAACTCCTTCATCAATTTTAATTTATATAACTTTGTATTATATGTACTTTTAAAGACACGCTAAAAGATATTTGCAGCTGAAAATGACTATAAAAGCCACTAGCGGAGACGGAAATGGTTATTTGGAGTTGTACTTAATTATAATGTCCACCAGGTGGCAGCATTTCCCCAAGTATGAGAAGCGGCTCCTAGGCTCGGAACTGTCCTATATACAAAGGAAGATTTTTTTTCATCCCCAACAAAAGGTAGGAAGTACTTTCCCGAGCCACTCTAAAGGCTCCTGAAACAAACACCCTTGCCCGAGCAAGTGGGCTGTTCAGGGGTGATGACATATACTCTACCGGCCACTGTTGCCCGTAAATAAAGATCTGGCTGCGAGCGATGTCGACTCTGTTCCAGGCCAAGGCTAAGCTCAGCTGGTCGGGGGCGGAGGCATTAGCTCCTGCACAGAAGGGAGAGAAGAGCGGGAGAGAAAACAGCCGTCAAGACTTTGCGGAGAAGAAGACTCACCCATCGTTGCCGTCGAGCCCCTTTTCCCGGACAGCAGACCAGGCTGTTGGGCTGGGCTCTCAGACTCGCGCCGCTGACAGCTCTGGAGGGCCCTGCTCTGCTGGAGCTGTCCTGTGCACGGCGCGGTGTTTAGTAGCATCCCTGGCTCGACCCATCAGGCACCAATAGCACCTTCCAGTCAGCCTCCCACTGCCTCGAAAGTGTCACCAGCCTGATGTGGTAGCCAAGGCCTGGGACCCCAGCACTCCGGGAGGCTGAGGCAGGAGGACCGCAAGTTTGATCAGTGTGTGCACCGCGGCTCGGCTGAGGAGCGCTGCTCTGCGACACCCTTGCTCCTGTGGCCCGTCGGTCTGGGGCATCACTGGCGTTGTTTCTCACCAGCCCTCTGCTGGGGAAGAGCTGAGAAGGCCCCTGTGAGGGAGATGCAGGTCCACTGGGATTTGTGCTTAGAAACCGTTGCGGCCATTTTCCAGATTCTCCTTATTCTCTGGACTCTCTCTAGAGCTGTGTCGCTCAGTGTGGCTATTTAAATTTATTAAAATTAAATAAAACAAAGACTTTAGTTCCTTCACCATATTAGCTGCATTTCAGTGCTGAACAGCTGCATGTGGCTAGTGAGTCCGAAAGCAGAGATGGAAGATTCCTTCCTTCCTCCCTCCCTCCCTTCCTTCCTCCCTCCCTCCTTTCCTTCTTTCCTTCCTTCCTTCCTTCCTTCCTTCCTTCCTTCCTTCCTTCCTTCCTTCCTTCCTTCCTTCCTTCCTTCCTGAGGGACAGGGGATTGAACCCAGAGCCCCTCAGCCCCTTTTAAAATTTTGAGACAAAGTCTTGCTAAGTTTCCAGGCTGGGCTGGAATTTGCATTTGTCCTGCCACAGCTTCCCAGGATGGTGGGATTTTCATTTTTGTCTCAGAATGTTGGGTTTCAGGTGTGCACCACCACACCTGGTGGCAGAGGGCATTTCTGTCACCACAGAATATTTATTCTGCTGGGACGGAGCTGCTCTGGAGGAATGCACGCGGTCCATAAAGGCAACCCACAGGCAGCTGGTGTGAGGCTGGCAGCAGGGGCAGCCTGGAAGGCAGAGGGAACATCAGCCACCCGAGTGTATGAGGCCAGACCTCTCTAAGCCACCAGGGCACAGTGACAGTCACCCGCTTGGCTTGTGTGAGGTCCTGCGAGGCTGGGTGAACAGAGGTCCGACAGCTTCACACAGAGAAGCAGCAGGCCGAGCCTCCAGCACTCCGGAGCCAGGGGTCCGGTCAGCTGTCCCGTGGGGGCTCCCTGTGTGGAAGGAAGGCGGGGCCGCGTCGGAGCTGCCCGGTCCTTCAGCCCTGGGACGCTGGTGGCCACAAGCAGAGCGCGGCCCGGCTCCCACCGGAAGTGCTGCCTGTCCGTGGCTCCCAAGCGCAGCCACGCATTCGAGTCGCCGTTACACCCATCCCGTGCTCGGGCTGTACCCACAGCACGGGAAGCACATCGCTCAGGACAGTTCCCAAAGCTCCCGATGGACACCGGAGGCTGGGGACTTCCGTGCCTTTTTCCCTGCCTCCCCTGGCCTCCTCTTCCTCATCTTCTTCACAGTGTGCGTGTGTGTGTGTGTGTGTGTGTGTGTGTGTGGGGGGGGTACTGGGGACTGGGTCCAAGGCCTCTGTGGTCTGCGCTGAGTTACATCCCTAATCCTTTTCTTAAAACAAATTTTTTTTTTAATATTTTGAGGAAAGGTCTAAGTTGCCCGGGTTGGGCTTAAACTTGTTGGTACATTGTAGGTATACAACACAATTACATTTCCATTGGGAATTGTACCTTTACATAATGCATCTTAGTTCTTATTTTTTCCCCATTCCTAGCCCTCCCTTCACCCCCTCCACCCTTCCCTATTTACAAAGACTTTATTTCCATTTTTTCCATTTCTCATCATTTTTCCTTTCCCTTCTTTCCTTTCCCCTGCCCCTCCCACTACCCCTGCCCTTTGGACCTTTTCTTCCTATTTTGCATTATCGATTATTCATTCTAATCATTGGTACATTTTAGGTATACAATATAATGACATTCGTCATTGGAAATTTGCACCTTTACATAGTCTCTCTTGGTTCTTATTTTTCACCCTTGCCCAGCCCTCCCTTCAACCCCTCCATTCCTCCTGATTTACAAAGATTTTGTTCCTATTTTTCCATTTTCTCATAGTAATCCCATTCCCTTCTATCCTTTCCCCTAGCCCTCCCACTTCCTTCCCCTTTGCCCCTTTTCTTCCTATTTCACATTACCTATTATACATTTTAGTCCTTATTTACACTTTCAGTTTCTCACACCAGAGAAACTGTTTGGTATTTATGCATGTGTGTCCTATTTATTTCACTTAAGAGTATTGCCTCAATGTGCATTCACTTAGCTATAAATGTCTTTAATTTCTCATTTTTTATGGCTGACTAGTACTCCATTTTATTAAAAAACCACATTTTCTTGATTGAGTCTCCAGTTGATGGGCATTTGGGCTGTTTCCAAGTTTCAGCTATCACAAACTGTGCTGCTATGAACATGGGTGCACACATATCACTGTGGTATGATTCTTTTAATTCTTTGGGGAAGATCCCCAGCAGTGGAATAGCTGGGTCAAATGGGACTTCCAGCCCTAGTTCTTTGAGGTATCTCCATACTGATTTCCACAGTGGTTGCACCAGTCTACACTCCCACCAGCGGTGGAGCAGGGTTCTTCTTTCCCCACAGCCCCGCCAGCATTTGTTATTCGTTGATTTCATGATAGCAGCCATTCTTTCTGGGGTGAGGTGGAATCTCAGGGTTGTTTTTATTTGCATCTCTTGAATGACCAGTGATATTGAACATTTTTTCATGTATTTATTTGCTATTTCTACTTCTTTGTCTGAGAAATGTCTGTTCATTTCAGATGCCCATTTTTGGATTGGGTCTTTAAATTTGGGAGGGCTGATCTTTTTAAGTTCTTTATAGATTTGAGATAGTAGACCTTTGTCTGAGGAAGAGCAGGTGAAGATATTTTCCCACATTGTGGGTTGTCTCTTCACACTGCTGGTGGTTTCTTTTGCTGGGCATAAGCTTTTTAATAAGAGATTGGTTGGGCTTAAACTTGTGATCCTCCTGCCTCAGCTTCCCAGAGTACGGGGATTACAAGATGTGAGCCACCACACCAGGCCCTGGGCCCTTCTGGACACGAAGTGTTAGGGAAAGCATTCTCCAGGTGAGCACTCTCAGATTCACACATGCATAGATCTAACCTGGAGAACTTAAAAACCCCTGGATTCTTGTGTCCTGCCTCCAGACATTCCGAGTCTGCAGCCCCAGGTGGAGCCAGAGTCCCCTCTCATGGCTGCTGCTGACCTGGATCTCCCTTGAAGAACAAAGCCCTCAGGAGCTGTAGGGTTATATTCCCTTCCTAGGGCAAAGATTTCTGGTTCCAGTGTCCACACACTGATGGTTTTATGAACCACATATCTGGAGTAAATTGGTTGTGTTGGGAATGATAAATATCAATTCAGTTTACAAGGGGAATTTTACATTAAGAAATTGTTTATCTTTTCAGATAATAACAGGGACTACTGCAAACCTGTAGCCGGGTCACTGGAATAAACAAACGATAAATAGGAATGTGTCAAAATGTACTATCAAAGGCTAACTCAGATTGCATTTAGAAACGTGGCACTTAATGTTTTCCTTTGCTTTTTTCCCTTTTAAAAATATATTTTTAATTTCAATTGCTATATAGCCATTGTTCATATTTATGAGGTATAATGTGAGATAGATGCACCCATACAGTGTGTAATGAATGGATCAGGGTAACTGGTATAACTCTCACCTCACACATCTATCTTTTTTTTGTGTTGAGTACATTCAAAATCTCTTCACTGTCTGTTCTGAAATATGCAGTTAATTGTCAACCGTAGTCATCCCACTGTGCTATAGAACAGGAGAAGTTACTTTTCCTGTGAAGCCGCTGTCCTGTGTCCACTAACCTTCCTTTCCCAGTATTCTTTCCCACCTCTGGGGACTGCGGTATACTCTATTTCTATGAGATTAACTTTTAAATTTCTACATATAAGTGAGAACATGCAGTATTTATTTTTTTGTGCCTGATTGACTTCACTTAATAAGTGAATTATGCCAGTCCCATCCATGTTGGTGTAATGTCACAATTTTATTCCTCTTTGAATGGAATAGAATACCATTGTGCACATACTACATTTTAAAAATCCATTCACCTGCTCATGGAGATCTGGGTTGATCCCACATCTTGACAAGTGAGAATAGTAATGCAATAAACTTGGGTGTGCAGATGGCTCTTTTAACACACTCATTCCGTGTTCTTTTGATTTATGCCTAGCAGTGGGATTGTTGGATCATACAGTAGCTCTGTTTGTAGTTTTCTGAGGAAATTACTGTTTCCACGATGGCTAGACTAACTTGCATTCCCACCAACAGTGTAGGAGCATTTCCCTCTGCTCCTTTAGCTCGTCCATTGGTATTTGCTGACTTGCTGTAATGGTTTATTCATTCCCTTTGCCTTTTATATGTCACAACTTTGTATGCTACCCAAGTCAATAATAGCAGCTCAAGTCTGAACAAGAACACATAGCAGGAAGTAGTGATTGAGGTCACGGAGAGCTATATGCCTTGACGTAATTGGGTAAATGTCAAATGATGACACTTCCCCATGATGACACCTACTAAGACCCATGAGTCTTGACTTTTCAAAAATTGAAAACATATCACTGGTCCCGAGTGACAGTTTAGATCAGTGCAGGGTGACTAACTCTCCTGACTTGCCTAGGACAGTTGCAGCTTTAGTGCTGAGATTCCTGCATCCTGGGAGGCATCTCAATCCCGACTAGGCTGGATGGTTGATCACCCTGTCCTCAACTGTGGCCGCACACTGGAGCTTCCTGAAGGGCCCGATATACTCATGGCTGGACACACCCTCCCTTAGGGTTTCTAGTGTGATGGGTCCTGGACACTGCAGTTTTACAGAACTCCCCAGATGACTCTGACGGATGACAAGGTTAAGATCCCAGAGTATAGATAACCTCCGTTCATTTATTTGCTAACCCATCTGTTGTTTCAGTTGTCTATTTGTGTATGCAAAGACATTGATTTCAATTCGTTCTCATATGACAGGCACCACACCAGCCTGAGGACCACATAGATAAGATGGACTGCTTTGTCCTGAGCGCTTATGCTCTAGGGGAGAGAGCTCTGTGATTTACTATCCCACCTGAGCACTAGTTCATCTGCTGTGTGACAGATGTTTATCAAATACCTGCGTCCCAGACCCGCCTGGGCACTGGACACCCAGAGGTGAACAGGACAGCTACGTCACCCTCTTCACAGAGCCCACCCCCTACTCTTGCTGGTCGGCACTCAGCAAAGAAACCGACCAACAGTGTACGTTCAGCTTGCGTACGAGCTAGGAAGCAGTATCGCCACGAGCGTAGGCACTGTGTCCCAAGAAAGCAGTCCGTGTGGCGGCACCCCTGGCTCCACAGCCTTGCGTGTCCTGTGGTGGATGTTGTGCCGGTTGCTTCAACAGCTCCTGGGCCAGGCTGCTCCCTTGCAGTGAGGGCTGGGACGGGGACCCCGACTGCCTCAAAGGCACAAGTAGCTGAGTTCTTGGACAGGTCGTCGACCCCAGGTGGGAAACAGGGTTGGGAAATGTCCTGGAGGGTTGAGGTGGATCTGGACTCCATTTGGGCCCTGATTTGGGCTCAGGACTCGCATCAGTATCCGCACTGATTCCCGGCAGGCGCCCGATCAGAGTGGGGGTGGGGACCTAGTACCTTTCCGGAGGGGTGGTGATGACAGGGACCTGGGTAGTGGCAGAGCTGCCCTGCTAGGATGAGGATGAGCGACACGAGGCCTTCCCGAGAGTAACAACTGAGCTGAGACCGAGATGCTTAGAAAAAGATAGCGTGTGTGTGCGCGTGTGCGCGTGTGTGCGTGTGGGTGGGCGGGCGGGTGTACTTCCAGGAACAGGAAACAAGTGCAAAGTGCTAATGTGGGATGAATGCAGGTGTGTATAAGACAATTATGGTTTCCGTTTTGCAGGAGGTCGGGGAAGACCTTAGTGCACATACAACAACCACTTGAGGTTTTAAGGGCTTAATTCACTGCACAAATGCAATGAAGAAAGGCATCTTAACAAAGGGAACAGTATATGCAGAAGGGGGAGTTAAACAATGAAGTGTATTTGGAAAATTCATGGTAAGACATTGGCACTCTGTCTGGGTACAGAATCAGACAGATGGCACTCTTAGAGGACTCGCAAGTGATGTGGAAGAACTGCTTCATCCCGAGGGCCTGGGGAGACCACTGAGACACTGTCTTAGAAGCAGTGCTGTCAGGTTTGTGTCCCAGAAAAAGCACTTTGGCAGCACAGTGTGCAGGAGGGACTGGAGGGGGAAGAGTAGCCAGGATAGCTCTGCAATCTTCTGGGAGAGGGATAATGAAGACCCCAAGGAGCAACTGAGGTGGAGGGAGATCTGGGGAGCAACATCCATATCCTTGGGTGATGGGGAGCAAGGGAGAAAGAGAAGTCACAGGGGATCCTTTAATTTCTAGATAGGAAGCTAGTTACATAATGACCCAGAGAAATTCTGCAAGAAATAGAAGACAAAACTAAGCTTTTTGGGAACAGCAAAATTTTCTTTTTTCTTCAGTACTAGGGATCAAATTCAGGTCCTTGCTCTTGTGCAGCAGGTGGCAAAACCACTGAGCTAAATCCCTGGCCCCTCTTTTTTCTTTTTTTTTGAGACAGAGTCTCACTATGTAGCCCAGGGTGGCCTCACATTTGTCTTCCTCCTGCTTCAGCCTCCCATGTGCTGGGATTACAGGCATGTGCCACCACGCTCAGCTAAAATTTCACTGAGTTTGAGGGACCCGTATGAAATCCTTGGACACCGAGGTCCAGAACAGCGAAGTGGTCAGGTCTGGAGATGGAGATTCGGGAAACATCAGGGTGCAGGTGACACAGAGAGGACAAAGGATGATAACTGAATAACAATGATATCTAAAATATGAAAGTAAAGCAGTCATTAGAAAAAAAGCAGAGAGATAGGAAGATCATGTGCCCTAAACTAGGGACAGACAGGTTTTCTAAGGGGGCGTGTGTGGCCACCAGGGCAAAGCAGAGACAGCAGGAGCTCTAGTTTGGATGCTGAGTGTCCAACAAAGGTCCTTGTGATAAGGCTTGGGGAAAGATGGTGGAAATTTGAAAAAGTGGTGTGTGGTAGGCTGAAGGATTGTCCCCTGAAACATGCCGTATGCATTCCCGGGAGCCTTGTATGTTACCTATGCCTGTGTTACCATGTATGGCAAAAGATACTTTGGAGATAACGATTTCAAGGATCTTGAGATGGAGAGATTATCCTTGATTATCTGGTCACAAGGGTCCTTGTAAAGGTGAGACGGGATCAAAGTAGTAGGAGAGATGACAAGGGAAGCAAGAAGTCAGATCGATGCCAGGAAGGAGCCCTGAGTCCAGGAAGGAAGCAGCCTCTGGAATCTGGAGACACAAGGAAATGATTCTTCCGGGAGCCTCCGGAAGGAGCTCAGCTCTACTCACAGCTTAATTTTCAACTTCTGACCCCGTCAAGTACACGGTAATAAATTTTGGGTGCTTTAGGCCACTAAGTTGGTGGTGATTCGTTGTAGGAGCAATAGGAAACTAACGCAGAGCTCTCGAAAGTACTGCTGTAGTCAGACAGACCATTAAGAAAGAGTAAGAATGGAAACAGTATACGTACCCTCTCTCCTCTCCCCCTCCCAGCCACTCAGCTTTAGAATGGAAGATTGCAAGGTCAGTGTTCTACTTCGTGCTGTTAAATGTGTTTATATTTCTATTACCAGTATTTCAATGTGTGATCTTAAATGAATTTTTTGATTATGTCAAGGAAAAAGTATAAATGTTATAATGCGGTCAAAAGCCAACCCACTCTACCTCCAGCCTTCTTTCCTCATCTCTCAATTTCTTTTTTTTGGTTTCTAATAGCTACATTGTGATGCCAAGTAACATTTTGGTTTCTATCTGTTACTCAAATGGCCATATTTGGGGTTTTTTTCCAAGTAAACTATATTCTAGTATCAATGGTGGTGTTAGCCTTTCGCTGACAGCTCTTGGTTGGTAGATTGAGTTGTTCTGTAGTAATTTTCTCAAGAAGAATGTGTGGGAACACTATGGCTGGAATTCCAGCATGTTCCAAGTTCTCTAGTAGTCTGTTTATTTGAATGACATAAAATCTATTGTTCTGTTGTCTTCCAGTATTGAGTGATACTGTAAAAGTGTTCAAGGGCAGCTCAGTTTTCCTCCTCATAAGAGACTTGATTATTTTGCCTGGTGTCCCAATTGTTCTTTATTTTTCTTTAAAGTTTAGCAACCTTAGTAGGGTATATCAGTGTGTGATGATTTTGCATTACTTTTACTAGGCCTAAGGTAACCCTTTGAATGCCTAGATCAAGTTAAACATTTTTTTAAAATGAAAAGTTTCTATATTATATTTTAAAATGATATAATTATATTTAAAAATATTTGCTCCAGGCCATTATTTGGGTTTTCAACTTTGGCGATACCAAATGCGCTTACGTTGAATTCTACTTTCTGCCATATGATTTCTATTTAATTCTGATTAACTCTTTATTTCCATTTCATTTCATTTCTGTTTGTGTTATTCCTTTCCATCCTTTGTGTTCTACACTGGGTTTTTCACAACATTTCATCTTGCAGTATTTCTCCTTTATCTGCATCATTCTGTGATGATTTTATTTTTTCCCCTCTACTTCATTTCATTCCTCAAAGTCGTTCACATTTTATCTCCTCCTGCTGCCTTATCTACTCATACCTGAAGTTTGGACTCCAACTTTGAACTTTCTGCATAGAGGACTTCATTGACATTTATAAAATTTAAATTACATGATAAAATATTTGCAGCACTCTTTCCTTATCTATAGTTGCATTTTATGAATTTCAGTTACTTGAGGTCACTCTTGGTCCAAAATATTAAATGGAAAATTCCAGACCTAATCAATTCATAAGTTTGAAATTTCATACCTGCCCAAGATATGAAACATCTCTGTGCAGTGTGCTCATGCTGTATATGCTACCTGCCCACTGTTCCCTTAAAAGCCATCTTGGCTGTCATCTTGACTGTTGTACTATCACAGCGCTTGTGTTCAAACAACCCTCAGTTAACTCAGTTAACTTAATGACACCTCACAAGACAAGAAAAGTGATGCTGGTCATTGAGGTAGACCGAAAAGAAGCTATAAAGTACTGCCTTTAAGTGAGAAGGTGAAAGTTCTAGACTTGATAAGGAAAGAAAAAATATCTTATGTATGTGTTTTAAGACAGTGTTTCGCTATGTAGTACAGGCTGGCTTGGAACATGCAGCAATACTTCTGCCTCAGCCTCTCAAGTGCTGGGATTCCAGCTGTAGGCCACCATGCCTGGCTAAGAAAAAATATATGCTGTAGTTGCTAAGATGTGTGGTAAGAATGATCTTCCATCTGTGCAATTGTGAAGCAGGAAAACCAAATTCGGGCTCGTGTTGCTGTTGCATCACATAGTGCAAGGTACAGCCCCGCTGTGTGCTAAATGACTGTTCCTTGGCCTCACTTGGTCTCATCCCGGAGGCCTGGTTCTCGTCATCACAAGAGGAAGGTCAGCACAGTAGAGGAAGTTATGCCAGATAGTGAGCACATAAGTAGAATGGTTATCATGGCATATTGTTATCATCATCCCATTTTCTTATTAGTTGTGGTTATCTTACTGTGCCTAATTTATAAGTTAAACTTTATCACAGGTACTTGTATGTGCATAGGCATAGAAACAAACCCAGGGTCCATGGGCTTTGTTACGATCTGAGGTTCCAGGCATCCCTGGGGTCTTGGACCAGATTCTCTACAGATGAGGGGGTTCTACTGTATTCAGTGTTCATCTGTTCCTCAAAAACATTTTCAGAAAGGTTATTATTCTTCTGTTAATACATTTTGCCCTTTTGCTATTTTTTTCTTATACTATCTCTGTATGAAGCCTATGCTAATCCATTTTATTATTTATCACTTAATGAGTTGGGTTATAAGGGGCCCAGGGTAGCATCCCAAGCTAGTTATTATTCACAACTTGAAGGCTGTCTTCTACAAAGCAAACTCCCTCCTGCAAGCCTGGCTGATTTGCATAGTGCTGTGCTTTGTAGCCACCTTCTCTACTTCCATAGAGAAGGATCCGGAGGGATTCCTGCTGCCACCCAGTTCTCTCTTGTTCATTCAACAGGCTGTTCCAGACAAAGGGCTGATGTTTTTGCTTGTGCTCTGGAGGAGTGTTACTACTGATTCTTTCTCAGCTTTCCCCCCTTACCTCCACATGGCTCCTGCATATGCAAGTATTTTGGAATACATGGTCTAGTTTCACCACAAATGGTAGTTTTCTTGTTCTTATTTCCTCCCTGCCTTTTTTTTTTTTTTTTATCAGTTTTCGAAGCTTTCTAGGAGAAGAGAGTGGTAAGTTCCTGTAGTCATGTCTGTGTTGGAGGTTTGAAGTGTGCAGTAGGCACAATTATGGTCTGACCACAGCTTTGCATTAATAGATTCCTTTAACTGAAGAATGGAAGAGGGATAGGAATGTGCTCAATAGAAGCAGGAAGATCTCTTAAGAAGACATTATAATAAATCAAATCCAAAGTCCAGAAGGTCTAATGCTGCCATACAGGGGAAAGGAAGGGACAGATATGCAAGTATTGTGGAGATAAAAACATGCCCTGAATTGGCAAAAGGTCTCTTGGACAAAGAAGGGAAGAATTTGATGGAGGCTTTGGGCCTGTGTAATGGAAAAGAGATTTGGCTTATGAGCCAAAATGAGGAAATCAGAGAGAAATCAGCTGGGAGAAAAGCAAATTTATTTTTATTTCTTCCTTTTTAAAAGATAGTTAATTTGAATTTGTGGCTCTTGGTGATTCCCAAGACAGTTATCCAGAAGGCAATTAGGGAAAGGGGTCAGGGAGCGGAGCTAGAGAGGGAGGCAGATGTGGTATTAGAGGTTACTCACGCAGATGTGATATTTGAAGCCATGCAACTTTATGAGTTGGTTAGAAGGCACCTACTGGTAAGAGGATGTGATGAAGGAGACAAAGTAGTAGTCAGAAAAGCAGAATACTCAGTATCTATGACACTAAGGAAAGGTGAAAATAAAATGCAGCGAGAGCCAATTGTATGCTACACATTTGAAGTACTGTGTCATTTAATAGTCATACAAATTCTGTACACTTTGCCAATCAGAAAACAGACTTGGTGAGGAAAAGCAGCACCTTAAGAAGTACACACTAAACAGAGCCCTTCCCTCAAGGTAGCAAAGAGTTACAGTAAGAAGTGGACAAAGCCGACAAGTCAAAGTTGCTGAGGTTCAGGAAGAGGGCTGCCAAGGTTAAAGATCACGGGGGTCTTCAGGAGGATGGAAGGCTGTTGGGGTCAGGTAGATTCTGGGAAGTAAGAATTTGTACAGTGAGCCGGGAGTGCTCCCTGTGTGTGAGAGGGATGTTGGAGAAGGGCAGACTACCTTTCAAAGCCTGATTAAGAGGAAAAACGTAAGACGCCTCCTCGAGGGCAGTTGGAGAGAGCCTGAGCCCTCTCCGGTCCCAGGGGCCCGGGATGCGTCCCTAGCAGAAGGGAGGCAGCCACTGGAGCGGGAGACTGACAGGATGGGTGAGGGCCTGGGGGATGGAAGCCAGAGGGTGGTTGGTTTCAGCCAAGAAGCGATGTCTTCAGACAGCAAAGGCACAGAGGGTGAATGAAGTCAGTTGTTGTGAGTGAAAAGTGTGTCAGGATGAGAGCTGGCACCTCAGGATTGTACAAGGGGAAGCTGTCTGCTGTGGATGCGAGGGACTGGGGACTTGGGGAGAAGGGAGGAAGGCGGAGAATGTCTCAGAGGCTTAAAGAATGAAGGAGGTACAGAATCAAATTTGGGCCCACTTGAAGTAAGATGAGCAAACACGTCACCGCACCCCTGAGCAGAGGTTGTATTTGTATATTTATTTGGGAATTTTAACAGCAGTGTTTGGGGAGATTTCAAACACGTTTCCTGAAGGCCAGTAAACACTTCAACACGTTATAAATGGAGGCTGTGGACCCTCTCTGGGAGAGACTCCAAGAGATGGAAACGGAGAGTTTCAATGTGGCCCCGCTTGAGGGGCCAGGTAGGGGACGGGCGGGACGTGCTGACCTTGCGGTGCTCACATACGTGATGTACGTATAGCACGATGGCCCCTTCCCTACAATAGTGCTGAGAAGCATGTCTTCTTGTTGGGATATGCAGATCCTTTCTTTTCTTATCTACAGAATCTTATCTGGATTAAGTATTCTTTCTAGGGATTTGATTTGTTTCCATCCTATACTTTATGTGTAAACGTTGCACCTAAATGCAGGAGAGCCTTGGTCACGAAAATCCGTCCATCCTTTCATTATGAGACGCCAGATTGGCTGATCACGGAACTGAGGTGGGAGGGAACATGCTGAAAGGGCCAACATGTGACTTGGGTTGCTAGGATACACCCTCAGTCATCTCCCTGACTGCAGCCACTGCCTACCCCATGAGAAAAACCAAATTGAAGGCTGAAAACACACACACACACACACACACACACACACACACACACACACAACAGGGTCTGTGTATAATTTATTCTTTGCTGTATTTCTTGCCCTAAATGATAACCATCTCCTCTTGGTCTGTGTACAATTTATTCTTTGCTGTCTTTCTTGCCCTAAATGATAACCATCTCCTCTTGGTAAAAATATTGTTAGGCGAATCCCAGGAGAAAGTTAAAGGAAATCATACAAAATTGAAGAAATTTCTTTTTTGGCTTGTAAGAGACAAAACATGCAGCTGAGTAAAATAAGGTATTTGCAGGAAACTAGGATTGTCTTTTTCAGTTTATTTTAGCAAATAAGAAAGATTATAATAACTACCATTTCTATCCTGCTTAGCTTGTGCCAGGCACTGTTTCTAAGCATTAATGTAATGAGTTCCCAAAGCCACTTGGAAGATGCCACAGAAACTTTTCTAAGGCGAAGTAGCTAGGAAATAGCAGAGGTGAAATTCAAACCCAGGCAGTCTGGGTTCACAGTTTAAATTCTTGACATTTTAATTTTACTTTTTCTGTGGTTGGAACAGGAAACAGAGAGGGGACATTTAGGGAAGAGATATAGATTCTTAGTTGGTTTTCTTTTTTCTTTTTCTTTTTTTTGTACCAGGGATTGAACTCAGGACCTTGCACTTGGAAGGCAGGTGTGGAGCTGCTGAGCTAAATCCCCGGGGCCTGATTTTCTTTATTCAACAAATTTTTCTGAACTCCACTTCTCCACCAGCATAGGTGCTAGGGAAACAGAGCTGAACCAGTCTGTACTCTCCAAGGAAATACACAGACACATGCACACTTTTTTTTCCCTCTTGATTTCTCCTTTGGGTTTTGTGAGTGAGTTTCTATTTTGGATCAAGACCCTTGAAGGCCTACTATATACATGACAGTTCTGGAGATGACTCAGAATGAACCCAGTGTTCATTTCCTCGGGAATAGCAAGTACTGCTTGTACATTGGTTTCTACTCTTTCATTTCATTGTAGGCCCATTCATTTCCATCATTCCATCTCAGGCGCCATCCCTTCCTGGAAGCCATCAACATAGCTCTCCATTTGCAACAATCATGCTGTGAAAATGAATATTTACCAAGCAGCAATTTAGGTAATATTTACTTTATGAAAGGATTCCCTTTTATAAAAGTATGTATTACCCCCTTCTTAACTAGGAATTTTTGTATGCATGTAAAGTATAATGCAGTTCAAAAGGTACAGTTTATAAATACATCTGAAAAGTTTATTGATTGGGTCAAATGATGTATTCCTCTGTGGGTATTGTGTACTGCTTATTTGGAAGTTCTGATTTTCAGTATCACTAAATTTTTAAAATACATATGCTCAATTTTAAAGTACTCTGAGAAAGTAATTGGCATATTATTTATTTTGTAATTCTTTAGGCTATTAGATAAAAGAAGCTTAGATTTATGTGTGGTTTTCTTAAAGGCATTCTGAACTGTAGCAGTGCATTTCAAATGTTCTTTCTATAATAAAATCTCCCGAGTCCAACAGTCTCTTCCATTTGAGCATTTGTAGTATTTTGTTTTCACTTTGGGATGTGTATTTCTACCATATTTTAAGGTTTTTAGACATTAGGAAGACTTCACAGCACTTAAGATAACGCTGAGTACAGAGCAGGTGCTCTGGGATTTAGGTCATCATCCCTAAATTTGAGACTGGTACATACTGGCCTCTTGGGAACTGAATAAGATTCCAGCCAGATGGCAGCTACCTAGCTCCATTCTGATCTGGGTCAGGTTACCCTTTACTGGACAGCAGGCAAGTGGGGACTGTAAGAACTGTAGCGACTCCTTTGGTCGAAGAGAAAGAATACCGTGCGTTTTTATTATCTGTTCGTGACTTCGGAAAGTTTCTTAGCTTTCCCAAGACCTCTTTTCTGTACATATAAAAGGAAGTTAATATATGTACCTCAAAAGATGGTTTTACAGATATTTAACAATAAGTGTATTAATAAATGGAAAACATTGTTGAAGCACTGTGCAAATATTTGCAATGTCTTACATATTCTTCATAATCAATTTTACCAAGTCAATAATCATAATTTGCTAAGTTTAGCTGGCTAATAATGCTGTTCCCATTGCAGGCATTCCTAGATAGAAAACACTTACCAACTAGACCATTATTAGGACTTTTACCATGGTCCATATGAATAATTAGCTGTTACTGAATTTTCATAAAATAATACTTATTATGCAGTGGAAGAGTAATTCTCAGAATTCAGTAAAGATTATCACTAGATTACCCTGGACTTGTACCTTGGTGAGAACTGTGGATTGGTGCCAGGAGTGGTTCTCTGGCAGAGCTTGAAGAGTCCATTGGATGCTACCATCCATGAAGTTTTCTCTCAGACATGCCCCAAAATGAGTGGAAGCTCACAGGGGCTAAGATATACACAAGATGAGGCAGAGGCAGATTTATTGTAATGCAGGAGTCTGAATTTAGACTTTATATTTGGATTATAAAAATGTGACTGTTCTTTCGGAAATTAATTTCAGCGGATTGGGTGTGTATTTGTACTTGGGCAGCCCAGGCCAAGGGCATTGGGTGTTTTTCATAACAGCCATGTCACTCTAGTTATGAAGGTAGCTCTGACACCCTCCTGAGGCCATTTGGTGTAAAAAGACATCACTCTGGTGGCACCTGAGGTAGTCAGCTGATGGATTTTTGCAACTGTCCTGACCAATCAGGGCTGGCTGATGTTCCATAGGGACTGAAGGGCATTTCTCTTAGGTTTGTGCCCTGTGCGGAGAGATAGCTGGGTTTCTTTCCTCCCCTGGTTCCCTTCACTTCCTAGTTACTAGGTTTAGGGTTGACAGGGGGTAGCAATTCAGTTTTGTTTTGATTTTTCTCTTGTTTATTTGAGTCCGCTTTTTCTGTGTAAGTTCTACTCATTTTGAAGAGGTATTCTTATCTTCACTTTTGGAGCCAAGGTGTTAGATTTTTATAGACCTCAGTTATATAAAAACCTCACAAAGTCAAATATTTAAATATGTACCCTGTCTCCCTGGTGGTATTTAGCCAAGAGTTTCTACTGAAAATATTGCTAATATTTTCCTTATATCCTGGCAAGATATGGCAACACAAAGGACAAATGAAATTACATGGCTTATAATTAATAACACTGTAAAGCATCACACTATTTCCTTTCTTTTACCTCCCTAAATGCATGTGTCCTCTTTATTGTGCTCTTTCTGTAATAAAAGAAGCCAGTACTTCACACATCTCCCCTTTGTTATTTTATAAAAGTGTTCCTGTTTTATGCACAATATGCAAGCTGAGAAACATATTATTACTCTAAGATTGAGAGAGTAAAAGAAAAAAATTCTACTGGGTTATTCTGTTATTTGTCATGTGACAAAAAGGAATTCATTTATATAGCTAGGTAATAAAATATCTGCATCACTCAGTGTTATTTTTCAGGAGGATTCTATAGAAATCAATGGCTTACAGTCTGGGAATTTTTTTTGGAATTTCTGCATTAATGATTGCGTATCTTTTGTGTTCTCTCTCTTACTCATTCTGTCTTTCTCTTTGAGTACTAGGCAATACAAAGACTATATGCACATTACCTTGGCTACGATTATACATGCATGGAGTCAAACATGGATTTGACTATAGGATTTTTATTAAAATCACATCTCATTGCCCTGTATCTCTTGCCCCAGAGACAACCACTGAACTTTTTCTAGCACCTCTCTCTCTCTCTCTCTTTCTCTCTTTCTCTCTTTCTCTCTTTCTCTCTCTCTTTGGTCTTCTGTGGTAGCTGTTCTTGTTCTTTGAAGATGGTTTCAAAGGAACTATGCCTCTCAGAGTTCACTCTCTTGTGATACTCCTTTCCACCTTGAATCTGGGCTGGTCTCGCAGCTTGGTGTAGCATTCAGAAGTGACATTCTGCCAGTTTCAGGCTGGAGCCTCAACAAAGTCTGCTGGTTACTCTTGCCTTTGCCTCTAAGCCCGAGGCAGAACTGTCACCTTGGGTTGGAGCTCCTGTTTTGTGCGGTTCATATTTTCCTGTTTCTGTGTTGCATTTTGTTTTTTGGTTTCCTCTTTAATTTTGGTGGAGCACATCCTCCAGGAATTTCTGAGGAAATTAGAGAGTGATATTTTTCCACTCCTTCTGTCTAATATTCTTATTCTGCCTTTACAAGTGGCTGCTAGATTAAGAATAGAAATCCAGACTGTAAATAACCTTCTGAATTTTTAAGGCATTGTAAAAATTTCATGGAAGCTTTCTATATTGTTTCGAAGTTTAATGCATTCTAGCTTCTTTGCACAGGACCTGTTTTTTGTTTTGGACTTTCTCATCTCCCATAAAGTTTCTTCCATTCTCTGCTTACAGGATAGTTTCAGCTGCCAGCATACTGGGAAACCAAGCAGGAGAGAGGGATGGATTCCCAGCATCTAATATGCATTAATTAGTCACCTTCCCTAGCCCCATTCAGAAGTATAGCCCTGCCCTTTCTTAGCATCTAGGGTATTCCCTTGAGCCCTAGACAAGAAAGTCTTTTTTATTCTCTATAGAGAATAACCCTTTTCTTTTTGGTTGGAGAGGACTGTGGGGAGTAGAGAAGAAGGCATGGGAGTTTGGATGTTTCTTTGAAAAGACTTAAAATCTTTTATATTTTTCCTCCCTTTCGTTTCCCATTTTGGGGCCTTTGGAATGAAACACAAGTCAGCTTGATAGCAGCTTAGTATTTGCTTTTATTTCTGGTCTGCTATTTCTCATTCTCCCATCTGCTTCTCATCTTCTAGGCCTAGAAATGCATACTTCACTTCTGATCGTGTTCCCTTGGTCATGGTACTTTTGGATAGGACCAGCTTCTACGCAAAGGAGTCTGGGATATTTAATCTTCCAATATGCAAGCAGAGAAAGGAGCGTAATGAGAATGAGATATTGCTTCTGTCCATATGAAAAGCTCACATTCTTCTTGCAGAGGGGTTCAGAGGAGAATAAGAGTAGGTTCTTGTGTTCAGTAGACTATATTTGTCTGGTAGTCTGTCTATATTTTGTTACATATGAAGAAAAGTTTAGTCCTCACTGATTGTCTAAAACATGTCAAAATGAGGCAGTCCTTAATATCCAGTCCTGCCCATAGATGCTTTGGATGTAGAGCAAGTGCTCTGGACTCAGACAACCCGGGTTTATGTCTAGACTTCATCAACTTCAAGCCACCTGACTTCAGTCAAGAATTTAGCCCCTCTGTGCCTCAGTTTCCTCAACTATAAGTAGGTCATACTATGCTAGAACCTGTCCCATCATGGTATTGTAAAGAGTGAGGATTAAATTAACTAATACTCATAAATATAGTTCTACATTATTTAGTATTGGAGCAGGCTAGCTTTACTATGGTTATTGCCATCAGTTTTATCATTAATATAAACAGCTTATTTCAGAATTATGCTGCTGCCAGTCTATATGATTGTGTAATTAAGAGCATCAGTTTATTTAATGAATGATGCTGAATCACTGCTCTCAAACAAGTTGAGAAAGAGTGGGATTCTGTAGGCCCGCTGGGAAGTCAGCAGTGATGAGTTCCTCACAAGTTGAGAGGGGCTCAGAAGCTTTGGGTTTGTGATTAGCTGAATGCACAGATCCCTGAGTGTACTGAGCTCCACCCTTGTGCCAAGCCAGAGGCACGTGCAAGTCCCAAGATGAAAGGAGGTGTAGCTTCTGTGTAAGTAGGGCCAGGGATGACTGCCCTTCCCATCAGAACTGGCTGCTCGGTACAAGGAAGGAATAAAGGGCCTGGCTGTCTGCTGACCTGGGTTCCAATTCTTTCTCCAAACAGCAACACAAATGTTTGCTAGATCTTCCTGGCTCTACCAAGCTTTAGAATCCTACTACTCTTACATATATGGTCAGAACCTTGAAAATCTGCTAGGCATGGCCTATCCAAGACTATAGACTCCAGGTCCCCAGTGTTCATGGTCCTTGTCCTTTTCTGCTGGTGGTGATGGCCCTGTGGCAGAGAACATGATTCTGTCACACCCCGAGGAGAGGCAAGAGCCCATATTCGCTCCCTCACTACCTATACGAAAGGAACTAAAGGAATCACTCTCCTGTGAATTGACATACAAACCCTACTTACAAAGGGACTGTCTCTAAAAACACCTTGCAGAGCTGCTTAGGGTAACTGATCCATATGGGCAGGAACTAAAACACCAGAGAATAGGGGAAAAGTGTTCTCTCTGTTTGACAGGAGAGGAGTTTGTTTCACCTTAAAGGGAAGCACGTGAAAGAAGCAATGGAGAAGGAGGGGTGGCAGTGTCAGGTGCCTGTAGCATGGTGTGACCCTGGGGGAAGTGAGGGTGAAGGAGCCACGGAAAGTCTCTTGTATGAAGTGGCCCAGGGATGACAATATCGGAGATGCCTGCTGTCTAGACAGGAGTTGTCTGTATTATTGCAAGGTAAACCTCTCCCTATCTCTTAGTTTCTAGAAAGGTCTACTGTTTATTAAGTACTTTGTATAAGTAAGGTTTGGTTTTTTGAAACAGTAGAAAGGCTGAGTTTTACACCGTGACTTCCATGATGAAGAAAAGAAATAAAGCATACGGAATCAGGAATGTGAAGGTGGGGGTGACCAGGAAGACAGAAGTCACTCGGGAGTTTGTGGAAACTGTGAGGAGGTTGTAAGGTTCTCCACCCTGTGGATCATCCACTTATGAGGATAGAGCCCACCTTAATGACACTGCAGGGGTAAGGAGCCCCCAGTGAATGTCTGGGTTGTTTGCGTGACTTTGGCTAGTGGTTGGTTGAGGTGAGACCCAACTTAATTTCCATAGATAAATGGTTTTTATTACATTTCTACCATTTGTCAGGAGTTTTGTTGATTGATGGGCTACAAAGGCAAAGAAGGCATTATTGTTTTCTTCTGGAAATTTCTAAGTTGAAGGTAAGGTTTGTAGCCAGGGTAAGCAGTCCTCCCAGTTTCCCTGGACAGTCTTGGTCTCTGTCTCTGTCTCTAACTCTATCTGTATTTCCTTAGTGTTAACTCTCAAACCCAGGGCCTTGCACATGCCAGGCAAGCACTCTACCATGGAGCTCTATCCCTAGCTCCCCTGGAATAATTATTAATGCAGCCCACTTTTATGCTCAAGCAAATGCCATTGTGGAAATAAATTACCTGATAACCATTCCACAGAGTCATTGTGAAGATTAGATGATAAAATTCCTGGAAGTGCTGTGTGAATTGTAAAGCAGTATACAAATGAAAGGGATTAAAAGATTTAAGTTCCTTTATTGCATTCTCCTGTTGGAGACAAACAAAAATGTCCGAGATTGCTTTCTACCTTTGCCCTTGTTATTGCTCTGAAATTTGTTTGGATTTGTATGAAAATAAACTTGCCATAAAATTAATTTTATTTTAAGGTGGTTTAGCAGGTGCACAATAATTTTCTAGATTAAACTCCTTTCTGTGCCAAGATCTGGATCCTCATATGTATGGGGGGGGGGTTCCGATTTTTAAAACATTATTTTAGACGTATGTCCTTTAAAACTTAACATTTTATGATTGTGATGAATTTTGGACATGGGCGTGTCCTAGGGCTTTAGGAATCTTTGAATTCTGTTTTAAAGGGAAAAGATATTTGACTATTATATTTGAAGCATTTATCATGAAGAAGGCAAAATGTCTGCCTCGAAGAGCATCCATTGTAACCATCTCAGGTGCTCCTATTCCAACCCACAAGGAAAGAGACTGCTGGTTTCCCCCAGGGAAGGGAACTGAGGAACACAGAAGTACAGTAACTCAGTCACCAGCCACATCCAGAAAAGAACTAGGATTTAAGAATATAATCAAGCTGATTTCAAAGACTATTGATCATTCACTCATGACTTCAATTATTACATACGATTCCTAGCATACGCCAGGCATTGTGTGTATACAGTTATACCTCGGTTTATGACTGTTTCTGTTTGCAGACAATTCAGTTCACAAATAAAAATGTTTAGAAAAATTTTGCTTCCATTTGGAAACTCCACATCAGGTGACAAACATGACTACACCAGGGCATCTTCCCCGCACAAACACAAATGAAGCCATCTTCCCCACAATCATAAAATAAATTAAGCTCGGAAACCGAGGCACCACTGTGTGTACCTTGCTGTGCGTGAATGGATGGGGCCCATCATTTCTACACTGGCATTGTCATCACTAGTCAGGCCACCATTTATTAAATAGATTTCTTCAGGCACCAAGTTAAGTGCTTTACTCTCACTATTGATTCGAAATGTCACGATGACCACAGTGAGGAATTATTATCATCTCAATTTTATAGATTAGGAGACTGAGTTTCAGTGGGGTCAAGTCATTTTCCAGTCAGATAGAAGAGATGCTTCAAACGTGGCTGTTTTCAGCTCTAAGGTGTTGCACACCTTTGGCTTCTGGTCTCACTGAGGCGATTGTTATACTGAGGCTCTAGGGTTGTGGTGTGGGCTGGCATGAAAGGAGTCGAGTGGGGAACACTGGGGTGATTTGACCTTTATAGGATCATGTTTTTCTAAGGAAGAGACTTGGGTCTTGGCAGAAAAGGGTAGTAAAGTTAATTTCCGGCAGAGATACTCAAGTGCTGACTTTTAATATTGAGAAAGGTAACAGTGATTATAGCAATAAATAACCATTATGTGGTAAATAATGGTAACTGGTGAAATATCTGGGTCTGCCTGAGCTGAACTTTATGAATTATGACTTGGGTGCGTGTCTGAACCCTGGTTGACATTCATATGACTTTCTGTTTTCGGTTACTGAATGAAGAGTTCATCTTGGAACATTCATTCTAGAACATAGATTTTGAGGTGCTTGCATTTGAGCAAATCTGACACTCCTCTGCAGTAGTTCTTTGACTATATCTGCCAAGAAGTGTATTTCTTCCAGCTGCTTTTGTCTTATAAGCATCCCTTCTTTCCCACTTTTGTTTTCTTTTTTGAGACAGGGTGTCACTATGTCGTTCAGGCTGGCCTTGAGTTCACTGTGAAGCCCAGGCTGGCCTCAAACTCACAACGATCCTCCTGCCTCCGCCTCCCACGTGCTGGGATTCCAGGTGTGCACCACCATGCTCTACTCTTCCACTTTCCTAGCTATGGAACCTCTGTTTTCATTGGGAACCTGGAGTTCTGCGGTGGGTGAGCATACCCGGCTCTCATCTCTCCCAGCTCCCTTGCCCCACCGATCAACTCTGGGCTGTGCATTGGTCCAAGTTCTCCCCTGACCTCTAAACTGTAACTACTAGGAAAGATCATTCTTTGCAATCAGGATCTCCTCAACTGGTCATCATCTTCAGTCAGGCCACCGTTTCTAAAATAGATCTCTCCAGGCACCAAGTTAAGTGCTTATCTCTCGATATTGATTTAAAATGTCACAATGGGGCCAGGGATTTAGCTCAGTGGTTCTGCCACCTGCCTCGCAAGCGCAAGGTCCCGAGTTCGATCCCTGGTACCAAAAAGAAAAGAAAATGCCACAATGACCACAGGAAGCCTGGCATTCCTGATGGCTGCTCACCCTGACCCCAGTATGGACTCATGTCTGAGGGATGGAGACTAGAGCCCAGAGCCCATTCGTTCAGCCTGAACTCGGCTTAACCTTAGACTTTCTGGTCATGCCAAGTTTCAAATGCATTTATTTATGTTTTCTTGAGCTACTTTAAATTGTATTTCTCTCACTTGTGCTAACATAATTCTCAGTTGCAGCCATAGTTCACTGATTGATTGATTACCTAACATTTGAATAAAGTAAGCATCAGGTCACACATTTGCATGCCGTTACATTTAGGTGAATCTATGAGTATCCCAGTTACCACATTAGAATATTTTGTGTGCAACCAAGGTCATCTGGCATTTGAGGTCTCCTAGGTGCCCTCCCAATTTAAGGGAAATAGGTTTCTAGAACTGTCAGTTACTCTGAGTTGTCCCTGAAGTCTCAGCGGCAAATGCCTGACATCTCTGTGTCATTGGAAAGCCAGAAAATCTCTGACATCCAAAGCCTCAAAAATGTAATGTAAAGAAAAATGAGTAGAAGTGAAGTGACCTGGATTTATGCTTTGACTCTGCCAATGACTTGTCAAATGGTCTTGAACATCTTCGGCCTCAATTTCCTCATCTATAAAATTCAAGGGGGCAGTGAAGTGCAAGTGGGTATTGTAATTTTAGGGTGAGTCTGTGATGAGGAAGTGGCAGACATCGGTTTTGGGGGACCTGCATCTGGGCTCCAACTGGTGACGACCAGTTTGCTCGGTGACATCTATGTCAGTGATTTGGACGCAGGAGTAATGGACTCCAGAAGTTCACGCATTTGCCAGTTTGCCTCATCTGCAAGTCAAAGGACACAAGGAAGACTACAAGTGGCCTGACACAGAAAAGCTTAAAAAATGCTCTTGGGGAAGCTAACAGGGTGAGTTTAATGTAGTCATTAGCTAATATACTTCACTGTTTACACATTCTTTCCCCTGTGTGGGAATGCCCCAGGTCCTTTTATGCCTAAAGTAAGTGGAAGATGTCTACATTTTGACTTTATAGGTCTCTTTTGGGCAAAATTTCACCTATTGTCATTTGTATGATTTGTGGGAACCATGATAATTTTGAATCTCATGTAAGTGATAAAAATGGCAATCTGAATGTCTCTCTTTTTTTTCTTTTTGGTACTGGGGATCAAACTTGGGACCTTGCGCTTGCAAGGCAGGTGGTGGAACCACTGAGCTAAATCCCTGGCCCTCTGAATGTCTCTTTTTCCAATCTTATTAAGGATCTACAAAGTACCAAGTTATGAAAAGAATAATATTAAAAAGAGAGCAGTCGTGCTTGTGTTGTATTAAACTGCCTCCCCACAGGAAAGGGGGTGGCGAACACTGTAAGATAATGAGCAAGAATTTTATTTTCCATCCAGAGCCATTATAAATTCCTATAAAACTCATGCAGCTGTGAGACTGAGGCAGGAGGATTGCAAGTTTGAACCTCATCTGGGCAACTTAGAGACTTAGTGAGACCCTGTCTCAAAGTTAAAAAAAAAAAAGGGATGGGGATGAATATGATTCAGTGCAAAAGCCCTGAGTTCAGCACGCACACACACACACACACTCAGGAATCATTGGAGTTTAAACAAGGTAGCTTCCTAGTAAACATTACAGGATAAGCTAATTGCTTATAAAAATCTATCTGATGCACAGAATTATTGAATAGGAACTACTTCAGAGCATATGACCAAAGTGTTGTTTTACTAGAGTTTGATTAGCCAGTTTTTAAAATCAAATGAGCAAGATTAATTGCTTATCAATGTCAGTGGTACTTTAGAACAATAATTCTGTATTTTGACATTAATAGAGTCCGAGGGACATGCACTCTGATATAGCTTCAATCTGTTAAAATGCTATCATGGCAATATGTTAAAAGCCCCATGCTTTTCCAGAGGTGGCTGAATCTAGAGTGTGTGATTGATCCATGTTGGGGCTAGGCCTGGGCGCACTAGGGTTAAGGATGTGAGTGGTACCCACCCTAAGTAATGTGAGTAAGATAAAAGGGGCAGAAAGACCCTGTTAAATTCTCTTGTTGCTTTGCTACTGTCTGTCCGCCATAAACTGTTGCGCGTCTGCCACCCTGCCTAGGAGTCAGCTGATTATGGACTGAAACCTCTCTGAACTGTAAGCTGAATAAACCTTTTCCCCTTTAACTTTGGGTGTCAGGTATTTTGTCTCAGCAATGAGAGAAAAGTAAGGAACACAATGTTTCTTTTTCTTCTTTTTTAATTTTTAATTTTTCAAAGGCAGAGTCTTGGTGTGTAGTTCTGGCTGGGCTTGAGCTTGCAGTGTATCCCAGGCTGGCCTCTAATTTGAAATCTTCCTGCTTCAACTTCCCAAATTCTGGGACTATAGGTATGCACTACCATGCTCAGCTTACATTGTGTCTTTTAAAAAGATTTTATCCACCTGTATTACAAATTTAGTTTTTTTTCATCCCCCACAAGAGACAATTTTAAAGGAAGATGGGTCAAAATACAGTGGTTTTTATTGTTTTGCATTATCTAATCAAATTGGCAGTATGCTTTCTTGAAGCTTTTCTAAAGTCATTAGACTATTGGCTATTCTTTTGGCATTTTGATTTTTATCTCAAATTTTCTCTTTATATTTTTAAGCAAGTGTACAAATGTATACCTTAGAGAGAAGTTGTCCTCCACATGTCTAAAAGTAATTACTTAATTGATTAATTACTGATAGCATTAATTATGACTGAGGAACAGAAAAGCATAAAATAAAATAATAACTAGATAATTATTTTTTAAATGATTATAAAAGTACATTGAAAAATTTGCTTTCGTAGAAACTGTTTAGTTTAGTGTTCATATACTTCCTGCTTAAATTCCTCACTGGTATTTCTAGTCATTTCCTAGATCAATAGTAATCAGCTATTATGTGATTTCTATAGATATTTCATTTTAATACTGCTTGTGTCTGTCATGGTCCTCTGAATACACACTTGACCTAATTAATTCTATAAATTATTACCTTCTTTTTTTGTCTTTTTAACATGAAAGAATTATGAAGGCTTTTGATTATATTTCCTGCTTAGATCCATAATATATGAAAGCATATCTTTCTTACTTTTTCCTTAACATTAAAAAAAACTACAGTCCATATTTTATTCAGATTTTCTTAGTTCCTAACCTAGTGCCCTTTTTTCTTCTGTTCCTGGAAAGCATATTGCAATTAGTCATCACAATGCCTTAATCTCCTCCAGGCTTTGACAGTTTCTCAGACTTTCCCTGTTTTTTGATGATCTTGACAGTTTTGAGGAGCAACCTACTAATTATTGTACTTTCCTTTAGCCCTTTTAAAATGCCTTACAGAAAAAGAAGTTGACGACACAGGTTACTTTTTCCTCATGCCTCAGATGAACTTTACCAATAAAGATTAAATCCAAAGAAAAAGAATTTCTCAATAGAGGAACACAGTGATCACCACCTATTCCACTTCGGAGCATATGGATGAATGAAAGAGTATCTGCTCATATGACCTGGCTATTCATTAGACCCAAGATCTACAAGAATAGATGAAAAAAACGAGGGTGATTTTTATAGAAAGGGTCCAGGGATGCTTCACTGGCTGTGAGCAGATGTTTTCTGACTTTCCTGAGCTTGGAGCCAGAGGCTTAGGCTGCTGTGTGGGGAATGCAGACTGGATGACACTACTGAGAGATCTCCCGGAGGTTTATGAATACAAACCTGGTGTCCTCCCCAGTGGAAGTTCCGGAAGGGTGCTCTGATGTAGGCAGGTCTGGCTGAGAAGGGGAGGCAGGTAGAGGGACCAGGGGATGTCCCTAGAGTTTGAGTTAATCTTCTTGTGGAGCTTCTCATGGTGTCTAAGTCCAGAAGTGTTAATGGTGTCAGATCTCTGAGTGGGATAGCTTGGTTTAGCAAATAAAAGACAGTACTCCCAGTTAAGGTTGAATTTCAGATAAATTATGAACTAATTTTTTTCTTGTCAATTTGGGACATACTCAGGTTAAAAAGGTACCTGTCGTTTATCTGAAAATTCAGTTAACTGGGCATTCTGTGTGTGCAACCCTGTGCGTGTGTATGCAGATGGAGGGGTGGGATGGGTGTGCATTCTCTGGCTACACTGCTACTCTGGGGAGTGGACACCTTAATGTGAGGGACAAAGGGGACATGGCTTAGTCCCAAAAGGTACCCAGGTCACCATTTGAAGGAAGTCAGCCTCTGACATCATTGGGGCAGTGCTATTTTTGTTTCCTTCAGTATTTTCTAATAGACAGGTCCAAGAAAATCAAATCCAATAGGATCAGAAATAAGGAACAGCAAAGTTATATTTCCCCACAGCCATTTGATTTTTCCATCTGTCTTGTTAAATTATTTTTGGCTTCTGGATTCTTGGACTAGTGGTTAGCTTTATGGCTCTCTTCTCATCCTTTCTAACTTCTGGTTTTCTTAGAAATATTTCCAACATCTCAGAATAAAAACTGAGCTTTACAAAGATTTCCTATGCATTGGATTATTAAAAATTAAATATAACTATAAAAATTAAGTGTTACAGCATGTTACATGTCCAGGTAAAACACATGGGAAGAATAATATAAAAACATCTATCTGAAATTGGTTTAAGAATGTATGCTCTTGACCTCCAAAAAAATAAGCAAATGTATTATGCTTGATACCTTTCACAAATCAACTGAGTCAATATCTGAGAGCATTTAAAAGCCTTTGCAAAATACAGTTGAAACACCATAATCTTTTAATGGAATAAATTCCCATTAGCATCAGCTGCTGCATAATGTTCATTACAGTGATTATAAATGTTAATTTCTCAGAGTAATTATAATTTCCTTTCATCTTCTATGGCAGTGTTTTTTAAACTGTAGGTTATGACCCATTAGTGAGTTATGAAATCAATTTAGTGAGGTACAATCAGCGTTTAAGAGAATGGAATAGATTAGAATAGAAAATATTCAATTCACTGCATAATTGTCCATGTAAACATTATTTTGTGTACTTTAATTTCAATTATATAACTACTTGGTTATGAAGTGAAATGTATTTTTATGGTACATTTTTTGATATGTCTTATTCAAAAAAGATCCAAAATATTCTACAATACAAAAATGAGTTTGAAGACTGATTCAAGGGCAAAGCCTAATTTAAAGTCTTACAAATTAGTGAAAGAGAAAAATTTTCATTAGAAGATGATGGCCACTATGTTTTTACTGATAAATGGATCACTTCCCCATTTGCTAAGAGGTTTTTTGTTTTTCCTTTGGTTTTTGAGACCAAGTCTCACTATGTAGTCCAGTCTGGCCTCAGACTCATGGCAATCCTGCTCCTTCAGCTTCCAGAGTGCTGGCATTAAAAACAGTACTTGCGGACTGGGGATTTAGATCAGTGGTTCCGCCACCTGCCTCACAAGCACATGGTCCCGAGTTTGATCCCCGTACCAAAAAAAAAAATACAGTACTTGCTATGAATTTTTTTCAGGGTCATAATGTGGTGAATTGTTTCTTATAATCAAAGGGACAAGGACATCTTGGTGGTATATATAAGTGAGGGCTATAGGGTTGGACAGGTCTACCTTATACTGGCCAACTCATCTTAGGCACATATATAAATTGTTTTATGCTTCAATTTACTAATCTATAAAACAGAGTTTATAATACACTGATAATTGAACTGTTGTAAAGAATAAACAAATTTATATAGAATGCATCTAACACAGTATTTGGCATAAACAAGTCCTTAGTAAATGTTAATTACCAATATTATTACTTTTCTTACCTTTATATGAGAATAACAAATATCAGAGAGCAACTTGCCTCAAACTTTTTGTCTCTACTGGAGGATTAGTGGGGCCAGAGTATATTTTGTGGTTCAGTCCATGCATGGTCTCTGGTCTTTTAATTCTTCTGCCATGTGTCTGTATTTTCTAGTTCACTGAAATTAGATGGTTTAGAGTAGAGGTCCTCAGTCTGGGATTCCTGCTACATCTCATAGGACAATGAATCTCCTGAAGTGTGATCAGGATTCTGAATGAGTGTCCATATATATTTGGGGGAGTGAGTGGAGAGGACTGAGGATCACTGTTGTCTAAGGGGTCACATGTTGGTATAGTGACAAGTTAGTCACGTTTTGACTTGAGTCCAAGCTTACTAATCAGCATTATAACCTTTAGCAAGTTACAAAACCTACTATGGCACTACTTACCCGATCTATGAAATGGGGTTAAGAGTACCTCCCACATCTTACAATTGTTGGAATAATTAATGTTCATAGTAGTTGTAAAAACCTTAGCTCAGTGGCTGCCACATGATAGATCATCAAGAAAATAGTAGTAGAAGAAGAGTGGGTAGACGGGAAAATAGAATGAAACAGATGTTTTTCTGAGTATTAATTTTGGAATGTTAAATCTATCACTGAATCATTGAGTAATACCTTCATTTCTTTATTCAACAAAAATGGATTGCATGTTGCCATGAATTGGAGATCGTATGAGGTAGTGAGAATGGAGCAATAAACAAGGCATATTCTCTTTTCTCGTGAAGTTTTTAATCCAGGGAGACCGCAAACCAGGAATGGCCAGCCAAGTGACAAGTGCTGCAGGAGGCAAACTATGGGACAAACTACGAGAATCTACGAGATGTTTCTCAGGAAGAGCCACATTCAACAAGGTTTGTGGTTTTGCTTTGTCTTATATGTCCAGCCTAAATTTTAGAACTAAAAAGAGGCAACTTTCTTTCATTTAACACTAAAAATTACTAGTCAAATGTAATCATTAAGGCACATAAAGATGAGGTTTTATCTGCAGAACCTGAAGGAAACCGCACTTCTCTTGGACATGGCTCCAAAAAGGAGGACAGGAAGTGAGATCTCTTTGTAACACTGGGACAAGTGAACAGGGTAGGCACCCATTTTATACATTAAATTCCCAAAACCCAGGGTATTGTATTTTTACCTTAAATGTAATACTCACCAACAATAAGTATAGTAGCTTAATTTGTTTGGGTTATTCCTCCTTCTCTCCCAATGATTTTTGATTTTGAATTTTTGATATATATACATGTTGTACATACACATACATGCCATGGAAAATGGGTTTTAAAATTAAATAGGCTAGTAATTATTATTAAGTAATTTGAGATAACTTCTGCCAACATTTTCTTTATAAATTTTTATGATGCAGTGGACATGACTTGAATTTAAACCTTATACAATAGTGTATTTAAACCTTATACAGTTGGGTCACACTGTAACAGGTCCATCCCCCCAAAATTTAATAGCAGTAAGAATAACTTACAGAACAGGTTCTATGTTGTCACTTATTGGATGTCTGGGTATCATTTGGGATTATAGCCACTAATAGGAGACATATATTGTTATGTTAACCCATTTAAATTATGTTTGCACTCTGTGGATGCAGAAATTCTTTTACCTTTGAGTAAAGCTGTCAGAATAGCTAAATCAATGTCCTGGTGTCCTTCTGATCCCATCCGAAATACTGTAATCTGCAATTTGAGAAAAAGTGATCATTAGCAATGCATTTTCCCCCCAAGAGAAATTAAATCAACGAGACCACATCTGAACATATAATCTTATTTAATATCTGCAAAATATATTCTTAACCACAGAGCGAGAACACTTAGCAAAGGACTCAGTAGAAAGGCTCTTCAATTCAGTAAGAAGGAGATGGCTCAGCAACTGCCAAAGACCACCTTGGATAATTGCATCAATTGTGGTAACAATAAAGAGAAAGCACAGGCCAAGGAAAATGTCTTCTGTCATTTCAATTTTAAAATTAAGACTTGTGGCACTTACTAAAATAGATAAGCCATAAATGTAAACTATGAGTTGAGAAATTGTGTTAAAAATAGCTAATCTGTTTTTCACACCAGAGAAACCATTTGGTATTTACACATGTGTGTCCTATTTATTTCATGTAAGAGTGTGGCCTCGAAGTGCATCTACTTAGCTATAAATGTCTCTAATTTCTTGTTCTTTATGGCTGAGTAATTCTCCATTTTATAGAAAAACTAAAAGTGTAAATGAGGATCAAAATGTATAATTGATATTGTGTAATAGGAAGAAAAGGTCTAAAGGAGTAGGGGAAGTGGGAGGGGTAGGGGAAAGAAAAGAAGGGGAAAAAAATAGGAGAAAAGGAAAAAAATGGAAGCAAAGTCTTTGTAAATAGGGAAGGGTGGAGGGGGTGAAGGGAGGGCAGGGAAATGGGGAAAAATAAGAATCAAGATACATCATGTAAAGGTACAAGGTCCCAATGATGAATGTAACTATATTGTATACCTAAAATGTACCAATAAACTTAATGAAAAAATAAAAGATAAATAAATTGTACTAAGGAAAAAAATAGCTAATTTCTATGCCCCTTAGTAAATGACCCTACTGTGTGTATATGCACACCTATGTGTTATATAACCATCACTACATTCACTCCTCAGCAATAGCTACTCAAGGGTTTTGACCCTGTGATGTCTCCAACCCTTCAGTCCTCTCACTGACCTTGAGTCTCCTTTAACTTAGCAGTATACTCAGTTTGTAACAAGGAAAGTTGACAATACGGTAACAGCTTTCCTTTTGGTAATCCAAGGAAAAATGCATTCTGTGGGAAGAATAACAGGGAGGAAAGGGAAGAGAAAGCTGGAAATAATTAGTACCTGCAGACTTGCCCACTGACAAGAAAAAGAAAGAGGGAACTGGGACTCATTCTAGAGAAGGTGTTGTTATTAATAATTGATATCATTGAGAATACTCTGTATTTTTGTGATGCTAAAGAATTTCGCTCATAATCTTAACATTTGTTGACCTTAAAAGAAAAACATTATCTTAGTTACTTTTTTTGTTGCTGAGACAAAATACTCAACACTCACAAATTAAGGGTGGAAGGTTTATTTAGCTCATAGTTTTTAGGAGTTTCAGTTCATAATCAGCTGGCTTCAAAGCAGCTTGGCTTGGAAGAAGGGGATCACAGAGAAGAAACAGTTCAGGGCAGGCAGAGGACAGCCAAACAAGCAATCAAGGGATGACCACAGCTCTTTCTATCCCTTATATCTTATCCAGACTACTTAGGGCAGGTAGCACTCACACCCTTAATCTTAGTGCCCTTGAGCCTAGCATTGCACCCTGAAATTATCTCAGCATCACGTACTCTAGATCCAGCCACCTCTGAAAAAGCTCCACCTATGACTGAAAGAAGTTTTGGAGGGACACTTAAAAACAAGCCATAAGAGATATGAGAAATATTTCTTATGTGCACTCAGTATTTGTCAACAAAGGCCTAGTTTTGTTTCTGGGAGGGATCTTTCATAGGTACACAGGAAGTGTTGTGCCGTTCATATTTTCGGTGCAGCAGAGGATTAATTTTTATATTGTACTCTAAGTAAAAAGTGAATCTTTTCATCAAAAAGAGTTTAATATGCCTCTTCATTTGCCACTTTATGGCATATTGCTCTTATACAGAAAAAGAATTCAGGTTTGAGAGAGAAAGAGAAGTATTATATAGCCCATGCAGCATTTTGGAAGCAGAGTTCAACAACAAAAAGCTCAGTATGGAAGGAAGGGTCGAAGAACAAGTGTCCCAGGAAAGAATAAGACTCATTAATGAGTCCATGAAAGGAAAGGGTCATCTCAGTCTAGCTCCATGTTATGTTTTAAATCTAAAATGTCCCCCAAAAGTCTTTTGGAAACTTATGAAATCATGGGGGAGCTATACTCCTTAGTGGACTAGTCTATTGATAAGTTCAGAGCTGACTACTGTTTGAAAGTGTTTCTTGGTTGCAAGAGACAGGGCATGACCTGGAAGTGTGTATGCTTGTTCCCAGCTCCTCTCCTCTCTCTCTGCTTCTTGGATGTCATGATGAGACAATTTGTCTCTGCCAGAACCTTTCATCATGCTTTTCCTGTTGGCTTACCATGAACTGAACACACTGAAACTGAGCCAAAATAAACATCTCGTGTCCTTTAAGTTACAGGGGTCAGGTATTTTACTCAGGGACAGGGAAGCTAACACACCCTAACTGTAGGGACAAAAGCAACATGGCTAAACATCACTAGTTGCTAGCCAAGAACAAGCTTCAGGATGATTTTGAAACAAAGGTCTGCATAATAATTAGCATATAATGAATTTGCATTAAAGAGTAAGACTTAATCTTTCTGTCATATTCATAAAACTTGCCAGAGAACCTCATCATGGAAAAATATAAAACTTCACCAAAGAACAGGAAAGTGGTGGAAAGTACTAAGTTAATTGATGGGAAAGTGTAATATATTAAGCATGCCACTTCTCACTAAATGAAGATAGATTAATTGTAATTTCAATTTTAAAAATCCCCAAAATCTTTTAGTGGTTTTTGATTGACTCATTTTAGAGTTCATCAGAAAGGGACAGTTCTTATAATTGCCAGGGGGATAAAACAAAAACAAAAACTAAATAAAGAGAAAAAAAACCCAAAAGAAAGAAAATAACAAGGGAAAATTTGTCTTACCAGTTATAATGACTTATGAAATAATGGAATTTAAAAACAGTATAATATTGGTACTGGAATCAATGAATACATTAATGAAACCTGAGGTTTTCATGTGCACATATGAGTACTTCAAGTAAGACAGAGAGAACATTGAATATCAGTGGGAAGAAAGATGATTTTGCTGGGGTAATGTGCCTTTCCATGTTCAAAAACCTGAATCGCTGTACTACCTCACAAAGCACACATACAAAATTCCATATGGATTCAAGACATAAAGTTGCATTAAAAATAAAAATATAAACTATCATAATAAATTTAGTATGGGTAAATAGTTCTTTTTCTTTTTATATAATGGAATTTTCAGACTTACATTTTGTTTTATTTTTTAAAACAAGATACAGAAAGTATAGATCATACATGTTAACATTATTCTTTTTGTGTTATCTGTACTTTTAAAATGTCTTTAAAAACAACCCTTTCTAGTTGTTGTATACTTTGATTAGGACTACCCTGCTCGACTTTTGTGCCCAGAGTCCTCAAAAACACGTGTCCCTTATAGAAGATGCCACTGTAAGGGGGCTTACTTTTTCTGAGTGTGGTATATCAGCCCCACCTCCAGGGTCTGAAGGAGCATGTCACCACCCTATTCATACGCTGAAACTTAATTAACAGTGTGATGGTACTAGGAGGAGGGACTTTTGGGAGGTGATTAGGCCTGGATTAGTAATATTATAAAATTATTATCATTTTAAGAGAGACATGAGAGAGCTGTCTTCCCCCTGCCCCCCTGTGAGGATGTAGCTAGAAGGTGCCATTCATTTTTTATTTTATTTTTTGTATTAAATTCTTTTATTGGTACATTGTAGGTATACAACACAATTACATTTCTCATTGGGAATTGTACCTTTATATAATGCATCTTGGTTCTTATTTTTTCCCCATTCCTAGCCCTCCCTTCATGCCCTCCACCCTTCCCTATTTACAAAGACTTTATTTCCAGTTTTTCCATTTCTCAGCATTTTTTCCTTTCCCTTCTTTCCTTTCCCCTGTGCCTCCCACTACCCCTACCCCTTTGGACCTTTTCTTCCTATTTTACATTATCGATTATTCATTCTAATCATTGGTACACTTTAGGTATACAATATAATGACATTCATCATTGGAAATTTGCACCTTTACATAGTCTCTCTTGGTTCTTGTTTTTCACGCTTGCCCAGCCCTCCCTTCAACCCCTCCAGCCTTCCCTATTTACAAAAATTTTGTTCCTATTTTTCCATTTTCTCATATTAATCCCATTCCCTTCTATCCTTTCCCTTAGCCCTCCCACTTCCTTCCCCTTTGCCCCTTTTCTTCCTATTTCACATGACCTATTATACATTTAGTCCTTATTTACACTTTCAGTTTCTCACACCAGAGAAACTGTTTGGTATTTATGCATGTGTGTCCTATTTATTTCACTTAAGAGTATCGCCTCAATGTGCATCCACTTAGCTATAAATGTCTCTAATTTCTCATTTTTTATGGCTGAGTAGTACTCCATTTTATAAAAAAAACCACATTTTCTTGATCGAGTCTCCAGTTGATGGGCATTTGGGCTGTTTCCAAGTTTTAGCTATTACAAACTGCGCTGCTATGAACATGGGTGCACATATATCACTGTGGTATGATTCTTTTAATTCTTTTGGGAAGATCCCCAGCACAGGAATAGCAGGGTCAAATGGGACTTCCAGTCCTAGTTCTTTGAGGTATCTCCATACTGATTTCCACAGTGCTTGCAGAAGGTGCCATTTGTGGCACGTAAAGTAAGCCCTCATCAGAAATGAACTCTGTGGCACTTTGGTCTTAGATTTGGACTTGCCAGTCTCCAGGATGGTGAGAAATAAACTTGTGTTGTTTATAACCACCAAATTTATGTTTATCTCTTAGAGTAGCCTGAATAGACTAGGACGCCCTCCTCTCCCAATTAAAAAATACAACTATAATTTTAGGGGCCCTATTCCATGTCAGACATAGTGATCCATATTTTCAAATACATTATTTTCTATTTTTTCTAATTTTATATAAATATATAATATAAACTATGAATTTACATGGAGTTGAATAAACATGTATATATGTCATCAATAAATCATTTATATTAGACACATATGGACAGATTAATAAGGATTAGCTATCTAGGTCTAGAGCTCCTAAATAGCTCAGCATAGATCCATTTAACAGAGCAGAGGATAACCTTAAGCAAAACAGGTGGGTAAAAGTACATTCCATCATTGGTAGAGTATGGCTGATTTTGTACTTGGCCCTGGCACTGGGGGATTGTTATAGTCAGTGGGATGATTGGTGGGTATAGAGGATGGCTGACACCATGGGTTGCCATTTCACACATAGACAACATAACCAGATGAACATAGGCATATCTCTCAACTTCCGGGACAGTGTTACCAGAGAAAACAGGGAGAGGTAAAGTCACAATATGATGTTTCTTTATCCCTCCAAGACAGAGAAATCTATGTCCAGAAGGTAAAAGTTTATTCAAACATCCACACCGAGTTACTGCTATCTACTAAACAGTTTCACGCATCAATTTTCTCTACCTGGGAAATATTAGTCCTTGCCTATTTACAACTACATACAAAATGAACTTTACAGGACTTGCTAATATATAATTGTAAATGTTTAAATATGACACGGTTCAACTATCAGTTGGGTTAGAAATCTTTTAGTCCTTACTATCTAGAATATGTAAAGAACTGAAAAAAATCAGACGCCCCCCAAATTCAAAGACCCAGTTCAAAAGAGGGCAGCTGAAATGAACAGACATTTCTCAGAACAAGAAGTGAAAGCTGCAAATAAATATATGAAAAAATGTTCAACATCACTGGTCTTTCAAGAGATGCAGATGAAAACAACACTGAGATTCCACCTCACCCCAGAAAGAATGGCTGCTATCAAGAAATCAACCAATAACAAATGCTGGCTGGGGTGTGGGGAGAAAGGAACCCTTCTCCATTGCTGGTGGGAGTGCAGACTGGTGCAACCACTGTGGAAATCAGTATGGAGATACCTCAAAGAACTAGGACTGGAAGTCCCATTTGACCCAGCTATTCCCCTGGTGGGTATCTTCCCAAAAGAATTAAAAGAATCATACCACAGTGATATATGTGCACCCGTGTTTATAGCGGCACAGTTTGTAATAGCTAAAGCTTGGAAGAAGCCCAAATGCCCATCAACTGGAAACTGGATAAAGAAGATGTGTGTGTGTGTGTGTGTGTTTATAAAATGGAGTACTACTCAACCACAAAGAACAAAAAACTAGAGTCATTTATAGCTAAATGGATGCATATTGAGGCCATACTCTTAAGTGAAATAAATAGGACACATGTGTAAATACTGAATAGTTTCCCTGGTGTGAGAAACTGATAATATAAATAAGGGTTAAAACAATTAAAATGAATAATTGATAATTTGAAATAGGAAAAAAGGTCCAAAGATGTAGGGGTGAAGGGAGGGGAAGGGGTAAAGGAAAGAAGGGAAAGAAAAAATTATGAGAAAAGAAAAAAAATGGAAATGATGTCTGTGTAAATAGGGAAGGGTGGAGGGGGTGAAGGGTGCACAGGTAATGGGGAAAAAATAAGAATCAAGATACATCATGTACAGGTACAAACACCCAATGATAAATGTAAAAGAATTGTATACCTAAAATGTACCAATAAAAGAAAAAGAAAAAAAAAAAGAAATCTTCTAGTCCACTAGCCAGAGACAGACCCACTTGCTTAAGGTTACACAACAAACCAGAAGGACAGCTGTAACTGGAATTCAATTACCTTTCTGTCATGTTTAAATATTAAGAAGAAATGAGGGGAAGGAAGAGATAATACTAGTACCTGATTGTTTTGTACCTGCTTATTTCTGGAGGTCAGAGCCTGGGATGAGTGTAAGGCAGAGACTGCAAATTGAAATGGCTTCATAGGCATCAGAACTCAAAGCATTTAAAAAGAACAAGAGCTAATCAAACCTATCTGTGTACTGTTTGGGTTGTGGGCCACAGTTTTGACTTCTGTTGAGGACCATCAGGTGGAAGTATGTACCAGCTCAATTACATTTTCACAGAAACCAGCTTTAGAATAACCATAGATTTGGTCAAGATGCCATTTGAACATAGTCCCAACTGCTGTTGATGGCCCCACAGACTCTACTTTGGAGATGAGAGGCAGCCACACTGTGCTCCGAACTCAGGAAAGGGAGATTGAATGGATAAGAAAATTCGAGGTCCTTTGGAGAAAGAAGCAGAGGGCAGAGATGGAATTTTGGCTAAGTTTTTACATTAAGTCTTGCACACAGGGCTGGTTATAGTGTGAAAGAGATTATTGTATTATACACTTAGCTGGTCACAAACTGAGTAGAATCAAGATAACATCTAAACTCAGTGTTTAGAAAACTCAAGAAACTAGGCAGCAAATGAAATTCCTTAAAACATCTGACCTGATTATTCTTCTGATGCCTGAATTTCACTGCATCATTAGAGATCACATTACAGATGAAAAGTCTTTGAGGCAGCAAATAGATGTGTTCAGTTTACCCCAGAATGTAAAAGTATCAGGATTTTCTAGCAGCAGGTGTCAGTGTGAGGTTGGGAAAAGGAAGACAGATGAATGTGGGGTTTCTGAAGATTTCTGGGAAAGGCTCATGGAGATGTGTGCTGTCACCCATTAGGAGCCTGCAATAGCATGGTATGCCAGGGCTCACAGTTTTCCAGGAAGCTGATGGAAGGCAGCGGTTGCTCACTTGTCCATGCCTCGTACTGGAGTGTATAGGCTGAAGAAGCCGAGTACCCAGGGCTGGCACCAGGCAGGCCCAAGGGCAACTTAGGAGGAAAAGAGACATCAAGGGGAGACAGGAAATTCCAAACACAGAATTTATTTTATAAATTTGCCTTAAGTGACTGGAAATATTATGTCTTCATCATTATTATAAAACTTTTTTATTTGAGATTAAAATATTAAAAGCATCAGTTACACGGTTTATACATCTCTGGTTCAGGGGAAAAAGTCAAATAAGAAAACCAGAGTTATCTTCTACCATCCTCCAGTATTATAAGAAATGCAAAAAACCCAAAAAACAATGCACAAGAGCTACGCTAACCACTCAGTAAGAGTTGGGAAACTTCCTTTCCTTATGCCCTAAAGCAGTTTATATGACCAAGGAATTAATCTGCTTCGAGAAGATTTAGGAGAATGTTTATAAACTAGCTGATACAGGGGCATTTTTAGGAATAGATTGCTGATTATCTTTACAATTTCTTTCAACAGTTACTGATCAATTTTGATTTTTCTGGTTCTCTTTGACTCAGTTTCATATATTTTCCTAGATAATCAAGCATTTCATCCAGATTATCAAATTTGTTGATATACTATTTATTTACTTACTTAAAAAAATCTTCACTTCTAGAATTGAATGGCAATTTTAAAATCCTCTTATTTTTCACTAGATCAAATTCATAGTCATTTCAAAGAATCAGCCTTTCATTTTATTGATAAATATTATTATAGTTTAAAATTCCTATTTTCTGCTTTTACCATTTCTTCTCCTTTCACTTTCTTAACTTTTTCCCCCCTAGAATCTTAAGTTGATTTCTTAGTCAATTTATTTTTATTCTTTCTGTGTCATTTTGTTTTTGGTGTGTATCTTGTAAACAACAGGGCTAGATTTGTTTTTGAAAAACAAAGCATAATTTCTTTTTTTATGGGTACATTTTAGGTATACAGTATAATGACATTGATATATGTGCATTCATATCACAGATTGTAATAGCTAAAACTTGGAAACAAAGCATAATTTCTATCTCTTAATCACAGAAATGAATCTAGCACTGTTTAATATGACTGATTTTGTCTTATTTCTTCTACCTTATTTTCTGTTTCCTAGACTTTCTCATCATTTCTTTCCTACATTATTTCTTGCCTTTAAAATATGTTTGAGTAGGTAATACACACACATGGAAAAAAGGAAGTGCAATAACATGAAGAGATTTATAGTGAACATTAAGTATATCACCTCTGTCCCCAGTTCTCCAGTGCCGCTCATCAAAGGCAATGAGTGGCACTAGTTTTAGAGACATTCTGTACACAAACACACACATGCACATGCATGTATCTCCCCCTTATACAAGTGGTATAAAGAGATACACCTTATTTTATACTGTGCTTTTTTCACTTGGCAGCTTATTCTGGAGCCATTCAGCCACACAGAGGCGGTCATCACCTTGGACTGCCTGATACTCCCTCATGTGCACGTACCATGGTTTATTTAACTGGTCTTCTAATGAGCACTAGATCATTCTCAGTCTTTTGCCATTATAGACACTGTTCCAGTGACTAACATCTGATGCACATGGCTGAGTGTAAAAGTTGTAGACATGAAAGTTCTTAGCCCACCTACTCTGATTCATGACTCTGATTTTGTTCCCAGGACCTTCTCCTTTTCCTTTTCATTGTATATTTAGATTCTGGAAGATAACTGAAACAACTTTTAACTTTGCAGTATGTACTTTTTCTAATGATTAGAATCTCTAGTCTATGCTTTTATTTATTTATTTTTTAATTAAATTCTTTTATTGGTACATTGTAGGTATACAACACAATTACATTTCTCATTGGGAATTGTACCTTTACAGAATGCATCTTGGTTCTTATTTTTTTCCCATTCCTAGCCCTCCCTTCACGCCCTCCACCCTTCCCTATTTACAAAGACTTTATTTCCATTTTTTCCATTTCTCATCATTGTTCCTTTCCCTTCTTTCCTTTCCCCTGCCCCTCCCACTACCCCTACCCCTTTGGACCTTTTCTTCCTATTTTACATTATCAATTATTCATTCTAATCATTGGTACATTTTAGGTATACAATATAATAACATTCATCACTGGAAATTTGCACCTTTACATAGACTCTCTTGGTTCTTATTTTTCACTCTTGCCTAGCCCTTCAACTCCTCCATTCCTCCCTATTTACAAAGATTTTATTCCTATTTTTCCATTTTCTCATATTAATCCCATTCCCTTCTGTCTTTTCCCCTAGCCCTCCCACTTCCTCCTCCTTTGCCCCTTTTCTTCCTATTTCACACTACCTATTATACATTTAGTCCTTATTTACACTTTCAGTTTCTCACACCAGAGAAACTATTCGGTATTTATACATGTGTGTCCTATTTATTTCACTTAAGAGTATCATCTCAATGTGCATCCACTTAGCTATAAATGTCTCTAATTTCTCATTTTTTATGGCTGAGTAGCACTCCATTTTATAAAAAAAACACATTTTCTTGATCCAGTCTCCAGTTGATGGGCATTTGGGCTGTTTCCAAGTTTTAGCTATTACAAACTGTGTTGCTATGAACATTGGTACACATATTTCACTGTGGTATGATTCTTTTAATTCTTTGGGGAAGATCCCCAGCAGGGGAATAGCGGGGTCAAATGGGACTTCCAGTCCTAGTTCTTTGAGGTATCTCCATACTGATTTCCACAGTGCTTGCACCAGTCTACACTCCCACCAGCAGTGGAGCAGGGTTCCTCTTTCCCCACAGCCCCACCAGGATTTGTTATTGGTTGATTTCATGATAGCAGCCATTCTTTCTGGAGTGAAGTGAAATCTCAGCGTTGTTTTCATTTGCATCTCTCGAATGACCTGTGATGTTGAACATTTTTTCATATATTTATTTGCTATTTCTGCTTCTTTGTCTGAGAAATGTCTGTTCATTTCAGATGCCCATTTTTGGATTGGGTCTTTAAATTTGGGAGGTCTGATCTTTTTAAGTTCTTTATAGATTCGAGATAGTAGATCTTTGTCTGAGGAAGAGCAGGTGAAGATTTTTTCCCACATTGTGGGTTGTCTCTTCACACTGCTGGTGGTTTCTCTTGCTGTGCAGAAGCCTTTTAATTAGAAGAGATCCCACTTGTTGATTGTTTGTGCTAGTTCACCGGCAACTGAGGTTTTGTTCATAAAATCTTTTCCTACACTGATGTCTTCCAAGGGTTCTACCTAACCTCTGTTCCAACTGGTTCAGAGTTTCTATTTTAATATTTAGATCTTTAATCCATTTTGATTTTAGTTTAGTGCATGGTGAGAGATACAGGTCTAGTTTTAATCTTTGGCAAGTTGAAGCCCAATTTTTCAAGCACCATTTATCAAAGAGGCTATCTTTCCTCCAGTGAGGGTGTTTGGCTCCTTTATTGAAGATGAGATGGCTGAGTGTGTCTGGCATTGTTTCTGCATCTTCTAATCTGTTCCACTGGTCCTCAGGTCTGTTTCTTTGCCAGTACCATGTTGTTTTTATCACAGTAGCTTTGTAGTAGAGTTGCAGGTTGGGGATTGTGATACCCCCTGCCATGTCTCTGTTACCTAGAATTGCTTTTGCTATTCTGGGTCTCTTCTTGTTCCAAATGAATTTTTGGATTATTTTCTCAAGGTCTATGAAGTATGCTGCTGGGATCTCAATTGGAATTGCATTAAATCTATATAGCAGTTTTGGAAGTATGGCCATTTTCACTCTATTAATCCTTCCTACCCAGGAACAGGGGATGTCTGTCCATTTTCTGATATCATCTTCAATCTCTCTTTTCAGAGTGCCATAGTTTTCAGAGAAGAGGTCTTTGATTTCTTTCGTTAGGTTGATTCCTAGGTATTTCAGTTTTTTGGATGCTACTGTGAAAGGAATTATTTGCCCTATTTCTCTCTCAGTGAGTCTGTCATTTGTGTAGAGGAAAGCTATTGATTTTTGTGTGTTGACCTTGTAACCAGCTACTTGACTGAATTGGGTTACTAAGTCTAGAAGACTTTTGGTGGAGTTCTTGGGGTCTTCTATATAGAGTATCATGTCATCTGCAAATAATGACAATTTGACTTCTTCATTTCCTATCTTTATTCCTTTTATTTCTTTCTCTTGTCTAATTGCCATGGCTAATGTTTCCAGAACTATATTGAACAAGAGTAGTGATAGTGGACATCTTTGTCTTGTTCCTGATTTTAGTGTGAAGGATTTCAGTTTTTGACCATTTAATATGATATTGGCTGTTGGTTTTTCATAGATGGCTTCTAACAGTTTGAGGTAGAGACCATCTATTGCAATTTTTTGTAGGGTTTTTATCATAAATGCATGTTGGATTTTGTCAAATGCTTTTTCTGCATCTATGGAGATAATCATATGGTTTTTGTCCTTGGCGCTATTGATAGAGTGTATTACATTGATTGATTTTCGTATATTGAACCATCCCTGCATCCCTGGGATAAATCCCACTTGATCAGGGTGTATGATCTTCTTGATGATCTTCTGCATTCTGTTTACCATTATCTTATTAAGGATTTTTGCATCTATGTTCATTAGTGAGATTGGCCTATAGTTCTCTTTTTCGGTTGGGTCTTTCTCTGCTTTGGGGATCAAGGTGATGCTTGGTTCCAGGAATGAATTTGGGAGTATTGCTTCCCTTTCAATTTCATTGAAGAGTTTAAAGAGTAGTGTCAGCAGTTCCTCTCTAAATGTCTTGTAGAATTCAGCAGTGAAGCCATCAGGGCCCGGGCTTTTCTTAGTTGATAAGTTTTTAATTACATTTTTAATTTCATTGGTTGATATTGGGTTGTTCAGAATTTTTAGGTCTTCTTCGTTCCACTTTGGTAATTCATATGTATCTAGGAATCTGTCCATTTCTTCTGTGTTGTCCATCTTATTGGTGTATAGGTTCTGGAAGTAGGTATTGATGATCCTCTGGATTTCTGCTGGGTCTATTGTAATTTCACCCTTTTCATTCCTAATTGAATGGATTTGGGCCTTATCTTTCCTTTTTCTGACAAGGTTGGCTAAAAGTTTTTCAATTTTGTTGATTCTTTCGAAGAACCACCTCTTGACTTCATTGATTTTTTGTATCGTTCTCTTAGTCTCCATTGCATTGATTTCTCCTCTGATCTTTATAATTTACTCCCTTGTGTGAGCTTTGAGGTTGTCCTGCTCTTCTTTTTCTAGAAGCTTGAGGTTCAGCATCAGGTTGTTTAATTGGGCTCACTCTGTCTTCCTAATATGTGTATTCACTGCTATGAATTTCCCTCGTAAGACTGCTTTCATTGTGTTCCATAGATTCCAATACGTTGTATTGTCATTGTCATTTAATTGAAGGAACTGTCTGATTTCTTCTTGAATTTCCTCTGTGACCTATTGGTTATTCAGAAGTGTGTTGTTCAATTTCCACGTGTTTATGAAATTTTTTGAGTTTCTTTTGCTATGAATCTCCAATTTCATGGCACTATGGTCTGATAATATACAGGGGATAACTTCAGTTCCTTTGCACTTACTTAAACATGTTCTATGTGTGAGTATGTTTTCTATTTTGGAGAATGACCCATGTGCAGCTGAGAAGAATGTGTATTCTGATTTTGTGGGGTGGAAGACTTTGTAACCATCTGTTAAGTTCATTTGTTCAAGAGTTCGATTGAGTTCTAGTATTTCATTCCTTATTTTTAGTCTAGTTGATCTATCTATTCATGACAGTGGGGTGTTGAGGTCCCCCACTACAATTGTTATTAGTGCATATATGACTTTTCATGTCCATTAGTATTTGTTTTATATAGTTGAGTGCACTAGTGTTTGGTGCATAGATATTTATGATTGTCATCTCTTCCTCTTGGATTGTTCCCTTTACAAGGATGTAGTGTCCTTCTTCATCTCTCTTAATCAGTGTTGGTTTGAAATCTACTTGATCTGCCAAGAGGATAGCTACTCCTGCTTTTTTTCAGGTTCCTGTCGCATGCAGTATTGTTTTCCACCCTTTAACTTTCCGTCTATGAGTTTCCTTTTGAATTAAGTGTGTTTCTTGTATGCAGCATATTGTTGGATTTTGCTTCTTGACCCATTGTGCCAGTCTATTTCTTTTGATTGGTGAATTGAGACCATTAACATTGATGGTTATAACTGAAACATATTGACTTGTCATTGTCATGAGCTTTTCTTTTTGTTGGGTTCTCCCCCTTTACATTTAATTTCTTGTCATGCCAGATGGGTTCATTCTGCTTTGCTTCCTGGGATTGTGATCCTCAATGTCTGTTCCTAGGATGTTGTGTAAAATTTTTTGGAGTGCTGGTTTGGTATTCACGAGGTTCCTAAGGTGCTCTTTGTCATGAAAGTATCTTATTTCTCCATCCATTTTGAAAGATAGTTTTGTAGGGTACATCAATCTGTGTTGGAGGCTGTTTTCTTTTAAGGCTTGGAATATGTCACTCCAAGCTCTTCTTGCCTTGATGGTTTGTGTTGAGAAGTCTGCTGTGATTCCGATGGACTTTCCTTTGTATGTGATTTGTTTCTTTTCTCTGACTGCTTGGAGAACTTTGTTCTTCTGTTGTGTTTCTGGAATCTTAACAATTATATGCCTATGTGTAGATTTTTTTTGATGAAGGCTATTTGGAGTCCTATATGCCTCACTTATCTGTATGTCAAGCTCTTTTCCCCTGCTTGGGAAATTTTCTACCATTATTTCTGTGAAGAGATTTTTTATGTCATCTCCACTCTCTTCTGTTTCTTCACTGAGCCCAATCAGTCTTATGTTATTCTTCTTTGCATCATCTAGCAGCTGCTGGATTGATTTCTCATGTTCCTTTATAATTTTGAAGCAATTTTTCTTTTCCTGGTCACTAATTGCAATCTTATCTTCTATATCTGAAATTCTGTCCTCACATTGGCTCATTCTGCTGTGTAGACTTTCAATGGAGTTTTTCATGTCCTGGAAATCTATTTGCATCTGTTTTATGGATTCCATTTGTTTCCTATGTTGGGATTCCATCATGTTCCTCAGCTCCTCTCTAGATTTATTAAGCATGTCTTGCACTAGGGGCATAATTTCTCCTGTTACCTGAGAAATTATTTCTGATTTCATTTTTTTTCAGATCCCCTTTGGTTGCCAGTTGAGTGGGTCCAGGTGGTTGAGTATGAATGTTCTATCTCATTTCCCTTTGGGGTTGCTGTAGGTGATCTGGAAGTCTGGTTTTGAGACTTATTTATGTGTTTTCTCATTTCGACTGGGGTGGGGTCTGTTAGTGCCTGCATGGATTATCTCCTTTGAGCTGGGTGAGGTGGGACAGGGGCCAGGAGCAGCGGTAGGGATGGTGACCCAAAGCCCTTTCCTGTGGGCTGGGAGCAGCGGGAGGGATGGTGGGCAGGAAACCCCTTCCTCTGGACCAGGAGCAGTGGGATGGTGGCTCAGAAGCCCCTCCCTCTGGGCCGGGAGCGGTGGGAGTGATGGTGGCCTGGAAGCCCCTTCCTCTGGGCCAGGAGCAGTGGGACAGCAGGTGGCCCAAAAGCCCTTTCCTCTGGGCTGGGAGCAGTGGGAGGGATGGTGGCCGGGAAGCCCCTTCCTCTGGATCAGGAGCAGTGGGAGGGCGGCTCAGAAGCCCCTACCTCTGGGCCAGGAGCAGCGGGACTCAGTACCTTGGTCTGGTGGTCTGGTGTCCTCTGGGTCTTTGTAGTGTGGAACCAGGTGGCTGCCTGTCTGCAGCAGGGTGATTCAGCATCTTCCATGGGACTTGGGACCTCAGTAGGGCGTGCACAGACCTGCCTGTCTGCAGCAGGCTGATTCAGCATGTTCTGTGTGACTCAGGACCTCTGTAGGGCATGGGCAGACCTGCCTGTCTGTAGCAGGGTGATTCAGCATCTTCCTGTGCTTTTAATATTCCAGAAAATACCAGAAAATTTCACATTTTTTAATATGGTGGTATCCTTTTTTCCTCTCCCTCTATGTTGAACACCAGTAGAGATTTAAGAAACTACATACACACACACATACATGCCTGTGGGAGGGAGAAAATTTTAGAGAGTGGAAATATGTGCATTAATTATATTGTAGGTAATTTAGTAAAACCTGATTTTTCATTTGCTGTAATAGTGGTATCTTCAATGTGCATACTCTCAGATTTGTTTGGCATGGTTGATTATCTTATCATAACACCATGGAATACAGAAGATTAATGTGTTCTAACTCTAAAAGAAGAAATCTCAGAACATTTTGTTAGAAAATACTTGCCCCCCAATTCAGTTAAATATCTTCTTTCTGCATCTCTCTTACAGAAAATTACCTTAGCGTGGACGAAATTCTGATCCTCACACTGAGAGGAAATGAAAATTTCCAAAACAACCCCATTCTTTGCTCTTCTGCCCCTTCTCCCTATCTGCCGGTCAGCTTCTTTGCTTATATCTTGCTCTCCTTTTGCACTCCCTTAAAATGTCAGAAATCGGGGCATCACACCTGTCCCCCCACCCCAGGCATCTTCTGTGCTTGGTATTTTGGATGCTAAGGATGGAGCAGTGAGCCAAACTGACCAAAGAGGCTGCCTTCCAGCAGTGTATGTTCAGTGTATGTTCTAGTAAGCGAA